>NC_067208.1:19401390-20001390 GCF_026262505.1 Trichomonas vaginalis G3 | reverse complement strand
AAATATGCTTGTATGATAAATAATTAAATTATTTCTATAATCACTATATCTAACTTTAATTGATATTGATGAAATTTACTATATTTCGAAAGGTATTGAATATTCTTTATAATACAAAAGAAAAGGAAGAAATCAAAACAATTTCATTTACAAATGTTTATATAATTGGTAATCTAAAGAGTTAAAACATAATATTAAAGATATAAGATGCAATTCCTGCACTGTGGTTTTCAATCTCTTCTTAGGAAGCAAAATAAGATTCCAAATTTTGGGAATCTTTCTTTCAATCAACTATAATGTGTACATGAAATATTGTGAATGACCTCTTTATAGCATGCATGAAATAGTGAATTTTTATTTACTTCCAGATCAAGAAAAAAATGTAAACAATTCAAATTAACTTCCAAAAACTTTTTCCTATATTCAATTTTTTGATACCAAATATGTTCAATATACTATTTTATGCATTTTTATTAAAAATTATTTTACAGCTTCAAAAAACTTCTTCTTGAATTCAATTTTTTATAATGAAATGTTGTAGAATATCGTTTCTAAATGCACTTTAAAACATATTTTTATAACTTCCAAAAAGTGAACGTTACTTCCAGCCCTTGAATTTTCTCCAATTCTCTCTCAAATTTAATAAGCCAAGAATTTTGGAAACTTCCAAAGGAAATTTCCAGACAACGATTAGGTCATTAGCATTGCTAATTCTTAAAGATGCTCAAATCATGGTTTAAATGGCTCAGTATATATTATCGTATGTATTGGCTGTTATGAAAGACACCGAAAAAATTCCAAAAAAGTTCTGGATTTCAAAATGTAAAGTAAAAAAATAATTTTTTTATAATTGTCTTTTAGAAGTTGTGTTTTTTGAGATTGGAAACTTCTCACTTTTTTTCCAAATTTGCAACCCTAAAAACATTGATTCATTGTAGTTAGACCGAGAAATTGTGAATAAATTTTGAATCTGAATTTTTACTATGCATCGTATATTTTTTATTTTTACATTATCAAAATGTAAGCAAACGCGTTTTCTCACAATTTTGAGAAAGAACACAATAAATTCAATTTGAACTTAGTACATTGATATCGATTTTTTAAAATTATATAACCAACAATTATTGTTTTTATTTTTATTTTTATTTTTTTTTTCTGATTAATGAAAAATTGTTTAGAATTCAATTAATTCTAAAAATTAAATGAGCTTTTTTATATATTTACACCTTACTAGATCAATCAAGAAGATCTCTTCCATCAATGTTACATCACGGCATTACTCTGGGAGTATTTCAAATTTCACTGATTTGTTTACAGCAATGCGAGAACTTTATGAAGAAGAAAATTTAACGAAAGCAGGATTTTTAATAGCTAAAAACTCAACTTCCATTTATGGTTATGAAAATGACCCAAGTGCAGGTCGTACGACAATCGATTCAATATTTTTGGATCCCGTAAAATATGCTGGGTTACGCTTTCTTACACAATTAAATGATCCTATTATGGAGATATCTTTTGATTTTCTCTCTTCAAAAGTATTTCTTGAAGGATATACAATAACATATTCGAAAAAAGTCAGATTTATGCATCATTATCAATTATTTGGTGAAGCATCGCCAAATAATTGGGTAATCATTGATGATCGTGTATCATCACAAAGTCAAGATCTTGTAGAGTTGGGTCAAATAGGTGATGAACCTCTCAATTGGGCAGTCCATTACTCTCTCCCTACTCAAAAAAGAAATTATTCTAAGTTTAAATTGAAAAATCTTGACACAAATATGGGTGAATTTGGTGGAGCTGATGTAGTTCTCTCCAAACTATTGTTTTTTGGAACACTATATCCGGGTAAAATAATGTATACAGCAGAAAAGGTCAAAAGAAAGGATCAAATGCTATTTAATTTTGCAATGTTCTCTAATTTTTAAGGGGAATAAAAATTTTTCCATGTTTGATATTGTTTACATGATATTCAAGTGTTATCATTAATTCTCCATTACACATTAATATAATGATGGCAGTTTTTTGAATAAAAAAAAATTATAAAAGTAGTTAATACAAGAAAATGTTTAAATCTGAATCAGATCCATATGAAACACATATATCTGTGAAATTTATAGATAATCAAATTTTATATTTTTGATTTGATTGGATTTAACTCCTTCCTCTAATAATTAACATGGAAATGGTTAAATTGTCATACAGATTCAATTCAAATATTGCAAATCCGATAAAAATCGATTTACACAATTATCGTGATTCAATCCGATACAATAGAATTTTCGGAATAATGGCTATCAATAAGATTATAATGTGATAGAATAAAAAGTAGGTTTTTAGAAATTTTGCCAATATTGAAACTGTTAACATATGTCATTCTTTAGAGGATGTATTCACTAGAAAAATGGAGAACTAATGTTTGGATGCGCATAAAAAAATAAAAAGTTAAAGAATTTTATGTTGACAAGTAAATTATATAGATTCTATAATTTCAAATTTAATCTTAGTGGCGGATGAGTTCCTAAAGCCGCTAATTAAGATTTTTCAAGGCATCATTTAAAGTTCTCGGAAATTTTGAAAGGAGGAGATATAAAATTTGAATATTCATTCACAAATATTTGTGTAATATATCAAAAAATAGGTATTCAAATTGTTTATCATTTTAAATGCAATTAATTCTAAATATAACTCGTCATCTAAGTCATTAAACGACCAATCGTTTGGATTTCATACTTTGAAAAATCTATTTCAACTAATATTATTGCACACATTAATCCTAGTAATTGTCAATTGAAGTAAATTTTGTCACCCATTTGAATTATTTCTTATTCAATTTTTTATGATCTTCTAGTATTTGCCTAGTTATTGAACAAGCATATCATGAAATCTAATTAAATTGAAATATACCCTTAATTGAATACATTTGTCAAAATTCATATTTCAATACATTTTTATCAGAGTGCTGGACAAATTTGCCAAGTGTCACTTTTCAATAACCTTAAATTACGTTTTTCTAATTTTAAAAATAACCTTAAATTATATTTGAAGAAATTATGTCTATATGATATATGTTTTATGCTAGAATCTTGGAGTTTTCATGCACTACACAAGAGCTCCAAGGTTCCAAGAGTGAATGCTCAATAGCAATTATAGAGATGTACCTTTTCAAAATGACTTTTACTGATTAAATTTAATCAATAGAAGACATTTTGAAAAGGTACCTCTACAATTAGATATACAAGAGATTCAATGCTTCATTTCAGATAGATTTGAAACTTTGAAACTCTTGGTAGATTTTGAGTGAATGCTGACAATCATCTTTGAGAAGGTTTTCTTAAAGAAAACCTTCTCAAAGAGGTTTCTCAGGAGCCCTGAGGCTCCCTTTCGTAATGATTGGGAGCCTTGGGGCTCCTGAGACGAAGAATGGCTTCGCCGAATCTTTGATCAGCAGAGGCCAAATGAAAAGGCCTCTGCTGATGGATTCTCAGGAGCCCCGAGGCTCCCTTTCGTAATGATTGGGAGCCTTGGGGCTCCTGCAGCAGAGTATCGCTCCGCTCCATTAATTTTCTTTTAAAAAAGTGCCGTGTGGCAAATTTGTCCTGTTCCCTTTTTATCAATGTTTAGCATTGAAGAGTTACTTGCCAGACCTGTTTCATTCAAGATACCAAACATGTCCTATTCCTCACCACCTCGAAAGGAATCTACTCACTCTACTAAAAGGATAATTCATGATTCTCACAATATGAGCGACGAACTTGTCAGAATTAATCAACTTGTCAAAGATTTTAGTGTAAACAAAAGCAACGCATGGATATACCCCCGTTCTACATATGGTGAAAAAATAACTCACAACGAATTGATTCGCATTGCCAAAATTGTTAGTGCTTATACTGGCATAAAAGTTAGTCGCGATGCTAAAAGAAGGAAAGTTGTGCTATTAAAATGGTTTGATGAGAATTGGGCATCGATCAAACCAGTTTTAGCAATGGTTTCCATATAATAAGTGAAGATGTGTTTGTTTTATTAAGTGTATCCGTGCTTTCACTTTATACTTTATCCAAAAATTGTTTGAATAAATCTATTACTTTCCTAATTTCAATATTTATATTCTATTTTATCAATTTTATTTGCAGTTGAGCTTTTCGGTAATTATAATATATATTACATTTGTTGGTGTAATCAGTTTGTACAGTTGTTTTGGTTTTCTCATGAATTTTTGATTTCAAAACAAAATTTCCGAAACGATTGAGGGGCAAATTATATTTTTTGTTTCGCAATTTATAATAAGATATAATAAATATTATTGTTTCACAAATAAAATGATCAATGGACAAATCCAAAGATTCAATTCTGAAACAATACAACAAGTTTTTATCGATTTGTTATCGTAAAATAGTAAAAATGATTTAAGTAAAGAAATATATTGTTGGTTGTACAAATAAATTTAATAATTTATTGAAAGAATAATAAAAAAATAAAAAATATATTAATATTAAAGAACAGACATACTTACAGAGGTCTGCAAAGGATAGTTTGCATCAACTAAACTAGAATTCTGGAAAACAACATACAAATTCTGTTGTTCTTGTATCAAATCATACAAAATTATATCTTTTCTATCTACAAGCTTCTTCTTCGTGCTGATATCAGGTCCTTCTATATATATCAGCATATCCGACCTCGGAGGTATCAAAACCTTTATAGAATAGAAGATTCTCAAGCAAGTTGTTTCGTATTTTTCGTCTTTGTTCAAAATGAAGTTGAACGGACAAAGGAAGTTCTCTTCTCCACTCTCTCTTTTGTCCTTTCTACCGAATCTGATCGAAACAACCTTCTGATTCTCTTTAATTTGGGTTTGATTGATAACGTCTAGTTTAATTACCAATCCGTTATGTAATATGTACTCATTTAGCTTCATTAGTTCTGTTGTCTTGCTGTTAATGACTCTGTATGCAACCAAAAGTTGGTTTTCATTATAAATCTTCAAATTGTAGATTCTTTGGAAAAGATTGACGACATCTGTAGCTACCGAGATAGGTAAGCAAAGACTTCTGAGGCACATCTCTCCATTAAAGCAATATAGCGTTACTTTGATGGAATTTTCCAAATTATTCTCATTAATTGTATTGATAAACTCTATATTGATTCTGTTCGATGAAATGAATCGAACAAGTGTTGCCAATCTCATGACAACTGTTGAATTCTGTGTCTTTATGTCGATAGGAGTGTTTGTGCTTGCATTGTAGATTGCAATGCTATTCTCCAGTGGATTGTAGTTGTATTCATACAGTTTGGCAAGGATCTGCTTCGTTTCTTCAACTGTATACTGAAGAGGAATGAAAAGATTTTTGGTGACACCGAACATGTCACTGACGGTTAAATCTGACAGAGTGACGTAAGTTGTAAAGAATTTTTCAACGGATGATGTATCGATTTCGGATGTGACCTTGATTGCGTTCGGCGAGCATTTCTTCGGAACAAGTTGTTTCTGACATAAATCAATGTATTTTCCGAAGGGTTCAAGTGGTTTCGATGGTTCAAAGATCAAAACATTTTCACATGAGCCAGCGGTTGCTACTTTCAAGTTATTCAGCTTGTCAATCTCTTCAACAGTCGTATTGTTGTTCTCCTTGTAAACTTTGTACTCACAATCCTCAGGCAAATTCAAAATTTTCAAAATTTGTTTGAAATTATGCGCAACAGTCTTTGATTCATCGCAATTATACGGTATGAGTGTCAAATACTGTAGCGGGGGTAGCTGGTTCTTGAAGAAAACTTTGATAATTACGGGGATAATGCTAATTCCTGTTTCAAACTGATCGATATCGCTTATGAATACGCGGAAGTTGTGATCGCGATCGCTGATCTTGATGTACGGGTCTGGTCTGATGATTGTCTGTGGAATTCCTCTGTCGGAACAATTGAAAACGATAGAATTGTTCGGACACTTTTGTTTTTCTGTGATAATCTGAATGAATTCCTTCTGATTTGTTGAGATTTTGACATCAAAGTCTTCTTCGTATTTTGTGATGATATTTCCTGTTTCCGAAATTGATCTGGAAATCGAGTCGGGAGTGATAATCTTGCAATTCAGGGTCTTGGACATTTTTTCTAAGTGCTCCTTTTCCTTCATTTCGTTCATGATGGTCAGTAAATCCTTCGGGATGTCGGCGATATTGTAATCAAAGAAAAGTTCGCTGATTTTTGACTTCCTGGCGTAAAGAACTAAATAAGCGCAATAATTTATGTTACCGTAGTTGCCATCTATGGCTTCTTGCTTGTTAGAAATCGAGACATTGTAATCATCGAACTTTACCCAATCGTAATGACCAGGGGACCTTACAAACACGTAGTAGTGGCCATCGTCCATCTTCGTGCCTCTATGTACGACAACTGCAAAGGCCTCATATTCTGTATCTTTCGTTTCTGTTGTATATTGTGACATATCGAGGTCCTGGTAGAATTCGTACTTCGAAGTAATCTTTTTCTGTTGAAATGTTGTCCGATCATATGTAGTTCTTGCAAGATGAACTAAAATTATGTCGGGAAGTTTGGAGATGACATGTTTTATGATTGCTTTTTGAGGCTTTGCACCTTCAACTGATGGCACGTAGTCGGGAATTGTGTTTTTGTCTGAAAATTGGTTGAGAGAATCGTAAATATCAGCAAATCCTTCAACAGGGAGTAAAAGTTCGCTAAGAATCTCTTCTCTTTCTGTTTGGTAGTTGATTTCGGGGCATGTAATAGTTTTTTTGATTTTTCCTTCGAATAATGAATTAAATTGTCCTTTAAATTGCGTATCTTTAACTTCGTTTTCAATTAAATTAATATAATCTGCAAGGAATTCCTGTGCATCGTTCTGTTGGCTCTGATAATCTTTATAAGTTTTGAATTCAGGCAAAGTTAGGAGTTCTGTTGTAGAGCAAGCCGTGCTCTTATACATCAGTTTGTAGAATAGACGTTGAGTAGTGAAAATTACGCCACTTGGAGGATTTTTGGTCGGAGGAATATCAAAGAGAAGTTTTTTGAATTTGCTGAGATGAAATAGAAATTGGAGATCTGTATTTACGTAACAGAGTAAGAAAGCGCTTTTGAATCCAACAAAGCCAGTAACCTTTTTCTGTTCTCTGAGGCGATTTTTTTCGTCTGCGAAATAGAGTAAGTTCGGCTGCGATTGGCTAACAGGGGTTGGTATAGTTTTGGAAAACTCCAAAGAAAACGAGACTTTTAATATATTATCAACGATAAAACCTTTGCTTGGATCGTGTAAATCACTTTTCTTGATGTTAAATGATACAGTAAATGTATTCGATGTTGGAGATAAGTCAATCTTTCCTTCTTGTTTAATTGCTTTTTTTACGCAATAATGAACAAAAACATTATAATGTACAGTCTTCACTTCGTTTAGATCAAGAATTGTAATAAGAATCTTGAATGGAGTATTGGAATTTTCGACCGTGAAGTTGACATCAAATCTGATATTTTCAGCACGAAAGATACTTTGGATCAAATTATCTTTCTGATTCAGTGCATTAAGTATATTCCACGTAATTTTCGCTGTTTCATTCCCCGTTATTGGGTTCTTCTCATATCTTGCTTTTCTCTCTGTCATATTGATTTTTTTTCCTTTTTTTTTGTTTCGCTATTTGACTATTTAATCAAACAGCAATTAGGAATCACATGTTGAATACGTTTACAGCGGTCGTAGTAAATGGAACTGTTTAGAATTGGGAAAGTCAAGAAAAAGAAATAATTAAAAAAAATTGAAAAAGAAGAGAATGAGAACGAATGAGATGAAATAAATTGGTCATAAATAAGTGAAATTCAAAGTTTTACCAATGGGGGAAGGTTTTATAAGAAACGGTATTAGAGTGGAATATGACAATGAAAATATTACGGGATTTCCTCCTGTGGATAATAATGTATCGGTACTATGGCCGAGTGGTCTAAGGCGATGGATTTAAGCCCCATTATCGCGAGGTGCCTGGGTTCGAACCCCAGTGGTACCATTTTTTTCATTTTTCTCGCGGATCAAAGATAAATCTAGATCTAAGTGATATTTGCTAGAATCAGCAATTTTCTATATGTAATATTAATATTGTAAATTGCAATTCTTTGCAAATCAAAAGGTTTGACATGTTTTTCAACTTTGATAAATGTGACATTTTTAATTACAAAGGTTATTAAACAATTTTATATAAATGCTATACTCAATGACTTGCATTTACATCGTCATTATCCCCTCCATTAGTTGTTAAGTAACAATTATTAGTTTTAAAGCAAATGAAATTATTTATACAATTTTCTTTACCAAAGATATAAATCTATGACTGATATTACATTTGAAAATGTAGGCGAATCCTCATATATTGTAAGAGGGAGTGGAAAACTCCCAGTTCTTAAAAGTAATACTGATGCAATATCACTTGATATCAGAGGTTTCTCAACATTTGAGGAAGCTGCATTTAAGAATTTTAGAAATTTAGTTAATATAACTTTCGATGATAGCTTGACTGTCATAGCAAATATGATTACTTTTGGTACAAAAGTTGTTTATTTTACGATACCAAAGAATGTCCATACATTGATAGCCCAACCATTTGATAATGGAAATGAACCAATGATTCGAGTATTTGTTCACCCGGAGAATAAATATTTCACCGATATTGACGGAGTTGTTTATTCGAAAGATTTAAAAAAGCTATATTTTTATCCAGGAAATCATGGAGAATCGTATGTAATTATCCCTAAACATGTAGAAGAACTTACCATTGCATGCATAGGATTAAGCCATACAATCAAATATGTTAGAATTCCAAGCTCTGTGAAAGTGATTGAAAAAGCACTTTTCCTTAGTATATATATATTAAAACAATAATGAGAAATTTCAAGTGTGTCTGGAGAGAGTTATTTCCGAATGCACATATGATGTTTTTCAACTTTTTCAACTTTTTTGAAATCATTCGTTGTTATATTGATGAATTTTTTCGATTTGTCATAAAAATTGAAAAAAGTCAAGGAAAATGATAGAATAAATATGCACATTTTATAGGCAGTTCGAATGATCATCCAAACAAAATATTTTCAAATAATTATTATTTATCCAATAATTTGATGAATTTTCATTTTTTAAAATAATATTATATTCTTTATTTTTATGCAGTAATTAATATGATTTCAATGATAATTATCATTATTTCTTGACATTTGAGTCTGATAATCTCATTGTCAGATTACTATTCAAATTAAATTTATCGGCGTGAATCGTTATACAGAATTTTAATAGCAAGCTTGTTTATATGTGTTATTCCATTGAGTATGTTGAAATTATCAATTATCAAAAGAATATCAAATGGGACTATAATATGCTTTTTGAAAGAACTGATAAAGACAATTCCACTTTACATTTTCATCCAGAAGAAATAATGACGAAGATTTGTCAATACTCATTGAATTTGAACAATCTTTATATGAATAGTTTTGCTGTTTTTATTTTAATGTAATAAAAGGATACTTTAAACCACCACATTGAGATTCACATAAACGACAGATAAATTTATAGATTATAATAGGCTTGATATTGGCTAGAAACAGTACTATAAATGCAATATTTTTGAAAAATGCTCTCGATATTTTAATAGCAAAAAAGCATGTAAGTATTAGATTTCTCATAGATATAGTTCACTCTCAGCTTATAAAGACTAAATGATATATAGAATAAAATATAGATTACATATTTCATAACAGATGAATTAACAAAATCTTAAATAAAAGGAATGCTATGGTTTCTTAAAGAAATCTAAGACATAAAATTAATACTTAATCTAATATTGCTACTCAATGGAATAAGATTCTGAGTCTTATTAGAATATTCAACTTTTGATGTAAAAATTGTTTTATTGAGAAATTTGATATGTCATTAATATTTTTATTAGCAATGCTGATATTTTTTATTTACTAACTAGAATACTGTGATATTTTAATAACTGAACCAAGATTTCTTGACTTCTTACGTCTAAAAACGTTGTAAAAATGAATTATTGCCAATTATACGACATATTAATTTTCAAAAATTTTTTCAAAATCCTGATTTTCATCTGAAAAATTAATTTTCCATATTGATGTTTTATTTTTTTCGATTTTTTTTTTGAATTTCAAAATCATAACAGTGCAGAGATCTCATTATAGAATGCTTATATATCTTGAAAGATGATCAATTAAAAGAGATTTAGTTTAAAAAAATTTTCAATCCGAAATATCGACCAGATATTCATGCAACATAAGTGAAATTGTATTATATAAAGAGTTCCAATGATTAGATAATGTAAAATATTATACCAAATATTGCATAAATTTAGTATTTTGTCTAGAAATTACCTCAACGCTAAATGCTACTTAATTTTATATCTATGATATCGGATTTATATCAGATTTATTCATAGCATCAATGGGTGTTATCCTTTTGTTAATGAATCATGCAACAGAGATTTTACTCGCAGAATATCTATTGATGCAAATATTTATTCTAAAATTACTGATTAATACCAATGTTATTCAACAATCTGTCAAAATTTTTGGATATTTTTCACTAAAAAGCAAATCCAAATTTTGTATTTTATTATCTATACTCCTTAAAATAATTAGAATCGAATTCCTAGAATAGAACTCAATAAATTTATAGAATAGTGAAAATTTGTATTGGTTTGAAGTAAAAAATACTAAAACAGGCGAACAACAACAGGCCATTTTAATGGGTGATCAATCAAAGATATAAATGTAAATGAGATTAGCCACTGGTAAAAGTTAATTCTGGTTTATTCCTAAAAATTAAAAAAGATGTCTTTAGCATTGGATTGCTTCAACTGTTGATGCCTTCTTAATGCATTATTAAGAAAGATTGGTAGCCAATACCTCATAGGATAAGGTATGATAAAATAAGACAATAAAGTTTCCTTTTCTGTGTGTTAGTTTTGTTTTTAACTGTCGAGCTCAGACAAAAATGTCATCATTAAAATCAGATGACCCTTATTGTATCCTCCAAGCTCGCGAAAGATTACATACTTGGCCCAAGAATGAAAAGAGAAAAGTTCAGAAATTTCATCGGTTTTTTTGAACTCCCGGTTCTTATTCGGAATTTCAGAAATCATTCAATAGAAAAAAAAAAAAAAAAAAAAAAAAAAAAGGAAGTGGGGCTTCCAGGCACTTCGTGCCCTCTAGCCCCGAAGATGTTTAGTATAAATGAAGTTCTTATATACGGGTCTTCCAGGAGCTTTTCACAAATTATATATGTTTTCATGTTTTGTCAAGACTTCTTCGTAAAATCAGACAAAAATAATGTTTAGGGTAGAAGGTTAGATATAACCTCTTTTCTAACCTCTTTTCTACCCTCTTGAATTTTCAAGACTTCTTCGTACATGTTTTGTCACTTTTCTGTCACTTTTCAGGAAAAAACATTTTTATTATATATATAAAATGAATTTTACAAAACCACCGTTACCCTTCTTTGGAAATAAGAGTAGATGTAAAGATATTCTATTGAGAGAACTTAAGAAACTACCGAATGGTCTAACATTTGTAGATTTGTTCGGTGGAAGTTTCTATATATCTCATTTGTGCCATACTGTATTTCCTGACTCAAAGATTATATGCAATGACTTCGACAACTATATGAACCGTCTCAAACATATACCAGACACAAACAAAATATTGAAAGAGTTGAAAGAAAAGATACCTATAGGTAAGATGGAACGTATACCATTAGATAAGAAAAATACTGTCAGAGAGGTTTTGAAAAAGGCAGAGTATATTGACTGGGATAGTATATCTGCTAGACTATTATATAGTGGTGCTATAAGAGTTCATGACATTGAAACACTTATGTCAAAAGTTTTATATCTTAACTATACAAATGTTTTCAAAGAGAACATAGAAAAATATATTGAGGGTATAGAGTTTGTGAGATGTCATTGGACAGAGTTGTATGAAAAATATAAAGACAAGGAAAATGTTTTCTTTATAGTGGACCCGCCGTTCTATAACACATGGGATTTTCAATACCAAGTAGACTGGACTTTGAGAGACTCTTTAGAAACTTTAGACGTTTTACATAACCATCCATGCTTTTACTTTACATCCGATAAAAGTGGTTTGGAAAGTGTCATGAGATGGTTAGAGGACATACATGACTATGAGTTTAGATACGATAAGATAGAATATGAGAGAGGTCCTATAAACTGGAGAAAGTGTCATAACAAAGAAATTTTACTAGTAAGTAAATGTGGTTTGAAATAGGACTACTTGTTTTAGGTTTTTTCCATTGTGTCATTTACTTATTTGACGTGGCAGAAAAGTACAGAGAATATGAAGATGAACCAATGCCTGCAAATGTTCAGTATATGTACTCGTAAGAGATATTTTTATCTAATATTAAATGGACGCACAGAACTTAGCGAATGCACAGCAACCTGGACAACCAAACCCAGAGAATATTCCAAATGAAGTTAGAATACAAACTGCAATGGCAAACTATGGTCAAGTGCCAACAGATGTACAAATGCAAACTGCCATGTCAAATGACGCTGCGTTAGGTTTGCCACCATGGTATGCAAATATGAGATGGAAAGAGTTTTATACAAACCCCGAAGTGGGATATAAACAACTTTATGCAGATGACGCGAACACAGGAGTTGACCCAGAATATGTTTTCTACCAGAGGAGAAACAGAATGTATGAGCTCCAGTTAAAGAATGCTATGGAACTCAACAGGAAACGTAAGAGACTAGGCGGACATTAGATTTTTACATATAGTAAAATGGGTTTCTTCAGTAAGATAGGAAACTTCTTTCGAAATGTTGGAAGAGGTATATGGAATGGAATAAAAACCGTAGGAAGAGGAATTTGGAACGGAGTCAAAAATATTGGTAAAAGAGTAGGTCAGTTCGTTGGTATTATACCTAAAGACCCTGAACCAGAAGAACAAGCTCCTGTTATACAACAGCCTGAACCTGCACCACAGTCTAGTTGGCAACCAAATCCAACACCTCAACCGTATTAAAAAATTATATTTTTACCGTTCGATAGTAGTTGTATATGAAACTAAGTTCTAAGTAAAACGCATGGTATAATGGAATTATTCTTTTTCTTCCATCTGTAGTAAACCATACTTGAAAGTCTGAAATACTTCCACTTGGTGGTTCGTATAACTTTGTAGGTTTTTCGTAAAAGTCATTTGCCAAGCATAAGAAAGAGTTTTGGGCGCCAGAAAATGAAGCATGAACTATAATAGCAGCTGGGTCGAAAACATCTTTAAATAAATATGGTTCATCTCTTGCATATCGACTGTAAATATTTGCTAAAGGAAGTTCGACTTTCTGATTTAACATTCTTTGCAAATAATACCATGACATTGCAGTGAATTCTGTATATATTTGTTCGTCTTTCTTTGGATTGTCTTCGTAGATTTGAAATGACACTTGTGAATTTTGTTTGTCATATACAATTCTCACATAAAGTGTGCTCTCGGTATTTGCATATTCATCAGCATATTTTGCATAACATGAATTTATTTTATCTTCTATATTTTTTAACGCAGTCTGTAGAGAAGATGAAAGGTCAACTTGTATTAGCTCAATTTCTTCCCACATTTTTCGTTTCCCTTCAGATATATAATCTATATGAAACCTTACAATAAATGGAAAACTTTTATCTTCTACAGACACAAACTTCATTCTACGAAAGCCAATAGCTTTTGTGACAGATGGGTCTCTTAGCCATCTTAATGGGTAGTCAAAACGATAGCCTTCATGCTTTACGGTCTCTGTCTCAAACTTTTGACCGACATTAGTAAAAAGTTCATCTAATGGTTTAGTTGTAGCAACTCTTGAATTTTCTTTTTCTATTGGAAGCATATTTTATCTAGAATAAAAATGTCGAAAGAAACAGCGTCTATGAGAGAAATACAACACAACCGACAACTCATTTTGCAAGCTCTAAATAAGAACACAACAAACTTTTCAAACTATTCTAAGATATCTGAGTCATTGAAAGAAGGAAACTTAAAACTGACGATAAACCCAATGACAGACGAGTTTCTGTTTCAAGACAGTAAGAACCATACTGTTTGTATAAATCCAACAAAAAGAACTTTAAACGAGAAACCTATAGATGAACTTCTTTTGAAGGCAGATATTGACAACAAAGCTGACAAAGAGTATGTAGATGCAACAAGAGACTATATTCTCGCATGGACAGATAGAACATACCCACAAAAACATCATACACATAACATCTATGACGTAGATGAACTACCAGAAAAGTTAGATGACAAAGCGGATAAAACATATGTTGACAATAAAATGTCAAGTGAAGTGACAAGAGCTGACAAAGAATATTCTAAAAAGACTCATACACATACCATATCTGATATTACAAACTTACAAGAAACCTTAAACAAGAAAAGTGACGTTGGACATACACACGATTTCTTCGCAACTGTTGGTATAGAAAATATTGAAGGAACGGTTGAAGAAACTGGGGATGTATTAAATTGGAAACCTCCTAACTTTCCACAAGGTTTAACATCGGATAAAGACATTAGATGTGGAAATGTCTATGTCATGGAGGATGAAAACAAAGTTAAATTCACTGCTCAAGATTTATATGATAAAAAAGCTGACAAAACAGAGCTTCAAACGTTAAAGACAGAAATACTTCAAACAGTATATCCTATAGGTTCTATTTACACGTCAATGAACTCTACCAAACCAGAAGTAGTACTTGGTTTTGGAACTTGGACTCAAATAGTCGACAGGTTTTTGTATTGTGCAAACTCTTCAAAGGAAACAGGTGGAAGTAAAACGATTTCAGGTGCAAATTTACCTGCGCACAGTCACTACATAAATTTAAGTACATCTGAAGCAGGTTTGCATAGTCATAGATTTTGGGATTGGTCAGGAATGACAAAAGGTAAAGGATATGATGTTAAAGAGGACGTTAAGTTTGCTATAAATTGTTACTGGAGTAACACTGAGGTAGGAGGAAGCCATACACATCGCATTACAGGGTATACGCAAACAACAGGACAAAGTAAAGACTACATGCCACCTTACATGACAGTTTACGCATGGTATAGAAATGCTTAGTCGTCATGTTCCACTTCTTTAGCATATTCGTCAGGAGTTGTCTTATATTTGTTAGGAACTGTCTTTGAAAGTATACCACCTTGAACCTTAACAAGTTTGAAACGAGGTCTGACAATAGTAGTTTTATCTTCTGCTTGCAGTCTGTACATTTTGCCATGTTTGCCTAAAACTTCATAATATTCTCTTGTATACTTTCTTCTATTTTTACGAACACGAATGCGAGTACCTGTCGAGTTCCCATTGTTGTCATAGTCAATAGTATTTTCATATGGGTCGCGTTTAGGTATTTCTATTTTTACTTTGTCACCTTTCTTAAGTTTGAAGCCTGGTATTCTTTCTTGTTTGTCTCTTTTGACTAAACTATTAAATATATAGTCTTTCTCTAAGTCGGGGTTGTTTTTCATTTCTTCGGGGGAGTGGTTTCCCAAACCTTTTTGTTTACGGCTATTGTAAATATTTAAAACTTGTCTCATCTTTGCCATGGAGAAATGTCTATATTTGTCGTCATATGACATTTCATTTGCTTCACCACCTTGTGGTTGGTTTAAGTCTCTTAAGATTTTTATACAACTGTCAATGACACCAAGAGCAGAATGGTTTTGGTCGACAATGAAATATTGGTTTACATTTTTTGAACGCAGATAGTTTTTAATATCGTCTGATTTGAAAGAACGTTCACAGTCAGATGTCAGTTTTGTTGGATGGTATTTGTCAACGAAGATTGTCAAAGCAGTTTTCACATCTAAAATATTTTTGGACTGTAATGGTATGGCTTCACAGTATCTTGTGTTTTGACCGACAAATATTAGCCAGTATGGAGGTCCATCTGTTCTAACTCTCGGAATGTTTTCCAAGATATCCATAAACCAAGCATTTGGTGTTGAACTAAAGATTTTTACCATGAGTGCTTTTTGTTGCTTTAGAAACATAGGGGTCCTTGTTTGGATTCGTCATTTTTTAACCCATAAGAAATGGGTTTATTTGGCGCATTAGCAGGAGTTGCATCCAGATTTTTGCCCGCAGTGGGAACAATAGCCAGAGGTGTATTTGGAGTTGGAAGGAAGATTTTGAGTACATTAGGTATACTTAAAGAGAAAGCACAACCTATTATACAAACTGTACAGAAAGGTTGGGATGTAGCACGAGATGCAGCAAATCTTATTCCAAATCCTGAAACAAGAGGAAAAGTTCAAGGATGGATGGACAATGTTTCCAGACAAGCAGGAAACTACTATAACAAAGCAAATGACTACTATAACCAAGCAGGGCACTACATGGACCAAGGTGAAAGATTCTTTAACAGAGGATATAACCATGCACAACAGTGGGTAAACAACAACCAACCGCAACCGCCTCAAACTTGGGGAATGTAAATTTTTTTACTGAGATGAAATGAACAATACAGCATTGAGACAAATGGGTTCAAGATGGATTTGTCGACTTCCAGCAGTTACACAACGTGTTTGTCAAGTCCTCCCTATACCTCAGGAAGTTTTAGACCGACTTAAAAAACCTAAACAACCAGTTGAAAACAAACCAAACTAAAATTTTTTACTGAGATGAAATGACCGAAGAAGTTGAAACGGTAGATTTGACACCACAAACAAAAAGTTCAGAACCATTGTCAAAACCTGTCAAAGAACTTACAGATGAAGAGAAAAATTCAATAATAGAAAGTGCCAGGTCTGGAAATACAAACCCTAACTATAAAGTCACTTTTCATAGAAATGGAACGGCTAGTATCTCAAAAAAGAAACAGACTCTCACAAATAAAATATTGAAGTCTGAAGGAGCTTTCGAGACAACAGATGGAAAAGTTTACTTCACTGACCAACAGTTCATTATAGAACATCTCATTGACTTAGAGTCGAAATATTCTAAACTTTACAACAAACACAAAAAGTTGAAAGGAAAACAAAAACAAATGGCATATGATATTTATGAAGATGTTGACAACACAACTGTTCCTGCAGGTGAGGTAAAGTGGAAAAACCAGAATTTTCGAAAAAGTGACACCAACTATTAAAGTTATTTTATTACTAGATTTATTTACAAATTATAAGATAATATCATTAACAAAATATATTTTTAATATAAATAAAAAACTTTTTTTATACAAAAAATTACAATCAATCGATAAATATTATAAAACATTTATTCCAAAAAGATTAAGTAATAGGTGGGATCCTGCATATAATATAATTTTATGTCATAAAGCTTACAAATTTTAGATGGACCACAGTGAGAATGAGTGGTTAATTTAAAGGTGGTCTGATAAAGATATCGAAGCTTACTCAACACAGCATGAAGCAGTTTCTAATACACAATCTTACTAGTGGTGTTTCGGTCGCCAGCGCTCTCATAGGGGTGCTGATTTCAAAAACCACTACTTCAAATTATTCAACAATACTCAATGCAGCATGAAGCAGCTACTACTGCTGTATCTTACTGGTAGCGTTTTGGTCGTTGGCTCTTGCACAGTCTCTCAGATTTTCAAATTTTTTTTTCAACACTATCTTGTTTCGCTCTCAGAAAGCTATCCTACAAAGACATCGAAGCTTACTCAACACAGCATGAAGCAGTTTCTAATACACAATCTTACTAGTGGTGTTTCGGTCGCCAGCGCTCTCATAGGGGTGCTGATTTCAAAAACCACTACTTCAAATTATTCAACAATACTCAATGCAGCATGAAGCAGCTACTACTGCTGTATCTTACTGGTAGCGTTTTGGTCGTTGGCTCTTGCACAGTCTCTCAGATTTTCAAATTTTTTTTCAACACTATCTTGTTTCGCTCTCAGAAAGCTATCCTACAAAGACATCGAAGCTTACTCAACACAGCATGAAGCAGTTTCTAATACACAATCTTACTAGTGGTGTTTCGGTCGCCAGCGCTCTCATAGGGGTGCTGATTTCAAAAACCACTACTTCAAATTATTCAACAATACTCAATGCAGCATGAAGCAGTTTCTAATAAATATATACATATATAAATATATACATATATAAATATATACATATATAAATATATACATATATAAATATATACATATATAAATATATACATATATAAATATATACATATATAAATATATACATATATAAATATATACATATATAAATATATACATATATAAATATATACATATATAAATATAAATATACATATATATATAAATATATAAATAACTAAATATAATCAAAAAATAGTGTTTGGAAATTTAAGGTTAAGTGTCACTTTTTCTACTGTCACTTTTTCGTAAATTCTACCACACTCGAAAGGAAAACAAAAACAAATGGCATATGATATTTATGAAGATGTTGACAACACAACTGTTCCTGCAGGTGAGGTAAAGTCAGAGGAACCGAAAAGTGACGAAAAACCGATAGAAGAAGAAAAACCAAAAACTGAAGATAAACCAAAAACAAAGTTTAGTTTCCAAACTAAACCAAGTCAACCTTCATTAGCTGGTATGGGTTGGCGTCAAAGACTTATGGCAGCAGGCGGTTATGTTAGTAAATAAAGAAAAAAATATTTTTTTATTTTTATAAAAATGCCCCCGTATAGAATGGATAGAAAATCTGCTAGAATAAAAGCAGAGTTAGAAAGATATGGTTGGAAAGTTTCGAAGAATTTTAAATATAGGAAGGGAAGACCCATAAAAGTCTATGACAAATTGTCTGGTCTTCGCTATGAAATGGACTTAGAAACAGCACGCGCAAATTATCCAAACAGATTAGAGAGGTTAGAAGAAGAACGTCTTATGGACATGCCTTTCGATGTTAGTGAACCTCAAGTTGAAGGACACGACGGCTTTGCCAGATTCTACTGGAAACATGACGAACAATTGCATCCTTTGAGAAGGAAAAAAGGAAAAGGTGAAGACACATGCTCCCATGGAAAGAACAAGATATGCATATGAAAAGTACCGTGAAGTTAGAAGTCAAATTACATCTGGTCGAACCTTTACAGTAAACTTTGACGAAGGAAAGAACAAAGAAGGCTTCATGGGAGTACTTGCTGCCATTACAAGACGGAAATAAGAAAGGATACAATCTCAGATTGACCATAACAGATTTGGACGGTCATATTACTATGCACATGGCAATGTCACAACAGCCTGCAACTTCTTGACGCTTTCAAGACTACAAAGAGAGAACAAATGGTTGACTCCGACTCAGACATTTTGAATGCAATTGAAGGAATTGCAAGTGTCAAGTTTCGAATGGTACCAACCTAACCCTCAGCAGTCAGACAACATGCTGGATACTTCCCGTTCATAAATAAGTCTGACATTGACTTGACAAGGTATGGAATTTACAATTCAATTGAAACAATTGTCAATGAACCTTGTATTCTTACATGTCTCAGGAACTCTGGTCTTGTTACAGATGAGAAGATGAAGTATCTTGAGTCATGTGTGAAGACAAGGTACATTCTCAGAGGTCAATTGGCAAAAATTGCACCGTTGGCAAATGTCAATATCCGAGTCAACATACCTACAGCTAAAGGTTCTTCACATGACGACTATGTTGTTGACAAAGACTTACCATGGTTGAAGATTGTAATTGTCCACAACCACTTCATGTTGAACGAAAGTCTTACAAACCCATTGTTCGGAAAAGGCAAGTGCAACATTGTCAGAGCTGTAAACATTCTTTTCGAGAAAGGTTTGTTGGAACCAATTCCAGATGACAAGCTGACAGAAACTTTTGTACCAAAAGACGAAACAAACTTTTCATTGTTAGCAAGACCAAAAGTTGTTCCAGACAAAGTTCTAGCACAAAAGAAGTACACAGTTCCAAAAGGAGTTGGATTGTTCGGATACCAACCTGAACCAGAAGAACTTCCAATGAGGTTGCAAGAACTTCAAGATGCTATAAACAAACTTCCATTGAGACATCCAATTGACGTCAAATTGTATTGGAGAGCATCTGAGTTAGGTCAGAAGGTTTTATATGAAACAGGTTGCTTCGACGATGTTTATGAGATAACAGGAGAAGTTTCTCAGAAGATAAGAGACTCACTTGAATTTCCACGAACTGGACCCATTGGTTGCGACAAGTTCGACTCAGATGAAAAGATATACTATGTCGACCTTAACGCTGCGTACATGAGGTTCGTCCAATATATCCCGACTGGAATTCCAAACGAAGATGGTGAGTTCCCAGGAAGGAACTATACAGTTGGAAAAGTCATACAACAACTGTATGATATTAGGAAAGCTTCAAACCCCAAACTTGCAATGACACTCAAATTGCTTATGAATTCGACATGGGGATATTCCATTAAGAAACCTCAAGAGATGAAGAGTAAACATATGAGAAGGTCGACAACTTTGTTGAAAGGTTTTCTCCTTTTGTTTTGAAGTACGAATTCACTCAAGGTCAAAGTGGCTTAGTAACCACATTAAAACCTATTGTCGAACATTGGTCTTACCCTCAGTTCGCAAAGGCAGTCCTTGACAACTACAACAAATTCTTCTCCGAAGTCAAATCCAAAGTGAAGGTTTACTATGAGAACATTGACGCACTCATGACGAACGAAGAAGGCTATAACAAACTCATTGAAATGGGAATGGTCGGTGAAAAGATGGGTCAATTCAAATTGGACAAAATTTTCACCGAAGTTCATGTCCTCTCCAAGCGTAAGTACTGGGGCATACTTGAAGACGGCACAGAAATAAAACATTGCATGAAGTAAAAAATTTTTATTCGAATTTGAATCGGACAGGTCGAGTTACACCATTCTTGGTCTCAAACTCATATATAACCTGTTTGTTTATTTTCGTCGACTATGGCACGAGACACGAACATTGACCAAACGGACAAAAAGTGTCATTTCAGATGGTCCCGCAGCCAATCGCATTCGAGCACTTCGAAGAAGCCTTACGTTCCAAGGGAGAGGGTGTCTGGTGCAAGGCAGAGGTCATGAGACTCTACGAGCAGTACATCCTCAATGCCTGGGAGGACAAATCGTCCTTGGATTGGCAATTCTACCAACTCCTCTGGGACGACCTCCTACGCAACTGGGATGACGAAAGAGTCCAATTCAGAGGTCGGAACTAGTCCAAATTACCTTAATTTAAGCCACTTAAAACTAAACACCTAAATTTACTCGGGGTTTCCCCCTAAAATAAAATTTTTTTACTCTTAGAACCACTCGAGGTTCTCCTTACGGTTGTTGAGCTTGTCACCGTCAATGTGTCTGACCTTCGTCTTCTTGTGGATTTGGAACCCATTGAATTGCGACAAGCTTGCCCATGGAATTGAACCGAATTCCGAAGGGTAAGGTTCAAGTGTCCCAAGTTGTTGAGGACTGGGGTAAGAACCTTGCCGTCTCCTTGTTGCGGATTTGGTATGGGTAGGGTTGGGAAATTTCGTAAGTGTCATCGGCAACAAGGGTTGCCCAAACTTCCTCTTCTTCGTGTTTCTCTTCTTCCTCTTCTTCCTCTTCCTCTTCTTCGTGTTTCTCTTCTTCCTCGACAATTCCTTCTTCAATTCTGTGTTCACGAAGTACGGTGTTGGAGTTCTGTCCTTTCCGAGTACCTTCCAGATGGCGTCTATCTCTTCGAAGAAACGGTAGATGAGTCTGGCAAGGTCTCGGTTCTCTCTCTCGTAAATGCGCAAGGTTTCCGTCAAATCATTCAGGCATTTCTCATTGGAAGCTTGGTTCATGAGGAACTCACTTTAGTCTTCATCTCTTCCATAAGACTACTTTGGAGAGTCTTAACGGTGTTTGTCAGATGAGCTTTCAAATTCAAAATTTGAATTTGAACTGGGCGCTTGTCTGGCAACATTGAAAGGACATCTGCCATTGTGTTCGGCTTCGGTGCTTGTTCGGACATCGAAAAAATGAAGTGGTTTGAGAATGACGGTTTTACTTCAAAAAGCTTGTTATGACGGTTAAGTCATACAACAAGTTTAAAATAATATCTTGTTCTTCTTCTGAACGTTTGTTGTCTCTTCCGATAAAAGTTTCGAACATGAGAACCAAAAAACGTTTTTTGAGATTGCGGAAGAGTTCAGGCAAACGTTCATATTCTGGATATGTTGGGAGCAGTTCAAAACATCTGAGCTGACTTTCGGACAAAATTGGGACAATGTCAGAAAATTCATCTTTGGTCGGACTGCTTGAAGGTAAGTCCCTTACATGTAAGTAGCTCTGGTAAAGTCTTCTCATTTCTGCTAACTTTTGGAGTATAGCTTCGTAGTTTAGAAGTTTTAATTTTAATTGTCTTATTCCACTCTTTACTTCTAAACGGTAACTATCCATGAGGTCAAGAGTAGCTTTGGTAGCTTTAAGTGGAGCTATCTGTTCCTTGACTTGTGCAATTTTGGTTGCAATTGTGGTTTGAGCTCCTTCAAGTTCGCCGTCTATGTCGTTCTCAACACCTTCAACCATAGCTTGAAACTCTTCATCGGTCCATTGAGATTGGTGTGGGACGAATTTAACTTGCTTCATTCAA
Source organism: Trichomonas vaginalis G3 (assembly GCF_026262505.1). Taxonomy (NCBI): domain Eukaryota; phylum Parabasalia; order Trichomonadida; family Trichomonadidae; genus Trichomonas; species Trichomonas vaginalis. The sequence goes on along the minus strand of NC_067208.1, from coordinate 19,978,782 downwards.
AAAAGAAAAAAAAATGTTTTTACTCAAAGCGTGCCATATAGATGGCTATAAGAAACTTACCAGAAGGCTTCTTCTTCACATGAGTCTTCGGCAACTTGAGAGTTCTTGTTGGAGTTGGGTCTGGAATTTCAATTCTCTCTCGAGCGCAACAACAGATGTCAGAATAACATTCCCCACTGTCTTTCTTGCCACCATAAATTGTGTATTGACCGAACTTGCATTTGCAGGAAGACCGGTCAATACAAGGTTCACAGTTGAAATAGTTGTACACAAACCTGTTGAGTACGAGTGTGAGTAAAAACATAAAAAAAGTGAAGTTAAAATGAGATGTTTACTGAATTGGTTGGATGTCGCCTTCTGAGGTTATGAAGAACGGCTGTCCAGAGTAGTGAAGTAGTGCTCTGAGAATTTGTGTAATTCGTGGAATTGGGCTCTCACGATATGGAAGTAGTATCCAAGGACGTTTCATGAAGAACTTCAAGAGGGCTTCTTTCTTCACATCCTTAATATCATCGAATGCAGTGCCTTCTGGAACTTGAATTGCAACACCTGTTTCAATTTCCAACTTTAAGACACTATTCTTGGACAACCAGAAGCCAATGGACTTGCTTGGTTTGCACTTGCTGAGATATTCCTTCACGGTTTCATTTACCTCAATTAGATAAATTGCTTCGTCTAAGGGGTCAAGCTCCATACTGAGTCAGTACAATATTGTACTTTTTCAAGACAATGTTGTACTTTTTCAAGACAATGTTGTACTTTTTCAAGACAATGTTGTACTTTTTCAAGACAATGTTGTACTTTTTCAAGACAATGTTGTACTTTTTCAAGACAATGTTGTACTTTTTCAAGACAATGTTGTACTTTTTCAGTACAATGTCTCTCAAATTTGAGTACGGCTGTACTTTTTCAGAACAAGTCTTGAACTTTTTCAGAACAATGTTGTACTTTTTCAGAACAATGTTGTACTTTTTCAAGACAATGTTGTACTTTTTCAAGACAATGTTGTACTTTTTCAAGACAATGTTGTACTTTTTCAAGACAATATTGTACTTTTTCAAGACAATATTGTACTTTTTCAAGACAATATTATATTGTTTCAGAACAAAGACGGTTAAGACACAAACGAATGTCCGACGTCCCACCTACTGAACCCGTTCCACAGCCAGAAGAACAGCATGCTCCAGCACCACAACAGTCTCCTCAGCAACCTCAGTTCCAGCAAGTACCTCCGATTTACTACCAATTTCCACCTCAAGGTTACTACCCACCACAAGGCTTTCCAAACTACCCACCACAAGGCTTTCCAAACTACCCTCCTCAACCCATGCCTTACTTCCCTAACCCTTGGATGTTCATGTCAAACCCTCCACCCCAATTCAATCTCAATCCAATCGAAGAGAGACCAAGAGTTCGAAGAAGGTCTGAACCGTTTACGCAAAGAGTATGCCACAGCCCCTATGGAAGAAGACAGGCTTCACTCTTCCCTCAAATCGACCGATTCGACTCGTACCACAGATTCGGTTCGTGACCGTGAAGACTACCTCAAGCAGTCTGAGAGACTCTTCATCCTACAACCATTTACAGTTGGAGCTCTCAAGAACATGCGCAATTACGAAGGTCAGACACCAGCTGGAGACCGCAAAACAGACGTACTCGCAAGAGCAGTCCAACTGGTCAAGACAAAGACTGAGATAGTCGACTTCATTCTTGCAGCTTGCCCATACAAGTAAAAAAATAAACAATTACGAGTTAAACTTTTTACTCTTTCTTTTCTGAGTTGTTTAGAGCTGGTTTCTCTTGTAGAAACCTTTCGTACTCTTCCATGGTCATGTAATTGCGAATTTGGTACGCAATTCCAGGTTCGTTGTTTTTGAACCTTACGTATGTAACGCTTCCATCCTCCTCAGGGAAGTAAGCTGCTAACATCTGACCAAGTTTTCTCGGTGACTCGGAGCTCATAAAAATGTCACTTTTTAAACGTTAAGTTTTTAGTCTTATTTTACCCTTTGTTTACCCTTTGTTTACCCTTTGTTTGTCAAGGTAGTATTGGAGTGCAATTTCTCCAAATTCTCTGTGTCGGAGTTCTTCAGCATTTTCCAAGGTGTACCTGGAGAACTCAAAGAAGTTGTCAAGAAGATACTGCCATGCTGCTCTTCTGAGTTCGTCGGTATTTTGGAAGTGTTGCACCTTCGAGTCTTCGGACATGAAAAAATGACACTTTTTCTATTAAACCGTTTTGGCATTTCTCATGAGTGAGTATAGTTCTGCCGAACCATTGGAAGAGAAGAAGTACCCTTGCTGGCAAAAGACAAAAATAGTTGCCTTAGTTGTCATTGCAATTGTACTCGTAATTGAATTCATTGTACTTCTCTTCACGTACATAAAACTCAAGGACGGCATATGCTTTAAGAAGCTACCATCTTACTAAGACTAAACACTTAGATTTTTCAAGCTTGACTTTTTACAATTTGAACTTTGTTGCTGAATTCAATAAAAATATATTTTAGGTGAAGAGGTGAGATTTCACCTCTTTTTTCACCTCTTTTTTCACCTCATGAATTTTCATGATTTCATCGTAAATGTTTTGTCAAACATGAACGTAAATGTTTTGTCGAAACTTCATCGTAATGAGCGTAAATCAGACAAAAATATATTTTAGGTGAAGAGGTGAGATTTCACCTCTTTTTTCACCTCTTTTTTCACCTCATGAATTTTCCCGAAATAAAAAATAAAGTTGGTTTTTTTAAAAAAATATTTTTTTATTTTTATTGTAAGAACATGTTAGCAACAACAGCACCAAACTCTTTAGTCATGAACCCAACTTCAATGTTAGTAGAGATGAAAAGCTTCATTCCTTCTTCATATACTTTCGAAACAGAAATCCAGAAGATAAAGCAAGAACTTCTCCAAGGAGATTTAGATTGCACTGCGAAAGATGAAACAAATGAACAGTATCTTTATGAAATGCAGGACATTATTGACCATCTACCTAAACTTCCTGAAATCCAACAACAAAAGCTTACTATTCCAGAATTCGATGAAATAGAAGTCAAAGCAACTGACTCAGTAGAAATAAAGAAGTTCATACGAAAGGTTAACTATGAGTTTCTTGGATTTCATTGCAACCACAAAGTCATGGACAAAGATTGCGATATGGTATATAAGAACATCTCTGACATATACAAATCTGGGGAGTTTAAGACCTACGACAACTTTGTTTCGTTAGTTGCAAAATGTGTATGGCAGATAAGAGATAAAGATAGAAGAGGTAAGATATGGAATGAACAAATAAGACCCGCAACTTTTGAGTTAAAGAGAGCAATTGACGCCTTAGTTGTTTTAGCAGGTAAGGTTTCAGAATATAACGCAAAAATGAACCCGCAATGTTCAAAATGTAAAGCAGCAATGAGGAAATATAACTACTCCGTCAAAGAGATAGAACGTATGCGAAACGACTATGCTGACTTAAAGAAAGAAGTAGAGAAACCAGCAGAAGATAAAATGAACATGTTAGCATTTCTGAACAAAAACTATCCAACTGCTGACGATTTCCTTCTATCTGACGTCAAGAAGAAGTATAAAGAAACTTTCGGTATCGTTAAAACATTCGATGTACTGACAGAAGAAATAGAAGCTACGAAATTGTTTAGGATTTCAAATATACATCATACAATTCATGTAAAACGCTTATAAAATAACAGGTGAAAAAAGAGGTGAAAAAAGAGGTGAAATCTCACCTCTTCACCTAAAATATATTTTTATTGAATTCAGCAACAAAATTCTGAGTAAAATAATTTTTAGGGCTTGTGTCAAACCGTTGAGTTTTCACAAAATTTAAAAAATAACGTTTACCATGTGAAACGCTTATAAAATAACTGAGGTGAAAAAACAGGTGAAAAAAGAGGTGAAATCTCACCTCTTCACCTAAAATATATTTTTGCTGAAAAATGACCAAATTTCATGAAATTTCTCATATGCTTGCTTCCCTCGGAAAACCGAGAGAAGAACAGCGAGTAGGGAAAAAACCCTGGTCGCCAAAACTCTTTATTTTTTACGCTTGACTTTTTACAATTTGAACTTTGTTTGCGTAGATATGAATTCTGAAAGAAGTATGAGGGTCTTGTATGACTTTGTACTTCTCCCATAGTTCATGTCTGTCAAACTTACCTGCCATGGACTCTTTCATAAGTTCCATGAAATCGTCTTCGGACAATCCAGGGAAAAGTACAATGTCAGTAAGTATTCTCTTTACATCCTTACTTAAACTCTTTGCTGTCTGTACACAAATGACAACTGAAATGTTAAAGTGTCTGAGCTTCTTAAGAATTCGACACATATCTTGTTCTCTGTTCTTTAACAAAGGATGAGATGCAAAGTCATCTAAGATAAGAAGACATCTATGAGGGTATGTCTTCCAATCGTAAGATTGCAATTTCTTCGAAATGTATTCTATCTCTTTCTGTTTGTTTCTGAAGTGTTTCTTCTCTAATATTCTTTGCATTTCCTCATTTGGGTCTTTAAACTTAGAATTTATATACTCATTTATAGCATTATACTTCAAAACTCTTCTTTGGTACTTCTTTATCCAATCTAACAACTCAGTATCCTTTATACATACTAACTTAGACTTCTTTATAATATCTTTGAACGAATTGACGGTTTGGTCAAATTGACCAGAAGTACTACAAATAACAACTAACTCATAGAATGGGTTCTTCTCATCTAGTTCTTGTTGTTGTGCAGCCATTTTAAGATAAGTGAAAGTCTTACCCGACCCAGGTGGTGCAATTAGACCTGTTATACCATTCTGAGCAAATAAGAACTTTTCATGTATGGGTTTTATCTGAGCATTTTCTAACTTCCTCTTGTTCTTGTTTAAAACATTCTCAAATTTTTTGTCAATGTCAGCAAACTTTTTTTCTAACATATTTTTAGAAAAATTAAAATTTTTATCTTTTTGAAAATGTCTAGCGATTTCGCTATCTATATTCGAGACAAACTTTTCGACAGCAAAACATCTGTAGACCATAAAATCTTACATAGTGTAAACAAGAAAGGTGAATTTGTTCTAAAGTTCTGTTTCTGGGAATATGACAAGAACCATAAAACATTAGGCAGAGCAGTCTTTAAGTTTGTCAATGACAGACTTGTTGACAGAGATGACGCCGATTGGAAAGATGAAGTCCAACAAAAGTTCTTAGAATGCAAAGAAGACACATGCGCTGTTCTTGAAGATGAAATAGAAAACAGAATAGAAGAGCTATTAAAGGACAAAGAACTTTTACAAAAATATGGTTCTGAGAAGTTTGACATAACTCCACCAGAAAAGAAGAAGAAGAGAGAGAAGAAAGAAAAGAAAGTAGAAGAAGAGAAGAAAGAGCCAGAGCCAGAGCCAGAGAAAAAGAAATTTGACATGTAAAAATAAAATTTTATTTTTAGAACATTTCTGGGTCAATGTCAATGTTCTCTTCCTCTTTAGGGGCAAACACTGGCTTAGACTCTAAAATCTTTTTACCCAATTTACCTTGAACTTCAACTATCTTAGACTCATAATATTCATAGTCGTCTGCTTTCTTTGGTTCATAAGGTATAACAAGTTTGTATGCTTTGCCTTCTTTAAGGTTTGAAAACCTTCTGTCAAAATTTTCTTTGACTGCTAACAAACCTTCTATGTCTAAGTCTTCAAATTTCGCACCATTTTTAGTCACAATAGCAAACTTAACTGGTTCGATGTTCCAAACTTTGTCAAATGTAGACTTTTCAAAATGGTAGAAGTAAACATTCAAATATATGAATGGGTCTAGTTCTTCTTTGACTTCTGTCATGTACTTGTTGACTGAAATATATTTCGTCATCTTTTCTATCGGATAAAAAAATATTTTTTTTAAATTTACTCAGAAAAATTATTTCTTTCTATATTTGCCATTCCGAACTTCGAAAAGATGTTTTATACCAGCATAGAATTTTTCTCTAGAGCTTAGTCTTATATCGTTTTCATGACAATATTTTCTATATTCTTCATATAAAGCCTTTTTTTCATACATTTCATAAGGACAATCTAACCAGAATAGCGCATATCTATTTTCGTTATCTAGGTCTTTTCCAACAAACTCAGCGTACATTTCAAATAAAATAAAAATATATATTTTTTTTAAAATTTACTCATAAAAATTTTTCTTTGTATATACGCTGTTCTGTACGTCTAAAAGACTTTTGACATTTGCCAAGAATGTTCGTTTAGACGCTGTCATATAACCATATTCTTGACAATATTGTTTATACGAATCGTACAATGACCTTTCATCTAAACACTCAAAGTTAGTCTCATCTATAAACAGTTCATATACACTCTTGTTTGCTTCTAACAATGTTTGTCTTTCTTCGGTATGTGGAATTTGTCTTGGATTGAACTTAGAAATATCTAATGTCATAAAATATGAGAACAAGTGGTTGTAAAAGTCAGATGTCAAAGTTTCTGACAAAGCGTCAAAATATTCTGTATCTTGCATATGAGAATCTGACGTTCTGACAACTACATATCTTCTGTCAGAACTTTCTAACTTCATCGGAACGGCGTTGTTTGAAACCATAATGAAATTTGCAACATTTTCACAAACTCTTTGGTCTTTATATTTTCTTTCAACAACTCCAACTTTGTCTGTTATAAGACTCTTCAAAGCATCCGAGTTCAAAACTTTTGTTGTATCTATACTTTGAAGTTCGTTACATACTATAAGTTTCATATTCTCTATTGAAGAGTTAAATTTACCGCAGATGTTTTCTAAGTTTGTCATATTAGGGTTCGAATAGCCCTCTAACAGTTTGCATAAGATATCTGTAAAGAAAGTGTTCTTACCAGTTCCTTGTTTTCCAATTATAATGAGAGCAGTTTCATTTTTTAGCACTTGGATGTTGTAAGATGTTTGCAAACCAACATAAGATATACTCATAGACTCTTTCGTTTCCATTGCATATAATTTCTTTGACATGGTCTAACCAAGCTTCTATAACATTTTCTTTCCATTCTACTTGTTCGTATTTATATCCAGTGAAGATAGAATAGAAGTTTGGAGAGGTGTATAGAACTTTATACCACGAACTGAAAAATCTTCTAACTTGACAATAAGATATCCCAAGCATCTAACATCTTCATACCAACTGTACGACTTTTATTTTCTTAAGTTTCTGTCTACATTCTTGTTCAGACACTATTTTGCTCTTGGTTTTTAAAAGACAACATCCCATTCTTTCATGACATAACATTCTGGGGCAGAGTCGACATAAATGACTAAACGTTTCAAATTCTCGACTGCTTTGTTATAGTCTCGAAATGGACACATATTTCTGAATGCTTGGAAGTCATAAAAATCTGAAACATCTATTCTGTACATTTTTTATAAAAATAAAAAAAATATTTTTTTATTTTGAGCTATTTGTTGTTGAAGTTGTTCTTGTAATACAATACTTTCACAGTTGCATCTTCCAATTCGAAACTTTCTGCCCGTCATTGACAAATACATAGGACATAAAAGTTTTACAGGAACAAAGTTTGCGTCAACTAAGGTTAAGTTTATGTTTGCTAAAGTGTTTGAGTTTACTAAAGCTGAAAATTCTGCATTCGAATGAACAATAGGAAACCAGCAGAGAAAGTGTTTGTTTATACGCATAAGTATCTTTTGGTCATAGTAGTTTCTGTCGACATTCGAATAGCACTTTGAACCTAAGTTTGAAACAATATATAAAATAGGTGTACTTAAAGTCAATGGAACAGACATTCCTTGTTGTATGACACCTTTCCTGTTTAGGAAACTGTTGGTAGTAAAAACCAGAAATAAGTTTTTTATTATAGCTCATATCGTTTATACTAAACTCGGTCGGACATCCAAACATAATGAAACCTGCTCTAGTTGCAGCACATGTTACATCCGTCCTTAAAGTATAAATAAGTCAACAAAACCTGTTGGTGTATATCTGAGTAGTATCTTCAAAGAAGTATTTTTACCATTCACAACAATAAAATCTTCTGGTGTCAAAAGAGCAAAACAGGCTTAGTCGTCATCGTGTTTAAGGTTAGTTTACAATATCGTCTTGAGGACTTTGTAAGTTTGTTGTTATAGAATTATATGACTCAGGGTTTTTAGTCGTAATAGTATAAACACTATGTCTTCTGCCATTTACTTAGCAAGTAAATTTTAATGAAATGTTGTGGTCGTCAAATATTTTTATGACGTCTGGGAAACTATATTTTAAGTTCAACGTTTCACCTCCTTTCATAACGTATATCTTGTCAATGACATTATATGAAACACCACAGCAACTAACGTCGGTTCTATTTCTTTGATGTTTATATCGTCTGCCTCTGTCAAAAGTTTCAATAGTTCTTTCAAAACTTCATGAGGTGCGATGACATATAGTTCACTTTTACAGGGTTTGTGTTCGACCAAGTTTAACATTAACCCAAAGCTTGACAAATCTTCTCTGAGTTTTAAGTTTGTCTTTAAGTTGTTGGTAGTTCGTTTCGAATATCTGCAACAGAACTTAAGTCTCTGCTAACTTCAGGATATGTTGGTTGTTCTTTTACAGGAACTATTGTTATACCATCTTCGTCCTCGTATGGTTTCCCCACTTCAACATCTCTTTCTTTGACATTGACAACAACACTTTGACTGTTTGTTTGAGTTGGTGAATTTAACTTCACATCTGCCACCGCCATTAAACCTTTTGAAACACTCACGCTTCTATTTTTCGGAAATGAATTTTACTTAGAATAAAAAGATGGACGTATTTGAGTATCTCTTCGAATTGAAGCAAAACAAAGTTTACACACACAAACAATACAAGTTCATTGATAGAATAGTTCTTTATACAAACAATGGAAAATGTTATAGAATAGCAGTCTTTGCTGAACCTAAATATTTTCATAAAGCAAAGAAAGTTGGTATAACCGAGATGGTGAAAGTTCTTGACGTTGACAAAAATATAACAACAAAACTTACAGATATTTCTAAAGGTAAGTTTATAATACAATATTATATCAAAACTGGTCGTACTGTCAATATTTGACGGAGAGAAGTCAGTTCAAGAACAACTTACTGACCTGCTGCCAAAATCTGCTCGATGGAAGCTGTCGTTATACCAATCTGAGGAGCCCCAGCAGGTTTCATCGAACGAATCTTCAAAAGAGCATCTTCCGTGAAAAGTGCTATTGGTTTTGTAAACTTCTTTGCTTTCAATTCATCTGACCGTCTCTGTCACCAGTATATTGTATTTGAACTGTACCAACAGTTGAAATACCACCCATAAGTCTTCTGAGTCAGCAAATGGAATGCCAAGCCAAAAGTTTGAACGGTCTCCATTTGTATATTGAGTTTTTTGAGCTCCTGTATGGGTCCATACTTTCACATATGGCATAATAGAACTTTGCATTTCAGGGTTAATGGTTGTTGTGAAGTTGTTGTTAAAGTTCATAGCATCTAATGTCAAGTTGTATGACCTCATATCCTCAACTGTAGAATATTCTTCTCTGGATAATATTTGCCATCTATGTTTATATGGTATTTAATACCAGGGTTGTAGAAGCAAGAATAGTCATTTATAGTTCGTCTGAACAGTACAAACATAGTATCTGCATGTTTCATTGCAGTTGTTAAAGCAATATCTGTTCTTGCACCTGGGTCAGCACTTTGGTTTCCAACTTCACCTGCAAAGTCTTGACAGATATTTGGTGTATAGGGAACATAAGTGGAACTGCAATATATTTGGCAGCTAAAGCATTTGAAATATCTGGGTCCAACATATAGACTGCAAGTCTGCTTTCTATTCTCTTGCATTCAAATTTTTCGCATGTGAACTTAACTGGGTCCCAAGCATCTCCAGCAGCATTGAAATAATAGTTTACTTCAGTGTTGAGGTTTGAGAAACCAAAGTCTAAGTCAACTTTGTTTTTGCAAAAGTCGGCGAATGACATTTTATTTGTTCCCACTACTTCTGTAAGAGTGAATGGGTCTTGTGTTGGTGCAATGACTAAGTTATTTTGCTTGGAGTAAGTTCGATAGAAATTTTCCTGCCCAGTTTGGCAAGTATCTTAAAAACCTGAAGATGAGGAAAGATGACAAAGGAACTCTAAGTTTCAGTTTTACTTTGGTTACTGCTGCTGCAGTTTGTCCAGAAAGGTCAACATAAACTCCTGGAACGTTAGGGTCAAGTCTTCTTATTTTCTCAATGGTTGCGTACTGGTCTGTTTGTTCTCTAGCTTGTGGTTGTACTGAGTTTCTCAAAGCGAACCATTCATAGTTTGCCCATGTTACTGTTTGAACTAAGTCAGAGTTAGAATATATCTTATATCCCATGAAAACTTCTGGAGCATATTGGTATCCGACATAGAAAATTCCATTGCAACCTTTCTTGTCAGACAACTTGGCAGAAGGTTTTATTTCAATGTCTTGTTCCACGTATAAGAAAGAGTTGTCAATAGAAATTATATGAAACCTGTCGCAAGCAATATCTACTGTTGTTGAAGAACCTTCTCCAAACTCACCTACATTTCCATAAGAAACAGCAGTTGTATATTCGTAAGTTCCAGGAACTATTTCTGACCTTCTAATGGCATTGTCGCATTCGTTATACCATTCGGAAACATTTCCATTCATAGCATCCAAAACTGTTGGCGTTATATTCTGAGCGGCGTACATTTCATATGAGTAAAAATATAGAATAGTTGGATTTATATGTCATAATAGAACCCACTCCGACCAAGCTTTACTTTCTTCCTGACTGAGTTTTTAACTCTTCTTTTTCCTTCATTGCCCTCTGCTTGAAGTTGTTGCATCTTTGCATTATGTTCATCTAGTATGTTGCAAATTTCCCATGTCCTTTTTGCCTTTTGGCTCTGGTCGCCCATCTCAGGTAACCTATATCCTAGAAAGAGTTTGTCATAGTTTGTATTTGAGTCGTCGCTTATTGTTTGCATGACTCTGTCCTGAGTTTCTGGTTCAAGCTCTTCAAACAGTGCCTGTCCATATGGAATAAGCTCGTTTCCAAATATATGTTTTTGTAGCCATTCTGGTTTTCTTTCCATGTTACCAACTATATCTTTTGTGAATGGGAAAGCTTTTACCCAATCTTTCAGTCTTGCGTCGTTTATTTCTGTAGTTGGTTTTATTTTGTCAAGGAACATGTTTTTCAATACTAACATTTCATTTGGTACTGTCCATTTGAGTTTTCTTAAATATTCATCCCTTCTCGATTCATCGTCTGCAAAGTAAGTTTTTATGACATTTTGTAAACTTTCGTTTGCAAGGTCATGTACAATAGGTTCTCTTCCTTCGCTCTCCCTAACTTTCTTTCTAAACTCTTCACCAAATATACCATCTCTATGGTTCTGTGTAGTTCTTTGAGATAAATGTTCTAGAACGTCAGGTGTTATATTTCCATCAGCCATGTTCATTTCATACTGGTTCAAAATATCTGCATCTTTCATATCTTTCAATGGCATTAAAGCCGCGCTGAAAATACCAGCTATATCTGGTTCACCATTCACTTCCATTGCGTCTACAACTTCTTGGAATTGAGGTTGTAAGTTTATGAACCACCTATCTGGATTAGCTTTATGACCCCATCTCATTGTAGTTCCATCGTCTGCAGAAACAAAAGTAGGTTTGTTTCCATCTTGGCTAGGTTCTGAATGAACTTTAAACAATGTTTCATTTCTATATGTTTTCTTGAAATTTAACCTTTTATCTTCACCGAGTTCATCCGAAGATTGAACGTTAAATGCTCGTAAGTAAAAAGGGTTGTTGTATTTGTGTACATTTTCTTTCAGTACTTCCATTCTATGCTGAATATTTTCATCTGGTGTTGGAGTCTTTTGTATGTCGGTGAAAATTTTTCGATATTCTTCTACTGTGTCAGCCGAATTTTTTTTAGACTCTTGGAAAGATTCCATATTCACCTCATACTCTTGTTGAGGGTCAAGATTTTTCGGCTGTTCCAAATCTTCATCTAGTTCTGTGAGGTTAGTTTCCAAAGGAGGGACTTGTTCGTTTCCTTCAGGCTCTTCTAGCTGTTGTTGCTGAACTATTTCTTCCATGTCTGGTTGTATCTGAACTTCTTCCTGTGGAGTTTCTTGTACCTCATCTGCTGGCATTTCATATATTCCGAGACCGTTTTTAACAAGTTCCCTATCTAAGTCATCCGGACTCATAAACCTTTCTTCTTTCGTTCCGTCTCTATTTTTTACGCGTTTCATGAAGAGAGTTGAATTGTCATTTAGCTCTGACACCAAATATCTCGGAGTAAATTCATCCATGTCATTTGGATGATATGCTATTAAATCATATCCCTTAGCGAGCTTGTATTTTCCAGGTTTGAAATTATATCCCATTTGGTGCTGAACCATAAAGCTAAATAGGTTCGGGTCAGTATTTCCTTCCTTGAACTTTCTAATAGCTTCTTTATATCTGTCACTAAAGTCAAGAGTATCTGGGTAACCATACTCTTCTTTAAGCATTTTTAAGAATTCTTGGTTTCCTTGTTCTCTACTTCTTTTATGTCCTTGCTCTGTTTGTGGTTGTTGTTGTGCAGGGTTTTGAACTGTTGGTTGCTGTGCTGGTTGTGGAGGTGGTTGTTGTGCTGGTTGTGGAGGTGGTTGTTGTGCAGTGTTTTGAACTGTTGGTTGTTGTGTTGGTTTTGGTGCATGCCTGTGTCTGTGTCCATGTGACGATGTAAATGTTTTAGGTAGTCCTGGTGCAGGTGCTTCTCTTGGAGGGTTTGGTGGTATATAGGTTCCACTAGCTAGTATATAAGTTCCACCAGCTGGCACATATGTTCCATCTGCAGCGTAATGTCCTACCTGACTTTTCGTTCTTAAGAAAGCATTTACTAGGTCTGTTTTGGTCTGTTGTAACTCTTTTTCTTGACTTTTCACAACAGTTGCTCTAACGGCGTCATAGGCACTTTGAACTGCCTGTCTCGTTGCTGCATCTGTTATTTTCGTCATATTTTGTGCTACTTCTTTTAACTCTTTGTCGAAACCTTCAGACTTCAGTTTCTTTCCAGATGAGAAGTCGTTCACTTGTTTCACCTTACTATGAAGAGCTTCGAAAGCGTTCTTAAAGTCAGCATTTGTTAAAGCTTCATTTGAACTATCTTCATCCGCTTGTATTTTTGTCCTTATTGACCCTATGAGTTGGGCTGCTTTAGCGTTGGCTTGGGCATCTAACCAGTCATTGTTAGCTTTTATATATTCTGCGCTTTTCATTGCCTTTTGCATGGCTGCGTCGTTATTTTTACTTTCTTGTGCTAAGTTTTCATACTGTACGGTTTGGTTTTGCAACTGTAAAAGTTTTTCTGCCTTTACATTTGCTTCAACTTCTTTTTTATACTCATCGCTATCCATATATGTCTTCAGGGCTTTTTGTTTTATCTCTTCATCTTTCAGTATTTTATATTGAGTAGTATGGTTTTTCAAATTTATGACATCTTGTTCCATTTTTGCTACTTCTGCTGCTTTTTCTGACACTTTTTTCGCATATTGCTCTGTACTTAGTTCTTTCAGTTGTTCTTCTTTCTTCTTTTTCTCTACGTTTAACTCATTGAGTTTCTTTGTGTGTCTGTCATATTCTAGTTTCTTTTCGTTTTCACTTATTTGCTTCTGTATGTCTATGTTTGACTTTTTGACATCTGTTATTTGATTTTTGAGTGAACTCAAATTCATTTGACTTTGAGGGTTATAGGCTGTTCCGTCTGCAGCTCCACCATAGCCTGCCATTTTCGCTAAAAGTGCCGCTCTTAAACCTCCACTCTGTGCACCAACAACTCGGTTTAAAAGCATAGGGTTGCTTGACATTTGTTGCAACATAGTGGGGTCATTCAGCATTTGTTGTTGCAACTGTTGTTGTGGTGTCAGTTTTACTATTGGATGTTTCAATGCTCTCTTCCTCTTACGTATATTCTTACGTAGCTTACGTGGCATTTTAAGTGAAGTTAAAAAGCGGTTTTTGACAGATGTTTTATTGTGACTTCTTCGTAAAGACTTTGTTGAGATTTCTTCGTAAATGAGTGTAAATGACCCAAAAATATATTTTAGGGTAGAAGGGTATATCTAACCTCTTTTCTAACCTCTTTTCTACCCTCTTGAATTTTCATGAATTTCTTCGTAAAGACTTTGTTAAGACTTCTTCGTAAAGACTTTGTTGAGACTTCTTCGTAAAGACTTTGTTGAGACTTCTTCGTAAATGACCCAAAAATATATTTTAGGGTAGAAGGGTATATCTAACCTCTTTTCTAACCTCATTTCTACCCTCTTGAATTTTCATGAATTTCTTCGTAAAGACTTTGTTAAGACTTCTTCGTAAAGACTTTGTTGAGACTTCTTCGTAAAGACTTTGTTGAGACTTCTTCGTAAAGACTTTGTCAAGACTTCATCGTAAAGACTTTGTTGAGATTTCTTCGTAAATGACCCTAGTAGTATATTTTTGGTGTAAATTTCATGAAAATTCAAGAGGGTAGAAAAGAGGTTAGAAAAGAGGTTAGATATACCCTTCTACCCTAAATATATTTTTGGTGTAAATTTCATGAAAATTCAAGAGGGTAGAAAAGAGGTTAGAAAAGAGGTTAGATATACCCTTCTACCCTAAAATATATTTTTGGTGTAAATTTCATGAAAATTCAAGAGGGTAGAAAAGAGGTTAGAAAAGAGGTTAGATATACCCTTCTACCCTAAAATATATTTTTGGTGTAAATTTCATGAAAATTCTGAGTAAAATGACAGATGTTTATATGACACTTTCTCCGGTTTATAGGACCTCTCTCATATTCTAAACATCTTCGGGGCTAGAGGGCACGAAGTGCCTGGAAGCCCCACTACCTTTTTTTTTTTTTTTTTTTTTTTTTTTTTTTTAATAGAAAAGATTTACATAACATATATATCAAATGATCGGAGGAATTGAATTTTTTTCGGCTTGACAGAGAATAAAAATTTGAAATTTGATTATTCATAAGCAGAATCACATCAAATATATAATTAATATTTGAATGGAAATTTATCTGAAATGAAATGATGGCCAAAACATAAATCTCGCCAATATGTTAGATCTCGAACCAATGAAGGGTATTAAAATTTAATGATGTGAATGAAACAATTGATTTTTTGAAAGAGATTGAGGAATTTTCTCATAATACTTCATAGGAGACAAATTCATTAATAGCGTAACGATACCATAAGAGGCCGCAACATATATAAATGATTTTAATAAAAAATTCTTTATTAATACGAAAAATATGAATCTGACATTCTCATCTAATAATAGCCATCAGGTCATATTACAAATCATACTTGATCAAATGTTTTATCCTTTTAAATTTAAGAATTCAAATATTTACATTAACAAGTTGGTTGATTGGGATAATAATGACCACAAATCCAAATACATCAAATACTACAATAGGCAGGCTAGTTTACCAAATGATATTCTGGTGCTGAAATTTTCGTCCAGGAATACAAAATAAGAAAAGTGTATCTGATGAATGTATTAAAAGTAATCAATATGTCTAAATGATTAGAGTTATTTAATCATTTTTATTTAAAGAAAATTTAAAAATTGCCAAATTCAAAGTTAATTTATTGAATTAATGTGAATTAATTGCAATTAATAATAACTTAATTTGTATTTGTTATGAAGCCAAAGAAATAACCGATATTTGGCCCAAATTGATGAGAAATGAAATTAATTGAGATCAAAAGCAAATTATACCCGATGAAACAATTTACAATTATTATAAAAGAAGTAACGCACTATTCTTTCATTGTATATTTCATCTTATTTCGATGAATTTTATTTTTTTGACAATTTACAAAAAATTATATATCATAACAATATGTAATTAATAAATCACCAATAATTTTTTAGGCAGAAAAAATTAAATAGAATAAATTAATTCAATGAAATTTCTATTTCGTGAAATTTTAACTATTACAATATTACAACATTTAGTAGACCTTTTTGAAATTCGTTTGCTTCGGGAATTCAAAAATTGAAAGAAATCGGAAATTTTGCAAAAAAACATTTAGCTAGCAAAATAAGTTAAGGGTTTCGATTTGCGAAAAAAACGTACAATACGCAATTTCGCTAAAAAAACATTTAGCTAGCAATTTCGACCTTTGACTCCACTCAAGACGTCACTTTTTTAATTTTGCGGTATCATATTTTTGGAAAATCTTTATGAATATTATATAAAAAGTCTCTTTAATATCTATATTTCATATTTTTATCGATTTTTAAAGTTTTTGCGAAAAGTATTCAATTATTTTTGCTATTTGGTCGGGTAAATGTCAGATTTGCGACATTTTCTGATATGATATTCAGATTCTACGTTGATAATAATGCTTATAGAACACTCTTGCTATTGTGTCAAAATTGCGAAACCGATAGCAAAAATATCTCGCAATATCAAAATTGAGATATTGAGTGAATTATGCATTATAGAGATTAAAAATCTGATTTGTGAAAACATCTCATCAGTTTCTAGCTAATTCAAAAATCTTTACTATCTTATTCGATTAAAATGAAAAGGGAATAGTTTCATTATGCTTTAAATGACAGCCTTATAATATAATCATAGTTTTCGCTCAATATGCAGCATTTTTTTTCGAAATCTATGGTCAATGTCTTAAATACTGATTGCTTTGCATTCATATCTCTTACATTTTCTATACCCACATCACTATTCATTGCTATTCCTATCTTTTTCATTTTTGTTTGTTTCTCATAATTTCTCAAAAAACATGATAACTTGATATTTGTAAATATCATACTTTATAACGTAAATAAGAACTTGACCTATTAAGAAAAGCAGTAATGAAAAGAAAATCTGAAATTCATAAAAATTACAAGTTTCTGATGACAATTAGCTTAATTAAACCAGGTACAAGATTATATAATTGTATTTTCTATCCAATTATCCATATAATATCTTATCCAGAAAAAATAACTTGATCAATACCAAATGATTTTTTAACTAGTAAATAAAGTATTTTCTTTACACACACATTGTATATCATAGTTTTTTTTTGGTTTCGCAAAACATCCAAAAACAAATATGCTATAAAAGTGACAATGTTAGCAAAACGAAACCCTTACTCATAATCTATTAATAGATTATAGTTAAATTTTTCAATTTTTTTTTTGATGGTAAATTTTTTCAAAAAGTTGAATGAATAATCCTTATAATGAGTTTAACAACATTTGCTTGCAACTAATGGCGGCTATTCAATCAAAAGATACCGACAATAAGACACGTGGTAAACTTGTTGCAAATGTTGTAGAAATCATTGAAGATATTTTAACAAAGAAAGTTTTATCACCATCTCAAAAAGCAGTCCGGTCTGAGTTTGGAAAAAGACATACAAGTGAGATGGAAATTCACCGCAGAAAGAATTATTGCAAATTTAAAGATAAAGAAGACATGATTCAAAACTCAGAATCATACAAACTAATTAAAGAATCCCATAAAGGTAATATTCCAAGTGACTCAATGCTTGTTGGATACATAAGAATTTATTGCCAAACCGACAACATGACTGTACCTCGCGAAGCTACACGCGATAAGCTTGCAATTTTTACATTTTTGGATGATCACATAGAAGACTTGAAAACTCATTTACAAAATGGGACTCGATTTATTTGGGATTAACAAAAATTTTTATTCCATTACCTACTTACACTTTGCTAAGATCTTTTTAGGGACTATAGCATGTAACTTAAAATAACTTGTTTTCTTTTAATTAAATAAACTCCTTTTTTTTATTTAGGTACCCTATTCAATTTCTATCGTCACCATATGGAGAGGTCAGGCCCATATCATAAAACATTAAGTTTGGACTTACTAAGACATGTAAGAATTACCTTGCTTGTATAGGGGCATTAAATACTTTTAGATGCTAAAATCTTCAAAATTAATTTAATTTGATATTCAAAATATGCACGAAAACGTAAATAAATCCGGATCTAGCTCTCACATATCTCTATTTTAAGCATTGATAAGTATTTCTACATTCTATTTTAAAAAATATTCAAATTTCACAATATTCTTTTCATTGATAATCTACATATTAACGAGAATGATATAACTTTTCATGTGTTTAGAAGTTCTTAGCTTTAGTACTGTATTGTTGAAAAAATTATTGAAGACTTTTTTCTTTTTGAGAAATTAATGCAATAACCAAAGAGGAATTGCATATGCTGCGCACTAAAATTATAGAAATGTCTCTAATTAGACACAAATAGAGATATTCGGAAATAAAAATTTGAAATTTTGATCAAAAACGCTATTTTCTAATCATTTTTATTTTAACTATATATAAAGTATCTTTTTCTATAATTTATACTTGATGGTTTAAAAGACGTTTAGACTCAAAATTTTACTGCATTTCATGTGGTAACTATGCTTTATCACTAACTACCTCCTTGTTTCAACCCTGAACAATATATTATACCTCCCAATGCAGGTATTACTCCAACAAAATTAGCAATTTGGCTATTGTCTAAAATTTTCTCAAAGAAAGAGGAGTAAAGTCCCATTTTTAGAATTCGAGCTATATTAGAATGCAACTTAGACAAAAGGTTACAGTTTCAATACACATATTCAAAAAATTTGCATTCGAAATTTAAGATAAAGTACAATTTCCAAAAAAGAGTATCGAATCAGTGCACAAATATGCATTTACATGCTTACACTAGCTTGCACTAGTATTAATAATTTTGAAATTAATTTTCAAATTATTCCCATACCTTTTGCCAAATTATTATGCTTATAATTCTAAGCATAGTTAAGCGATCTCGAATTTCAATTGCTAAGAAAAAATAATTAGTAAAAAATTTGTCTATGCATTCTGTATGATGCTACTAACTATATTAGCAGCATACCTAAAATCTTTTTAATATTTTTGAGGGAATTTGAATGGTACCGGTTGAGAGCTTTTTTAATTAAGGTACTATTTCGATAGAATTTGAATGGTACCCCTTCAATTTTGTGAGGGACCCCTTTCATTTTTTGAATAGGGTACCTTAAATGAAAAAAGGACCTTAATTATAACTCATTTTTTATGTTTTGAGCTATACAAAGCTCATAGATAGATTTCTAAACCTTCATATAAGCCATATTTACTGGAATTTAATTCCCAAATCATAAATTTGATTTCATTTGAAAGAGCTCAAAAATAAATTTAAAACTGACGAGAGAGGAAAATGGATTCTTTTAACGATTCAAGCCAAGAGCCATCAGAACTAAACACAGACATAGATCTTAAAATCAGTAGTGAACAATCTAATGAAGATTTTACAAAAGAATCGGAACCCAAAGAAGAAAATATTAAATCTATCTCTGAAGACTCAAAAGAATATTCATCAGATGATACAAAAACATACACTAAAGATATAACTTTTAACAAATCACAAATCAAATCCACAAATGATAAAGTTCAAAAAATGCAATTTAAACAAAGTAGGCTTATGACAGAAAATCAAGTATTACACAATCATATAGATCAGTTGGTAACCTCAAAGTCCGCTGCAGAATTTGAATTAAAGCAACTTAAATTACAAGATAAAGAAATTAACGAATCGCAAGAGAATATGATACAAAATTTAAGCATCGAAAACACACAGCTTAAAAGGAAACTCGATGATGCACAAGAAACAATAGAATCACAAGCTCAAGAAATAGCAAAATTAACAAAGGAACAAAAGGAAATGCAGAATGCTACATTCAATGAAATACAAAGCCTAAAACAAGAAAATAGAAAACTTACAAGGAAACAAAAACTACAAACTCAAAATGCTGCAAACAAAGAAGAAAATGAAATTATTAAGAAGTTACAAGAACAAAATGAAAAGAACCTAGACAAAATTGTGGAGTTCCAGAAGCATCTTGCTGCCTTGACAACTTTGCTAAATCTTCAAAATGTAAAATCAGAAGAATTATGGATAAAAATAATGGATGAATTTGCATTAGGACGAGCTGCAAAGGAGAGGAATGCAATATTGGAACAAGAAAATGCAAAGCTCAAGTCAGATTTGAAAATTTCTTTAGAAGAATTAGAAAATATTAAAAAACCTACTAAAACATCATCAAAACAAGCAGATGAATTGAACTCTGTATTACAGAAACTATTACACGAGGAAAGAAAGATAAATAAAGAGAATTGCATTCAATTAAATAAATTACACGAAAAAGTCAAGTTTTCTAATATTTTTGCTCAAGTATTATGCAATGTTTACAAACAAGTTAATGATTTACATGCTGCTTTACAAAGGGATCAAAACAAAAACAAATTTAAATCTTTGATTTTTACAACTATTTGCATTCGTAATTTGTTATCGAAGAATAACTCAAGTATAGAAGAAACAACAGTGATTCATAACACATTTGATGCATTTTTCAAGAAAAATTGCGATAAAAATATTGATTGCAAATTTAAATGGCTTAGAATGGCCTATACTCGATTGACAGAAGATCTTGTGCATTCTCAAGCTGATTTACAGACATCAGAAGAAAAAAGGAACCATTTGAAAAAGAAAATTAATCAAATGAAGTTAGAAATCACTCAAAACACGGACAATTCATCCCATTACGAAAAGAAATATCGAGCAATGCGTCAAAAGATTGACACACTCAAAGCAGAACTCAATTCCATGATACAACCTTCGCTTTATGAAAGCACAGTAAAATCTCTTGACCAAGAAATCGCGAGATCCAGTGAATTGCAAGGGAAATGCATCAAACTCGAAGAGACACTTACAGAGAGGGACAATGAAATAGTCATTCTCAAGAGAGAAATCGATACATTGCATGTGACAATTAACACAGTCAATGCAAATTTAGAAAATGTTAAAAATCAAATGAAAGAAGATGATGCAGAGAAGGAAATCTTAGAACTTCTAGTTAAAGGAAAGTCAAAGGATATACTTGCATTAGAAAGAATTGTCGCAAGACAAGAGAATTATAGAGCTTCTGTAACTCAACATTTGAATTTAGTTACTAGAAGCTTATCACCTCACATTCCATCAGCAGTATTAGGTGATAAATGCATAAAAATCGGAAAGCCTACTGCTTTAGCAGAAAATATTAATCCTGCTTTTATTTACAATTAATATTTTTGTTTTTTATTTGTTTTTTTGTTTATTATTAAAAATATATCAATTGTTTGATTGTTTATATGCTGACTACCATCATTGAAGATTTATTTTACAATTTTTATCATATTTTTTGATCAAAATATGTTATATTATATAAATTTCATTGGATAAGTAGTCAAAACGCTTAGCATGTCTCATAAAATGCTTGCATTCAAATTACAAAGGACAGATAATTCGGATCCACCAAAAATTTTAGTAACTCAAATTCAAAAGGTTCCGATGCAAATCAAAAATTTAAAAATTTTATTCAGCTAATAATGGTGAGTAATGTTGCAAATATTGCAGAGTCACTTTTTGAAATTTGAATTGAAATCAAATTTTCTTCACTTCAAATATGGATAAAGTTAAAAATTGGTTTCATCAAGTGGGAGAAAGCCGCACTAAGAATCCGTTTCAAGAATTAGTTGAATTAGCAGCATCTACAAAGGATGAGAAGTTGATCCATGATGCTGTGAATCAATATGTAAATTTCTATTCTCCTCTCTCTGATGAAGAGCTTTTGAATCAACCAATATCAAAAGAATGCATTGTATTGATGACATTAGTACCAAACACACTTAATTCATTAATAAATTCAAACACAAGAAGAGATTTAATTCAAAAAAGTGTTGTTTTCCTAAATTCTGCATCGATATTTATTCCAAAGAAGTCAAACTTCAACAAATCATTCAGAGTAATTCTTTATTCGATGATTGGACAAGAATCTCAATCATATTTAAACCAATCCGAAAGATTACTACTTAACATGACTATCAATACATCATTTGTCGAACACATACTCAAAGAAGAACATTTTAATCTCATTTTACTGACAAAACCTTCAAATCCAATTCTTTTCAAATTTTTACGCAGCGCAATCCTTAATTCTTCAATTTCATCACTCAAATCATGCTTATACATGGTAAATACAATTGTTTCCAATATAAATTCAAGTCCTCCAGAAATTGTTTTTGTTATTGGAGCAATTTACAAAAAAGCAGTTAGAGTTCCTGATTTCGAAACTTACTTTTCAAAATTCAATACTTTTTGTCTTGAAATTTCTGATTATACTTTTTATATCGACGCTGCCAACTCAAAAACGAATGATGCAGACATAATTCCAGCCAAATTCAGTGATCTGATCATTGAATCACCTGAAACAATGATGGATCAGATTCTAAAAATAATTCAAAAATTTCCAGTTTACGAATCAACACTTTTTGCAGTTCTTAACCACGTAAAGAACATGGAACTCGATTTACAAGAGAGATATCTAGAAATTATCGGTCAAACAAGGCAAGAAATACGAAACTTGTTGATTGCAAAGACATTTCCACCGTGGATCTTCGGATTCAGCTGCAAACTTGTTATAAACTTTGTTAATAAGTACATGAACAGCTCAATGAACCAACAATACCTTACTTTTCTGTTTAATCAAGTAAAATCTGAAGAATTGTCAAAATATTTTTCAGATTATGACCAATTCCAAGATCTCTTGATTGCTATGCTCAATAATGTCAGTGATTATGAGGATGCTTCATTCTATTTCTCTAAAATTTTATCAATTTTATTAAATGGTCAAGAAAGAGCCATTTTCACTTTAGATGGATTCTGTAGGATATTTCCAATCGTTACATACCTTGATTTATTCCTTTCTTCGTTAGATGCCATAAATAATTTGAAATCTTTCGAACCAATGATGTCAAAACTGCTGATTGACACTCCTGAGATGAGAGTTTCTCTGATGATCAAAGATTTCATTCAATGGGCCATAGACAACCAGAAATTAGACATAATTGCCGCTCTTTCTATGGATGGACCACATGAAATCATTGACAAATTAATAGAAAAGTCAGATAAACTGTCAAACCTCTCTCAAAAACAACTTTTGAAGTTAACTTTCGCTCAATTACAAAATTCAGAGGAAAACTCATCTGCAACAATCAGAATACCTTCTTTAGTACCTAAACTAGACTCATTGACCTTCAATACCCTGTTTGATAGGTATTCCGCAGGTAAATATCTGATTGATAATAACTTAATCTCGTTTGACTGCAAATTACTACCTGAAATCGGAGTTCAATACATCAGTGAGAAATTTGCGGAGATGTCAATCGATTTTCCAGAGATTTTAGTCAAATTAACAAATCCAGACTTTCCACACACTTCTGTCATCCAATTTCAGGAAGGAAGGGAGAGTTCTTACATAACTGTTGGACAAGTTCCATTGACATTCTACTTCAGAGTCGATGATTATAAAAATCCGATAAATTTATTTAGCGCTGGAGGCTTTGATTTCAAGTATGAGAACGAGAGCTTGATAGTCAATGACAAGCCACAGACATTGCCGCTAAATAAATGGCACAAAGTCTCAATTTCTTTTCCGGACGATTGTTTAAGTTTATCCATCAACGATGTAAGGGTTATTTACACTCCAATGAAGTCCAAGAAGGCAGTTACAATCATCGGATCCACTCTAAACTCTCCTGGTTCAACATTTTATCTGAAATCCGAACTAGAACTTTATGAAACTACTTCGAATCCATTTGGTAAGAAGGAATTAGTGTCTTACCAACCTGGAAGTGGAATTTTGAATATTGAATATCGTGGTATTTATTCATTTGCTCCAACAATCAATCTTGTACCTAAAATACTTGAGAAACTGATGGATGTACAAGATAATGAGTCATTTACTCTCTACATCGAAAGCCTTTTGAACACATCATTATTAGAATGCGTTTCCTTAACGATGCAGCACTTTTTAGGACTTCTAAGAGTGATATTATCACAGAAGATAGACATGTTGTCCTTCCAAATTGTTAAAATGTGCTTTGATTTCTGTAATATCGATGGAACAATGAACTGGGACAATTTCAAAGATTTATTTTTAGATTACAATATCTGGACAAACGGTTTCAGATTTGTTTCTTCTTTAATTCCTTTCCTAAAAGAATCTAAGCGTGGAATTAGGTATCCGAAGGAAGCAGCACTAGTATTACACTTCTTCTTCGACCTAATAATGCATTGCGAAGTAAGCGATGACGATTTGGAAGACTTAATAATTGATATGTTGAAATCCAACTTATCTCCACAGAGTTCTGTTGTTGTTTACATAATTTCCAACGAAAACAACAGGTTTGTAACAAAGATACTTGAAAATATCCCAGAAATTTTGTCTTCTATTTCAATTCAATTTTTGCCATCGTTATCTTTCGAATTACAAGTGAAATACATATACGAATACGCGAAGATATGCACAAGGAATGACTCTATATTCTCTCAGAAGGAAATAGACAACATGATGCCGATTCTTCAAAATTGTATTTTCGAAACTCAGTTTTGGGTGGCATTATTCACATTATTGACAAACAGATTGTGCGATACAATCGAGATGTATGCTCTGGCACCAATACAACGCCCAGATATGCTTCATTCGATGATTCAATTTATTTGTAAGTTATTTAGATCTTCTGAACACGAAGAACTACTTAACATGATTGTACTAACTCTCTGTTCGATGATCATGGCTACTCAAAAGCTTCCTTTGGCGAATTTCGTGAAAGATATTCGAAATTTGTTACATTTCGGAGTTTTGACGAGTAAAACAAACCAACTACCAATACATTTCACTACATACGAGAATTGCAGGATGCCTTCCGAAGAAATTCCTGCAGAAAACCAAAATTTGAACAAAAATGAAAATAATTTATCAGATTCATGCTTTAAAGTACCGAATTCCGAAGAATTCTTGATCTTTGATGAACTATGGTTCGGTCTAACACCAACGCCATTCATCGATGCTTGCAATAACCAAATAAATTCTTTGGTAAATCAAAATCAAAATTCCGAAAAAGTGACAGATAAAAGTGACACCTCAATTGAATCGAACAGAGTTTTAGAGTCACATTTATTGCAATCAATCATCAGTATTGCCGTAGATCTTCTTAAATCCGTGAAAGGAAAGCAATTAACTTTAGTTTTGAATGATCTTTTAATTTTCGGCAGTGATGTTGATCCAAACCTTTCATTGATGCTCCACCAATCCGTTCTCTTGAAGTACATGGACGAACTCCCTGTTTCTTACGAAGTTTTGAAATTTATAAATAATTTTGTCATTTTGGGATGGTGGGAGCACAATTTGACAACATTATTCAACACTGTATGCATGAGTTTCTCAAGATACACTGGTTTTGCTGAAAATAAAGACTATAATCAGAGATGGACCGCATTTGGCAATTTGGTGATGTCAATTCTATCTCTTCAGACAGATATTTCGTCATTTAAGATCCAGGAGAACTTATCTGTTCTGTTTGGAAAGGAAATTCTCATGAACCAGAGTTATCACCTTTTCTGGCTTTATTTCTTCATAAATAACATACTCAACGTACCAAACATCAACAACATCTGGTCGAATTTCATGAATAACATGAGTTTGATTGATAATTCAAAATTATTATTAATTTATGAAGGAATTTTCAGCCAAAACGAGTCAGTTTTCGACAAGATGCAGGATATATACATCATGACAGCCAGATTTACCCAGAATCCGCCAGAATTTGCTGAATATCTCAACAAAATCAAGGCAAAAACCTCTCAAATTTACACAAAATTCGCTATCGCAACAAATGAGAAACTACAGGAACTGAATTCAAAGATTGTAAACCTCAGAAATTCATATATTTCTGAATCTGATAATATTCTGAACCAAAAAGCGGAAAAACTACAAGAGAACTCTAAGAAAGTCAAAGAATCATTATTGTTGATAGAGAAATTCCAGTTCCAAGCACGATTTGACCTTATTTCCCACAAAAAAGAGAGATCTGCCTTTCATTTATGGTGGATTCTTCCGAAACTACCAAATGGAAAGTACCAATTGTGTCCTACAGTCCATCCGCTGTCAATTCCGATGTTGTTTGTGCCTTGTTCCTCGAAAATTAACTTTAATAACATAAATGACTATTTCAACTACGAGAAAAACAAGACATTCTTCAAGATCGGCGAATACAATGTCCAAAACTCAAACATACCTCCTACATTGAGCAGATTTGTATCAATGCCGTTCTTTAACAACCAAAATTTGACTGATTTCATTTTCAGAAGCAGTTTCAGCCACTACAAAGGAATTAGAGAGTTCAAAACCATCACAATCGTTTACGGAACGAAAAGAGTCACTTGTGCACTGAGTTTTGCCGAAAAAGGATATTATATCATCACAGAAGCTGAAGGAACGCAACAAGGCAAGCTTAAACTCATTGAAAACCAGAGTGACATTGCAACAACGACGTTTTTGGACTCCATTTCCTACAAATATTACGGATCTTGTTCATTATTCTTCGGACATTGCGTTCTTTTCATGTCTGACAAGCATGTAGTTAACTGCGTGAAGAGAAACTACTGCCACGAACCAGTAGCCGTCGAATTATGGTTCTCAAGAGGCTATTCTCTCTTTTTTGTTTTTGATAAGCAACATGATCGTGACGGTTTCATTGAAAATGTTGGTCACAGAGAGTTTTTCCCTATTTCGGATTCATTCTTTGGTCCAACATATTCAACAAACGTCACTAAAATAGTTAATGACAAGAAATTGATGAAAAAGGTAACAGATGATTGGGTTCTTGGCAAAATATCCAGTTTGACGTATCTGGGAATCCTCAATTTCCTTTCTGACCGTTCTTTCTCCAATTTCTGCCAATATCCAGTTATGCCTTGGATTATTAACGGAAGAGACTTATCAAAACCAATTGGAACACAGGATGAACAGAGATTCCAGTCATTCCAACAGACGTACGACAGTTCCGAGCCAGATTACCATTATTATGGAAGTCATTATTCTTTCGCCGGAGTTGTTATGCACTTTTTGTTGCGAGTTCAGCCATTTACTAACTTGCACATTGAGTTACATAATGGATTTGACCACAGGGACAGATTATTCCACGATATCGACAACGAATACTTATCATGCAGTTCATTGTCGAGTCATAACGTCGAAGAACTCATTCCAGAGTTTTATGTTCTACCAGAATTCCTCGTAAATGTCAACAACATTCCATTGAAAATTACATCATCGAATATTTCTCAAGATAAAGTGATTTTGCCTGAGAAATACAAGAACGATGTAGATTTAGTTTGGTCGTTGAGAAGAATGTTGGATGAAGTTGACAATTTGGAGAAATGGATTGATTTGATTTTCGGATATAATTCAAGAGGAGAAAACGCAAAAATACAGAGAAATCTGTTTTATCCAACAACATATGGAATTAAATCACAATTAATTGATGACGACGCAGCGTTTGAACAGATGAAAAGATGCTTCGGACAGACACCAACACAGTTATTCACTGAACAACATCCTCCAAGAAACACAGTCAATTTCAAGAGAACTGTTTTGTTGGCGGATACTGACGCAGTAATGATGCAAAAAGTGAATGTAAAAAGTGACACTGAATTGAAAGATGCTATTATTATACAGTACAAAGATCATTTGCATGTTACATCATGTACAACTTATTTCAGTAATTTAATACATTCATCTGTTTTGTATTACACAGATGGATTGATGAATTGGAAGTGTAATTTGAATTCTTTCATTTGTTCCGCATTTTCTTTCGAAAAATTGTTGTTTTGCGCTTCTTTATCAAGAGGATCAATGATCATCTTCAGATGCCAATGCAACAAGAGTGGAGAAATCACAGGATACTACACTCTCTCAACAACAAATCCAATCCCATCTCAATACCTAATTACAACATCATCTTCTCAAAATACTTCCTCTTCAATTAATACATCATCTTCTCAAAATACTTCCTCTTCAATTAATGCATCAAGTATTGAAAATAATTCCTCTTCAATCAATACATCATCTTCTCAAAATACTTCCTCTTCAATTAATGCATCAAGTATTGAAAATAATTCCTCTTCAATTAATGCATCAAGTATTGAAAATAATTCCTCTTCAATTAATGCATCAAGTATTGAAAATAATTCCTCTTCAATCAATGCATCAACTTCTCAAAATAGTTCCTCTTCAATCAATACATCAACTTCTCAAAATAGTTCCTCTTCAATCAATACATCAACTTCTCAAAATAGTTCCTCTTCAATCAATACATCAACTTCTCAAAATAGTTCCTCTTCAATCAATGCATCATCTTCTCAAAATAGTTCCTCTTCAATCAATGCATCAAGTATTGAAAATAATTCCTCTTCAATCAATGCATCAACTTCTCAAAATAGTTCCTCTTCAATTAATGCATCAAGTATTGAAAATAGTTCCTCGCCGATCAGGAATTCTGATGATGAAAATATTGATATAATTCCTTTGTGCTGCTGCATAAGTTCTCATCATTATGTTACTGGAGAAGTTATTGGAAAGAAGTTGTACACATTCCATGTTGGCACAGGATTGATGATAAGATCGATTGAATTGAAATCTTCATCAAAAGCAGTTTCAGTTGTAATTGATGATTCATTCGGATGTTTCATTGTTTTCTGCGAATATTCAGTTGAAGTTTGGACATTGAATGGAACATTTGTAGGAATGAAAGAGTTCAAATCTAAATGTCTATGTTGTTGCATCGCTTGCAATGATGTTGATTCAACATCTGCATCTTGTCATGATGATGGTTTCGTCAGATTGTGGAGATCTGATGCTTCCAAATCAGAAATGACAATGATTAAAGAGATAAAAGTTCCTTTCAACGATGCTGTATCAATGGAACTTATCAGAGGAGGATCTTTGTTGTCAGTTGTCTCTTCCTCATCTGTTGGAGTAATTTTGGCTGCAAGAGGAGCTGGAACTGGAACAATTTCCAACAAATTGCCTTCAGAATGCGCAAAATGCGGAAGCAAAGGCAAATTGTCTGAATGCCAGAGCTGCGGTTTGTATTATTGCAGCCGCTGCTCAATGAACAATGCTGGAACAATCTGTAAAGATTGCCTGAATAAGATAGAAGAATGCGCTGATATTGATTTTTAAATAAAGATATTTATTTGTTATTTTTCTTATATGACCATAGCGTTTTTAAATGAATGACAACTGTTATCAAATTCAAAAACACTTAATTTGTCCATATGTGATCTTCAACCTGATTCAATATCAATTTTTTATTTTGCTTGTTTTCGAGATTTTTATCATTAAATCTTAAATCACTGCATCATGGAATTACTATAATTCATTAAATTATGCTTCAAGGTCAATATTTACTTTCAATTAATTCGATTCCTTTACATTTTTTCGAAATTTCAGAATTTTGATGTTGATATTTTACATCATCATATTGCTGATATGTCAGTGCTCAATGTAAAGTAATTAAATTTGATAACGTTTTTTCTTGATCAATGTCTTTTAGTGGGAGTATTGGTCGAGAGGGAAATCCATTTACACTCCCACCTACTGTAGAGCTGTTTGCATACAGTGAAGAACGGCAATTGCAAAAACAGCTTGAAAGGAAAACATTATCGAATTTAACTCTGGTACAAAGGACAGATATGCTAAAATCTCCAGTTCCTCCAATTCAAACAAAGAGGTGTTTAACTTCTAGAATATCTCAAAGAGCTGAATCGACGGTATCAGAAAATCAAAATTCGGAACGAAGGGCAAAATCATCAAGAGGTAAAAGAACTACAGAATTTATAAACGAAAAACGTGAAATATACCTTACCCAATTATTAATTGACCGTAAAAACAAAGAAATTAATCAATTAAATAATCAAATGAAACAAAACGATCTAAAACTACAAAAATCAGAAGCAGAATTTGATGAAACTGTTTCAAAGGTCGAAAAAGCAACCCAAATTGTTGAACTTAAATTGATTCAAGGAAGAAAAGCAGCAGAAATAGCTTCACAAGACAGATGTGAAAAAGAAAGACTTTTAAGACAAAGACAAACAAGTATTGAAATACTTAAATCGGAAATTAAGAAAGATTTATGGACTTTAGAAGAATATGAAGAATATTACAACTTTTTACAGAGCATAATCCCAGAAAACAAGAAAATAGAAGAAATTTACGCTGATTGCGATTTTGTTCCAAAGCAATTACAAACTTTGGCAAAAGACAATTTGTTTATTTTCGAACACACTCAAAGAATACGCGAATTGGATTTACACCTAAATGACAATTCTCAAAAGAAGCTTGAAGAGATAAATAAACTCTACAATGAAGTTAATTTGATGATTAAAAAATTACCACAGCCAAAAATTGATGATAACTCAATGACATCAACAACAATGCAACGGAAAAATGCAGTTGAAAGTGAAATCGATTATTTATCGCAAAAAGTCCTTCAAACATTCAGAAGTTGTTTTAATGAGGATTCTGATGAAACAGCAATGAATCTTTTAACGCGATTACAGAAGAGGTTAGAAGAACTATATCGTGGCGTTGCTATAGTGAATCAGAAATTTGTAAAACAAAAAGAATTAGAATTTACAAAAGTTCATCGTGAAGAAACACGAAGAGTGGCTCAAATAGAGGAAGCAGCTGCATTACAGAAGAAGAAAGAGGCAGCGTTCGAACGTGCAAATCGTCCTGTAAAGAAGAGAACAGGAAGACCTCTTAATCCAAGAACAATTCCTGTCAAACGAAAGAGGAAGAACGATGATGAAGAAAACGAGCTAATAAGAAGACGAAGGGAAACAGAGAAGCTATTATATGGACCTGTTTTTGATTAATTTAATAATATAAGGAATTCTGGGTGAATGAATCATTGAGAATCCTTATATGAATTACCTATTCAATATATATATCTAATTGTTTTTTAAATACTGTTTTTATTTGCTACTATTCATTCATTGAATTTCTTTTTTCTTTTCAAATTGATATATTACATTAATATTTGCTTTAAGATAAGTACAGATTATATATCCAAAGTTATTAAGTAGATATTTTTAAAATAATATTCTGTGCGCAACAAAACTTAGTTGATGAAATAAGAACACATAGAAGTAACTTTAAGGAAAATTACATAAACATGTGACTGTTAAAGGCAAAGAAGCTGATGTAAATCAATGAATTTTTATTGAACAACATCTTCATGGAAATAGCACCTCATCTAACAAAATGACACATATCGGATAGTTCTATGTAATGGCTCAACAGTTTTGTTCGGTTACTAGGTGAGATTTGAGCTGATATTTGAAATAAAATACGATCAATTGATTTTGGCAATTTCACAAAAAATCCATAGACTTTAAAATAATATTTGACATAAAAAGTCAATTGAACTGAACTTGTCGATGAATGTACCGAAGGATCTCAAAAATTGAATTAATACAAATTTTTTTGTCGTTTAAATGAATTAGTTTCATTTTGCAATTATTTCAAAATAATATTTTTGAAGATCCCTTTCAATTAAACGATGGGATGTGAGATGACACATACAAAAAAATGAGCGACGCAAAGACTCTCTGCATTGTTGTTACAGGTGGTACATCTCCAGGTGTTAATGATCTCATTTCATCAACAATCACATATGCCTATGAAAAAGGCTGGAAAGTTATTGGTTTTCATGATGGATACGCGCAATTAATCAAATGCAGCTTAGAAGAACTCCAGAAACAAAAGGTTGATTTAGATCTTCAAGTAGCCCAACTTATTTCCAATACCGGCGGTTCATATCTTCGTACATCATGCTTAGGATTTGCAATCACTGATCAACAAGTTAAAGAAATCAGTGAGAAGATCCGCGCTCTTCATATCAATTACTTCCTCGCACTTTCTGGCAATGAGAATGTCGCCATGTGCCATAGAATTGCCGAACAATTTAAGAACGATGATATTCAAGTTCTTGTTGTTGCAAAAACAATCGATAACGATGTACCACTTCCAGACTTTACATCTACTTTCGGCTTTGCTACGGCCAGAACCTTTGGCGCTCACCTTGTTGGAAATCTTTTAGCGGAAACAAGGTCAGTTCCACATTATTTCATCATCGAAACAATGGGAAAGAGATCAGGCCACCTTGCTTCCCAGATGGCTGCTGGTACAAGCACTTGCCTCTCGATTATTCCAGAAGATTTCGGAATGAAGACTATATCATTGAAACAGATCGAAAGTTATGTCTTCTTAGCACTTATTAAGAGATACATCAGAGGATTTACTACAGGAATCGTTATTGTTAGCGAAGCCTTAATTAATTCGTTAGATTACGAATCATTACTCGATCTTTACAAAGGAAACATCAAGAAGAACGCACGTGGAGAGTTATCTCTTGATGAGGGCGAGCTTGGCCGTCATATTTCAGACTCAATGCGCGATCTTTGCCCCAGATACAAATTAGACTTAAGATTCTGCCCTAAGAAGATCGGATACGAACTCAGAGGTGCGAAGCCAGTCGTAAATGACTCAATGATTGCAAATCAACTCGGTTGTGGTGTTGTTGAAGGATTTTCAGAGCTCCAGAACGATGCAATTGTTCTTTGGGACAACGGAAGATTCCTCTACAGACCCGTTGGCGAACTTACGAACGAGAAAGGAAATATCCCAACAAGATACGTCGACGCACAGTCAGAGCAATACCGCATTATCAAGAAACACCAGTGCTACGTCACAAAGGCCGATCTCCAGGATGCAGAGTTGATTAAGAAGATCTCTGAGATTTTGCAGATCACTCCAGTCCAATTCCACCAGAGATACGACGACGTCATCAACTCAGTTATTGTTTAAATTTTTAAATAATTCAATTTTTTCAATGGCATGATATTTATTCCAATGAATTTGAGCGGGGAAAAAATGTGAGGAATGATTATAGCTAAAAAAAGAGTTATCAACGTTAAATTTTTGAAGTATTGCCCAAAATGCATAAGTATTTCACAAACAGATACAATTAGCTAGGGGGTCTATTGTCTTTATACATAATTTTGCACTATCCTCTTCTATGCGCGTACTCTTAAAAACAATTATTGAAAATCCAAAATCAATGAAAATTCAATTCATTTAACATGGTTTTCAGGTTACTAAAAAAGTTTGGTTTCCAAAGACTTTAAAATTATATTAATATCCATGTCAACTTCTTCTCAGGAAAGTGTAAATTTGACATGTGAGATGTTTCATTTGGAAATGCAACATTTCTCGAACAAAATATATTTTATGAAGAATGTAAAATCAAGACTTTCTATCTCAATTTCAGGAATAGTGCCATCATCATCTCATGAATGTTCAGGATCTAATTTATACAATAACTTTAAGTTATCATCTCATTATTATATTCAAAATAGTTGCTTGATAATTTTTCGGGCTGATTTAGAAGCCCGTAAAAAGTGTCACAACTATTATTTTATTATTCATTGGCTTTAGTCAGAAGAAGAAACTTTTTACAAATATTGAGAAGAATAGTAGAATATAATATTATCTTCTTCTATTCACAGAAAATGAGAATTTTCGAAATTTAGTTGATATGGACTTTTTCTGTTTTATTATATGTATCAATGGAATTTTTGCTTCACATAAGTATGATGAGTAGTGTGAAAGTTTATAAGTTGAATGCCAACGTTTAATATTATTGAATGAAATCGTTCCTTTTGTAACTTGTCTGTCGCAATATGAATCTTCAACTATAATCGAACCCCAATCATAATGACCTGAATATTGTTCAAACTCATACGAGCCTGAATTATCAAGGAATGAACAGTATTTAATCTGAATCATTGATCCCCCTCCATATAATGTCGAACCACCTGAACTTTTCACTTGATTCTTTAAAAAATTACAAAAATTAATACTATAATTACCCCCATTTATTTCTACAATAACAACTATTGATACTGAGTTACAAAACGAAGAAAATGTTATGTTACTAAAACTTCTTCTAGAGTTTTGTGTTTCGGTTATATATATTCCTGCACAATATACTGATGTACAGAAACTTGTGTTTATTGATTTAATTTCAACACTCCCATGTTCAATATTGTTTGTATAAGATTTTTCTGAATCTCCGCAATTATTAAAAGAACACACATATATAAAATTTTTATATGATGAATTACCTGAGTAAATATATGAGTGTTGTCCATCATTAACTGCTTTTGATTGGTAGCCACAGGATCGGTATTGAACAACAGAACTCCAACAAGAAATGTAGATAGCTCCCCCTTTATCATTACTGCTACACTTATTAAATAAACAATCAGAGTTAAGAAATTTAATGTATGATTTTGTAATATATATAGCACTTTTAGTGGTAATAAAGTAGAATAGACTTTCAAATATGAAACATTCTTCTTCTATTGATGTCACCTCAACATTTTTTCCTGAAATGGGATCTGAATTAGGAGAGTTTTGGTAAAAATATTCCCAAATATCATCAGATAATTGATTACAATGCAATTTCTTTGTTGCTTGTGTATGCTTTTCTAATATATTCTGAAAATTATGATTGAAATTCATTGTTTCAAGCAAAAATTTCCAATAATATGACATTTTTAATGTGATATCTGTCAAATTATGCCGATATTTCTGAAATTGATAATCAAGTTCTAAAAATGCAAATCATTTTATAGAAATTAGTGTATCGTCAAAAATAATTCGAAAACGCTGACAGTAATATTCAAAATTCTATACAAAAACATAGATTTTGGAGAATTTTGAAAATAATCACGCAAAAAGTAAATTAATTTAAGGCATCTTGCTTAAATATACTATACAATTGATGAAATCTATGAGGTGTTGACTTAATACGTTCTAAATTTGGAAAATTGTAGAAACCTTAGTGAAAATGCCTAAAACCTATATAACCATCAGATCTAAGTTGTAAGTTGATTCAATTACAATGGACTTGCTACTAACGTATGTGATTTTCATGGAAAAAGTTAAAGATGGTCGAAATCTATCATTATTTATGTTTAATGATAATAAAATCAAATGTAATTCATTTGAAATAAATCAAAATGAGGGATCGTAAGTTTAATTATATCTTAAGAAGTAAAATAAAAGATGAAAAAATAATAATTTGCTTTTTATTTGTTCATTGTAATATGAATAAGTTAACTTTCGGAAATTCATTGCATTGGTTAATATTTAGTCGATTCTAAAGAAAAATTGAAATTTATTTTTGTAAAAAAAGTATGTAATTTGTATAGGGGATTGGATTTAATATTTTAGGACTATTTTAATTATGCTTTGCATTGCAAGCATAGATATTTGTTTTGATTATTATGAAGAGAGTGTCAATGTTTTAACATTTTTCTGAATAGAGTAATATATGTTGATTATCAATGATATCATTCGAATTTGAAATGAAAAAAGACGTGAATCCAGCTTTTAATTAATTCTTATCCGACTTATGAATGGTATTTGAAAAGAATTAAAAGGTTTACATTCATTAATTCGATTTGAATTTTATACGAGCAATTCATATTGTGCTAGCCAAATACTTATCAAATCAACACAAGTAGAAAACACGGGTTCCAAATGATAATATTTTTAAAATTCAGCAGCGTTTTTCAGCAAATTTTATTTTTCGGATATATATCGAATCATTTATTCAGAAAATACAGAATTACATTACTGTCACAATAAAGTTGAATTTGTACCATACTTCCTGGATATTTCTGACCACAAAGAATTCTGTAATCTTATCATTGAAAAAATATTTTGAATGATAATTACCAACAAATTGTAAATGCCATTCCAAGTTTTTGAAAAGAGAAATAACGATGTTTTTTTAATATATTATGAATTTCTTATTTTTAATTGTTATTTTTGCAATCCACACAAATTGTGAAACATCCTCACAATGTACTGCTTATCAAAGTAGATTAAATTCGATAGAATCAGATCAAAGTTGCTCATTACTTAATTTTTATATTGATACAGGAGATCCAATAGATATAATCATTTCATCTGTTTTTCAAGGCTATGACTTTCTATCTGTGATAAATATTACTACAAATCAAACGATATTAACTATAAATAATTTCGATCTTCAAAATACTAATGTTAACGAGATCATATTTCCACGGAATGCTATAGTCAATATCATTAATGATGCAATACAAAGTGAGTTTCTTGAAAAGATTAACATTATGGAAAAATATCAAATTAATTTGACAAATATCTTACAAACATGTCCTACCATTAATAAAATAGATTTCATAGAATATGATGATTCCATTTTTCAAAATGAAGAATATACTGATTACTTCTCTTTGTTAACACATATTGGCCTCATTGATATGAAAACTCCCATCGATATGAATCATTTTACTAACTATCAGAATTTACAAGAAATACATTCCATTAATACAGAACTTAATTTTTCGAACTCATTCACTCTACCCCAACAATGGCGAGCAATTATTATCAATAATCAATATACTATAGATACAAATGAATTATCTATGTTCTCCTCTCATGTTACAAATTTTAGCATAAATAAAGGATACATTAAAATTTATTTACAAAATGAAAAGTATAAAAACACAGCAGTTTACTTTGTTAATAATACTGAAGGTAACTTTAATTCAATTGATTTTGTTGATGGAGAGGATCAATATAATGTTGCCTATATATATCAATTGAAAGATAACAAAATTACATCATTTCCAAGAAATTGCAAGTTCAAAGAACTTCATTTTGATATGAAAAATTTAACAGTTGATCTGAATAACAACGAATCTCCAATTCACATCGAAAGTCTAATTTTTGAAAACTATGAGAATCTTCTAATTAGAAAGAATTCATTCCACACAAACGATTTCATTGGTGACATTATGCTTTATGGTAAATTATCTATAGAATCTCAATCAGAACAACAACAACCTTTAACAATTGAAGAATATGCATTTAATGGAACAACAATAGAAAGTATCACTATTTCAAACAATCGCGCTATCAAAGATTTTACTTTTTATAATTGCAATATTACAAAATACTTAAACTTATTATCAGGATCATCAATAAATCTCATAAATCTGGCCAAATATAATCCAAATATTAAAAGAGTAATTGGCCAAAATGAATCAACATATTATTATAATAGTTTAACAGATCCAAGTTTTATGCCACAAGATACACAAAATATTATTGTTTTCGATAATGATGTAGATATTTCTAATTTACATAAAAAACAACTGGTTTCTTTACACATTTATAGATGCAAATCATATGGAAAATTCACTAACGAATTTAATATTAACTCAATATACTTTTATTTTATGAATAGTACAATCAAAGAACTTACTTTTTCTGGAGCTGTCGTTGAAAATATTTATTTCTATGAATATCAAACAGGTCTTGTATTTGAAGAAAACGCGATAAACACAAATTCACTTGAATCAATTTATTTCCAGCAAGATAATCCTGCATTTGTTCAGTTTGATGATCGTTCTATTCAATGCAATAACTTACATACAATATATCTTCCTCTTTCATGCAATATCGATATTAAATATTTATTTGATTACTGTGAAAATCTTGATTTTTCACAATTCAGAGAGTTTAAATTTGAACACTCATCAATTTATATAGACAACAGATTTTTGGGAAAGTTTAATGATCCAGTTAATTTTTACATTATTGATTCATCTTTGGATATACTTTTTGACTCCATATCAAAATTACAAAAATTGAATTTTATAGTTAATTCAAATCCAATTGAGTTATCATTCATTGAAAATTATTATAAAAAAGAATCACATTATAATGCGCTTCAAATCAAGTGCATTAATCCTGTTTATTTCATTGCAACAGACAATATAATCATGGAATTTAGTGCTAAAACATATGTTATTTTTAATGCAACAAGTTTTGAAGACATTGATTTAGACAATCCATATGACGTCAAAAATATTACTGTTTTTTCAGTTCAAAACACTACAGGAGCTTTTACCATCAAGGATTCCTCTAGCAATTCAGAGGCCATCGATCATTTTAATAATAATATTGATACATCATCTATAAATCTTTTAGAAAATCAATTAGATTTTGAGAGCAATGACAATAATCAAGAGTCGAATGATGATGTTCAACTTTTCAAATTTGGAACGTTTGAATTTAAAGAATCAGTTCCAAAGATAGGAATGCATGTATTTAAAAACGTCAAATCAATCCAATCATTAATATTTTCAGGAGAAAGTGTCCGTACTATCGAATCAAATGAATTAATCAACACAACTATTGATAAAATTCATATCCCTTCATCAAACAATATTTTGTTTGATCAATTATTAGCAAATTGTCCAAATATTAATGAATTTGAGATTGGAGAAAGTAACACACAATCAGAATTTATCTTATTTAATAATTCAAAATCAAGTATTGGACCAAAGTTTTTAGATAAATTTTTAAAACTCAAGAATGTTTCTCTAATTAATTCATCTTTAATGATTTCTAGTCCATCGAAACCTCAATTCAATTTAACGATAGGAGAATCAGATTTCATACCTCTGGATGAGATATATAAAGATATTCAAAACATCCAAATTCTGCAAATTAAACACAATGAACAGACAAATAAATATAACATCTTTGCAAATACAAGTGATGAAAAACAATATGCTATTATACCCAATCTTGACGATCTAAATGACTTAGTTTCAATATCATCCACAAAAATAGATCAAATCATAGTTTATAATTTAACTAAAAAGGTAATAGAAAATATTCCTCCAATCAATAATGTTGACAGCATTTATTTCAAAGCCGATATCGAGAGTGTATGTTTTAATTATACAAATCCTTCATCAATTAAATCATTCATTTTCGAGAATGAAAATCAAATCACAGTTAAATCATTAGGAGATCAAACTGATGTTTATAATGATATATTAGTTAATTATAAATTCATTGGAGGAAATGTTACAATTGAAAACAATGCATTCGTTAATCAAAAGATAGGCTTATTTGTGCTACCGGAAAATTCCTTTTCATTTGTTAATGATGACTCATTCATTAATTGTAATATCAGCAAATTTATTGTTAGAAATAATACAGAAATCAATTTCAGAAATATCCTCAGCACAACAAATAACAACGATATTAATTTTTCCGGAATTAATAAAGGATATTATTTGTATGATGGAAACAAAATCCAAAGAGACAAAGTTCTAGTTTTTAGACCAAGACTTAACTTGAAAGAAATCCATTTAGGCGCATCACATTTAGAAGAAGTGATATTTGAAATTTGCGATTGCAGTATTATTGAAAGTCCAACATTTTCTAATACTGATATCAAATCTATCATTTTCAATACAGATGTCAACAAAATTCAAGAGAATGCATTCAGTGGAATTCAAAATATCAAGAGCATCGCATTCAACAAAGGAACTGATAACACAATCGTCAAGAAAAATGCATTTTCGAATAACAATATTAATATAATCACATTCAAATCAATAAATATAACATTCAGCAGCGGATCATTTTTTTAATCTTGGAAATCTTATTAAAATTCACATTGATTGTACCAATTCTGATAAAGAAGCCATAGTTACATTCAAATCACAATCGTTCAAAAATTGCAACAAATTAGAAACAATCGAAATAACTAATCCAAACACAAAACTTATCATCGAAAATGATGCATTCTTAAACACAAATCTTAAGGCATTTATTCTCAATCAGACAAATGAAAAGTTTGACATTTTGCGTATTATCAAAAGCTATCCATATCTTGAATACCTTGTTGTTAACAGTGAAAAACCAAATATTAAATACATTACAAATCTTGATGATTTAACTAACATTGGAGAATCGAAACACCTTGTCTTTGTTAATAAGAGCATTGAACTTTCAGAACTTCCAGATTTGGATGCCGAAGAAATTTCATTTTATATGATCAAAGACAATATTATTTCCAGTTTCCCTAATATCGATGTGAAAAAGATTACATTTTATACAAACATAACTTCAGTTGAATCAGGTAGTTTCAACAATACATCAAAACTTGAATCAATCAAATTCCAAGGAAGTGATAGCATCATTTTCAAATCTCAATCATTTATTAATTTGAATTCATTAACTAGATTTACAATTAAAGATGACACCAATACCACAATAGAATCTTCTGCCTTCGAAAACGTCAGCATTACTTCATTTTCATTACCAGAAAACTCTTGTTCATTTGTTTGCAATGATTCATTCATTAACTGTAATATTAGTTATTTTACTGTTGGAAATTTCACAGATATCAACTTTAGAGAGATCATTTCTAATCAAAACAATATTCATTTCTTTGGTTGGAACTGCTCTTGAAGAAGTTGTTTTTGAAATTTGTGATTGCAGAGTTATTGAAAGTTCTACATTTTCAAATTCCAACATCAAATCTATCATTTTCAACGAATATGTTGAAGAAATCCAAGAAAATACATTTACTGGAATTGCAAATCTCAAACGAGTCACATTCAACAATCATGGAAATAATTCAGATATTATTTTCAAAACTAATTGTATGTCTAACTTAGATACACTTGAAGAGATTGTTTTACCAGAAGGCATCAATTTAATCATCGAAGATGATTCATTGATCAGTCAAACTCTTTTCAAAATGAACATTCCCGAAAATTGCAATGTTGATTATCGCAATTTGATAAAGAACTGTCCAAAACTTCGATATAGTTTACCTCCACATATTTTAATTTTACTTTATAAAAATACCTTGCCGCACCCTATACTTGGCTTTAAACTAGCATTAGTTATGATGTATAGTCATAAATAATTTGAATAAAATACATGTATTTTCAAATAAAACTGTTTATGATAACATTACTGACAATTTTATATATGTGCAATGTGTGAATTAATGTCATCAACAATATTGTTGTGAATTGAGAATAAAGAAACACATTAGTTTATGCTTATTTATCAAAATTTATCAATGAGAAGTTTCATAAAA
This sequence comes from Trichomonas vaginalis G3, assembly GCF_026262505.1. NCBI lineage: Eukaryota > Parabasalia > Trichomonadida > Trichomonadidae > Trichomonas > Trichomonas vaginalis. The sequence goes on along the minus strand of NC_067208.1, from coordinate 19,937,777 downwards.
AATTAGTAAATTTATAACATTCTATTTAATAACATAACAACAAAAACAATATGTAAATAAGGAATAAATCAATCAGGATTGATTTCTATTTGAACATTTGTATATAACAATGAGAATATCAAAGAACAAATTATTTGAACAAATCCATCATAAAACAAACCTTGATTGGGGAAAAGAGTAACAAAACGAGGCACATTTGCAATACGAAATGTGGTTGTTACAGTTGTATAAGCAGAATATAGTTGAATAATTGCAGCAAAGCCAGTTTTGATACGACCAATTCCTTCTTCAAATTTTATACTGATTAAAAGAAGAATTATCCCAAAAAATGACAAAAATATTATGATTGGATTTGCAAATTTTGAAAATCTAGATGCAGGATACTCAACAACATCATTCAGTGTGTTAAATGGTAAGTATTCTGGTTCAAAAATCATTAATAACAATACAAATAAAATAATTGAAAAAACTGAAAAGAAAACCAAACAAATAATAGGTAAATAATTAAAATATGGGAACCTTGAAAGCGAAATGACAGGAACAATTGATCTGTAAACTGAAATAAATAACGAATATGAAATTCCTCTAAAAATATCGGAAAAATAACTTCTTTTGCTGCTAACTGTATATGGATTGCATGCAAATAATGTTGTTATGCCTAAAAGAAATGCCATGCTTGATGAAAAATATTTTTGAGTAAAATAGAATTGCAAAACAAGTATGGCTGTCGTGAAAAGTGTAATATATACAAGGAAGTTGCGCAATTTAACAAATTTGGTCAAATCTGAGTTTCCAAAGAATAATGTTGTATGATATCCGTAAAAATAACTGTGAGGAGCTGAAAAATTGTATATTAATGAAGTCCCATTCGATGGGATAACTGTATTATATAATTTAATTGGCTCTGTATGAATATAACCTTTGTTGCAAATAAAATTTGTTTCTAAATCGCTTACTTTATGAAATGTATCATTTGTTTTGACATATTGTGCAATACTAACAGGTAATTTTCTTGATTTATCCTTTTCTTTTTGTTCCGCAGTGATTTGAAGTTTGATATTCAATTGTTTAGTATAGTTATCAAGGAATTGAACAACAAAACCTCTTGATAATTCAGATGATTCCGAGACTATTCCATAATAGTTCTCTTTTTCTGAAGAGTATGAAAAGATAACTTGCGAAATATCTTTTTCAACACGCCAAAATCCAAAGAAAAGTAGAAATATTGTGATAAATGACATGACAAGTACTAGTATAAATACAATTGTTTTCTTATTTGAAATAATTTCTGATTCTGGCTCATATAAAGAAACATCTTCTAAATCACTCATTTTTTGTAAAAAAACGATGTTCTAAAAACCTTACATATATTAATGAATTATTTCATTATCTGATACAAGCAATAAATTCATCAAAAATACTCATTAAATTGAATTTGTGCTCAATGAACTTGATCAAATTAAAACAAAATACAGTAATGCATAGCATACAGATCTAACTTAATCCTATTGAATATTACTGTGTTACTTATCTTGTTGAAACATTCAATTGATTTGTGCATTAGGGAAAGTTATTCTAATTACGAGCCTTTTATTCAAAATTTTAGAAAGTATCCAACTTCCAATCGAGTAGAACTTATCAATAAAATTTTTCAAAAAATTTGGATCAATTATTTTACAAATACCGACAAAACAACCATTTTTAGCAACTTAATGTTAAATATCGAGATAAATTAACGAAAACTTCAATAACAAAAGAAAAATTTTAAAAATTTCTCAATAAATTACAGTAAAAAACAAACAAAAGAAAACAAATACCGAAAATTATGCTGATACCTTGCCAGTATACACTATTTCCATAGCATTAGGTGATTTGTATTTTATTGAGTGTTCTTTAAGATGTTGCAAGGCAAGGAGTCTTCTTTTAAGCTTGTTTATTTCGGAATTCTTATGTTCGAGTTCTAAAGCCTTTGTTTTGAGTTTTTCCAACTCAATAATTTTCATTTTTTCTTTTTTGAATTTGCATTCAGTATAAGCAATCTTCATATCGGAGTTGTGAGTACTTGCAAGGATTTCTGTTACTGATGGAGGAGATTTAAGGCATAATGTAGAAATTCTTTTGTTCAACTTATGTAGTTGCTTCTCTACTTTCTTACAGCCATTTTCAACTTGATCTGGATACTCAGCCATTTGCTTTGACCAACAATTTTTGATAAAATTAAAATTAATTTGAGGTAAACTCGGAGTATTTTGTATTTGCAACTTAATTTCGTGTATATTTTGCTTGAACATTGTTTCTAAATACCTATAATACAATGCACTGGATTTTCGGATAATTCTTTTAGTATATAAAGGAGAAAGCTTAAAAATTAATGTTTGTTTGTAATACTTTTGTCGGCTTTGGCTGTTTTATGAAGATCTACAACTTTTAAAGCGATATTATTTTTGAATTGATCAGCATCAATTTTAAGACTTTGATTCTTTGCAATTGTTTTATTAGCCGAATCTATAGCTTTTTGGTAGTCTCTTATAGAGTCTTCTACAGTTTTAATTCCTTTTTGGTATTTCGAAATTTGTGCAGCCATGAGTTCTGGCTTTGGAACATCTTTGACTCGTCTGAATTTTTGTAATACATGATCAAAAGCTTGCATTATTTCGTTTAATTCTTCAGTTCTTTTAATAATGTATTCTTTTGAGAAAACGCATTGTTCTTCACCAGAAAGGGTCTTCTTATACTCTTCTATTAAAGCCTTTTTCTTATTAATTGCCGTTTCATATTGAGTTATTGACTCCTCAACACTCATTTCGCAGTGAAGAAAAAATCTGATTCACTCTTATTGTTATTGTAAAACTACATTTATTATATGAAACCAATAATGATTCTAGACTCTACATTTCATTCTTCAGTTTTTCAAAATTCATAAAATATTTTTAGCCAATATAGCGTTAAAAAGCAAACAATATATAAATTATTCATTAAATAATGAAATTAAGAGTGAAAGCTCAAAATCTCTAAATAAATCCTAAATTATCTCGTATCAAGTGCAAATTTGAGCCAGGAAATCTAATGTAACGATTCAAACATATCAAGTTTCTACTCCAAAGAAAATGCTTTAGCTTTCTATTCTGGTATAAACAATATTGAAGATCATAACATAGATGCTGTTTTATTCAAGCTTGCATTTGATAAAATATAAATGATTGTTGACTGCTATTTCAAGATATAGAATGTAAACATCAACTATCATATTAAACGAGAAGATATGTGAGTGTAATTGCATCATTAACTCATATATTATATGCGTTTAATAATATGAGCGAATATTTATAAAGATAAATATATATTCTTTATTCTTTCTTTAATTCCGCGAATATCTTTCTAATTCTGTCAACTCTTTGTAGAATTGTTGGATGCGAGTGGTATAAAGAGTGGAACAAGTAGTCTGGTTCTATGGCCATCTTGTTATCCTTTGCTAATTTGAGCAAAGCGACATCAAGAGGCAATCCACGTGATGCAGAGTAGTGATCAGCTTGGAATTCGAAGTATCTGATGCACATGTTCTCTGGAAGTTGCAACAATGTTGAAATAGGAGTGTAAAGGAAGAAGAAAATAATAAATCCAACAATAAATGGCTTCTCATCCTTCAATCCGAAATCTTGGAAAACTTTATCTGATTTCATGATGAAATTCAAAAGTGTGAAGAGGATAATTCCTTCAAAGAAGCCAATGAACATCATTTTGATGATGTGATGGTGCTTGGAATGGCCAATTTCGTGTCCAACAATGGCTTGGATAGTTTCTGGAGTAGAAACATTTAATAATGTATCTGCAATCGCGACTTTCTTGGTCCAGAGGCCGAATAACATGGCGTTCTGGTGGTTGGAGCGCTTGGAGTCGTCGGCAGAGTACATTTCTGATACTGGGAAGTCTGTTTCGTTGGCTAATTTCATGACTGCGTCAAATAATTCGCCTTTTTCAAGAGGTGTGAGCTTTGTAAAGAGTGGGTAGATAATTGTTGGGAAGATGAGTTGATGGATGATGATAATAAGTACATAAATCAAACAGCCAATCGGAATAAATGCTTTTCCTGTTTTCTTGTAGATAAACATGAAAATAGGGACCAAGATAACGAATTCAACAATGACAATGCCAAGGACTGTAACTTGGTCTCTGATGAAGAGTCCTAATGTGGAATTATTGAAGCCATGCTTTTGTTCAATGACAAATGTATTGTAGTACTTCATTGGGATCTGAAAACCGAGGAATAAGATTGCAAGAATGATGACGAATATGATTGATCTGATATATTCGTTACAAATTGATAAAATCTTCCAAATTTTAGCAATTATCATAACAAAAATAACAAGAACGAATCCTAAATAGAGTGTTTGGATGATCTTGAAGAACGATTTCTCCATTTCGTATTCACGTGCGGCAGAAAATTCATCTTGAGTGTAAAATTCTTTGAATATCTCTGGAGCTTCAGTGCTACCGATAATTTTCATGTATTGACGCCTATGAAGGTATGCTTCGAACTGTGTTTGGATTAAAATTAAAACAATACAAACAGCGAAAAACATTTATGAAATAAACAACTCAATTTTTTCTATACTTGTAAAATTATAAGATTTGATTTCTTATCATATCAACCATGAGCGACCAAAAACGTTTCACATAAAATTGCATATAAGAGGAAAACATATATGATTGTTTAGCTGACTTAAATCATATTTTTTCATCAAAATTTTGATGAGATCTCATCCTAATTTCTGCTGAAAGTGCTTTTGCTGATCTATCATATTCGCATCCAATCCAGCATCTGTAATTGAAGAATGTTCAAAAGGATGAAAACCCTAATTTAGCAGAGAATCATTAGCTAATTGAGATAAATTTCATATATATAGTTGTTCGTAAAAATTAAAAAATACTTAAGATTCATAGATAAAGTTTAAATAACAAAAATTTGAGATAAAGCTTATATCTCGATATCGACGAAATCATTAACATCGAATTTATCTGAATCGAGCATATTGTCGCTGTTTTCGCCAATAATATCTTGTGATATAATAAGAAACATTGGATTCTCATCAGTGTTGTCTTCACAGTTCAGGTTAGTTGTTGATTCTTGGCGATCGTTGACAAAGTTAGGATCAATAACATATCCGATGTCATCTTCAATCTCAATAAATGTTGAAGATGATGACGTATCAATCCTCTCAGAATCATCTTTAGTTCGACGATATAGATAAAGACCCATCATACAAATAAGAAATGTAATGAAAATACCTCCTGATACTAGTAGAATGACTTTGCCTGTAGAAAGACCTCGGCGCGTTTCTGGTTCGTTATATTCCATCCATGCATTGGTGTATGTAAGAGTTTCTATGTCTGTCCAAGTTCTGATAAATGTACGAGTGTAAGTTGTTGTCAATGAACTATTAGTATTCGTAATGGTGATTTGATTTGTTTCGATATCTGATTCTGTTTGTGTGATGACATTAGAAATTGTGACAGTTAATTGAACTGTTTTGCCGTCATCATTAACAGAGAGAATTGGTGTTTGTTTTGATACACCATCCTTGTCATGTCCTTTGCCTTTGTTTTTATTGTCTTCTGAAATTGTTTCTGGTGTTTGAACTGGTGTTGGGAATGGTGTTCGAGTTGGAATGAGATAGCCACGACAGTTCAATTTACAGTTGTATGCGTTGCATGAATAATATTTTGAATCATATGTTTTAGCTTCGGATGATAAGACAACATCAATGGAGTCGATATCATCCTTGCACATATGAATAAGTGATTCTAATTTATCTTGATCAGTGAGAATAACACATCCTGGACAATATGATAGTGCATATGGTTCAACATGTTTCTCTGAAATGTTTACGATATGTGTTGATGGTTCTGGAACAAAGATAAGTTCATTAGTTGATGTTTTAATATCACTTGTGTTCTTGTAAATCAAATAATTATGGTCATTAAGAGAAAAGCGTTCATTAAGAGTGTGATTGATGTTAAGTGTTTTACCACATTTGTAGAATGGACCAACACTGAATTCGGCAACATCAGTGTCAATGATGATTGAATCAAACTGACATTTGTTGAATGACATTGTTGGTAGTTCATATTGTTTGAGAACTTTGAATTCATTGAATTTAACATTGACGAATGAATTCTTCGAAAAGAATTTTAGAGTTTGTGGGAAGATGATATCAATTCCTGAATTTATGTTTGAAAATGCATTACCTTCAATGGATGTGATATTTGTATGTGATAAATCTAGTGCTTTCAGTTGATTCATATTTGTGAATGAATCGCGTGATATTTTATCTTCACCACTAAATAATATTTTAATACTTTCGAGTTCTGAGTATAATTGACTCTTTTTGATGTCTGATATCTTGAAGTGAATTGATGAAATTGTTATGTTTTTATCACTGATATCATCAGGAGATGTGACATAGTTTGGAAGTGATTTCAATGTTTCAAGAGATTTGCAGTTAGAAATGATGTTTGAAATATCAAAATCAGTATTATTTGGAAGTTCAATTATCTTGAGAGAATTACAGTTATTGAATGCATTTTCTCCAATTTTTTGAATTGTTAATAGCGATGCATTAAATACTTTGATGTTTGAATTGTTAAAACAATCCGAACCGACAAAGGTATCTTTGATCAGATAAAGTGAAACATTTTCAACATTAGTTAAGCAATTTTCTTTAATTGAATATAAACTGATTGATTTAGATAAAACTATAATGTTCTTCTTTTCATTTTTTGGGCATATTGTTTTAAATTGCTCATTATCACTGATATATAAGTTTTCATCTTCTTTATGAACATGGATTGTTTCAAGTCCTGTACGAACTAGGTTTTCAAGTGATACTTTGAAGTCTTGATGAACATTGAACTCTTTGATACCTGTGTTTCTAAATGCATAATCTTCAATTGTGACTTTTGCATTTTCTGAAATAGTGATGCTATTCAGATTTTCACATCCTTTGAATGCATCTGTTTCTATTGTTAGATCACCATCTCCATTGAAACTGACTGATTCAAGATTTTTTATGAAATCATTTGCAGGGAGTAAATTGGCCTTGATTATAAGATGTCCAAAGTTTTCAAATTTCAAATTATTGGCCTTAAGTTTAATTGAATTATCACTAAGACTTATATTTAGATTTTTTATTTTGAATATAAGATTTTCAAATTGATAATCTCTTGGAAATGAAATATTTTCGTTTTCTTTCAGTTGATAAACGAATGCTGAAATTAATTTAAAATTTTCTTCAAAATTGATTGAATTAAGACTATTACTGTTGTTAAAAAAGAAGTAACAACCTGAATATTGTTTTGAATATCCAATAAAATATCCTTGATAATCTTTTGAAATACTAAAGTCTGATAATTCGGGACAATCTTTATATATTTGGTTTATATCAATTGTATATTGATCATTTATGATGATTATTTTCGGGTTTTCATTAATTTTAATATCATTATTAAATTGAAGTTCTGAATTTATACAATGAATTTCTTGAAGATTTGGGAAAATACTGAAAGGTTGTATTCCTTTAACCGAATTAATGCAGCCAAGATGTGTAATTTGAGACATTTCAGCCTCAGAGATAAAATTACTGAAGTCAAAATATTCAATCATATCAATATAATCAACATTTGGGCAGTTTTCGAAAAACGATGGGATATTGATTTGAAGATTCATGAATAAATTTATCTTTTTAAGAGAATTACTCTGAATTGCATTTTCCGTGATAGTGACACCAACATTTTGCGGTAATATTATTTCAATAACATTCATATTTTGAAGATCAAGTTTATTAAAAGATAATTTTTCTAGATTCGTAGTGAAATTTATAGTGTTAAGAGATTTAAAGTTTTTGAAGGTACTCCTACCACTAATTTCAATTTGATTGCTTGAGTCTATTACAAAATTTATAAATGAGCAGTCTTGATTAGTATTTATCGATTCAATTTTGCTTTGATATATAATGCAATGACTAGGGATATCATTAAGATTATATGCTGAGTAGATAAGACCAAAAAGTAAGCAAATCATTTGTGAAAATTAGAAATTTGACAAACTAGAATAATCACATTACGATAAACTAAAGAAGTAATAATCATTTAGTCAATTGCAATGTAAAAATAAATTGAAAGTTTTATACAAATTTGAAAACTTATCGACGAAGTTTTTCAAATAATTTGATATAAAATTCAAACTAATAAACTGCCAAACCTAATGCATACTAATAAAAATGGACTTTTCGTTATTGAATGTCAGGCTAACGTACAACGATAAGTGATATCAGGTAAGTCTCTCTGTTTCTTTTCTACTTTCTGCGCTAGATCCGAGAGTAATAACTATAAAATACTGATTCTTCTAATCAGTTAGTGTCTATAATAATCAGCAATTTTTCGAAACGAAATCATGTAAACCCGAGTCAGGTACACTTTTGTAATATAATCGTTTTTTTTTGTTTGTTTTTATTAATAAAGACGAGTAATTTGCATAGATAATAATAATAAAAGTTTATTTAAATTTTTTGAAAAATCAAATTTCAATATTAATTACTTTTTCATTGTAATTTTGGTCTTGGTCAAAGCTGTCGCTTCCATCTTTCAAATCGTCAGAATCTGCTCTTAATTTCATAGGATTATCAAGAGTTGCTTCCTCAAAACTGTTTTCGGAATTACTTTCGACTTGAATTGTATCATTAATTGGAAATACAACATGACCAATATCCTTCTCCATTTCTTCAAATGATGGATCTTCATCGTCAGCGTCAACATTATCTTTTGTACGTCTGTAGAGATAAAGACCCATCATGACGACCAAGAAGGAAAGGACAACGCATCCAGAACATAACAAAATAATTTTGCCGGCTGAAAGTCCAGGGCGAGTATCGGCGTCATTGTATTCAATCCAAATGTTAGTGTATGTCATCGTTTTGATATCAACTAATGTCATTGTTACGACATAAGAGTATGTTGTTGTTAATGAACTGTTAGCTTCTATCACTTGAACTTGCTTTACTTGTGTTTCTGACTTTGATTGTGTAACAAGTTCAGATAATGTTGCTTTCAGTTGAACTTTCTTACCATCATCTTGAACAGATAAAATTGGTGTAAGTTGGGCAACATCGTCTTTCTTATTACTATTTTCATCTGGCTTAACAGGTTCTGGTGTCTGGATTGGCGTTGGATATGGTGTTCGCAATGGAAGATTTGTACCATCACAGTTCAATGTACAAGTCCTTTTATCGCATTCGAAATATTTGTAGTTATATGAAGACATATCTGATTGGAAAAATACTGTTGCATTCTGTCCGCCTGCCTTGCATACTCCAATCAATGAATCCATTGTATCTGGTTGTGTTAGAAGAGTATATTTCTGGCAGTATGAAAGTGCATATGGATCAATCATTGGTTCTGTGATAGTGATGACACTGTTTTCTGATCCTGGAACAAAAATTAATTCATCTTTATCAGAATCGTCAAATAGTTTTCTTAAACTATTTTGTTTCTTCTTAATTAATTGTCCGCGAGTATTTAGTTTAAATATTTTATTGTTATTAACTTTAATATTAAGAGTTCTTCCACATTTGTAGAATGGACTTACATTAAAATCAGTAACATCTTCTTCGATGATGATTTCATTTATGTCGCATTCATAGAATGATTGCTTTTCTAAGTTGATTTTACCAAAAACTTTAAATTGTTTCATTTTAACATTATTGAATGCTTTTGATGATATTTTGCTTAGTGTGGATGGGAATATTATATCAATATCAGAGTTTATGTTTGAAAACGCGTTTGATTTGATGGTTTCGATTTTTGTGAGTGAAAGATCTAATGTTTTCAGATTGTTCATATTATTAAATGAATTCTCTGATAAAACAGTATCTTCGATCAAGGAGAAACTGATATTTTCTAAATCTTTGCGATTTTGCAAGTCTGATATCTTGAAGTGCTTGGATGATATTGTAACATCTTTAGTACTGATTTCACTAACAGATGTAACATAGTGTGGAAGTGATTTGACATAATCTAAGTTTTGACAGTTAGAAACAATGTTTGAAATGTTAAATGAAGTACTATTTGGAAGTTCAATGATCTTGAGAGAACTACAATTCTTAAATGCATCAGCTTCAATCGTTTTGATTGATGACAATGATGCATTAAATACTTCGATTTTTGAATCAGTAAAATAATTTTGTTCAATAACAGTATCATTGACCAGATAAAGCGAAACATTTTTAACACTAGTAAAGCATTCGTCTTTAATTGAAGATAAATTAATAGATTTAGATAAGACTATAATATTGTTCTTCTTTTGATTTTCTGAGCATTTTGTTTCAATATTGTTATTATCACTGATATATAAGTTATCATCTTCTTTATGAACATGGATTGTTTCAAGTCCTGTACGAACTAAGTTTTCAAGTGATACTTTGAAGTCCCGATGAACATTGAACTCTTTGATACCTGTGTTTCTAAATACATAATCTTCAATTGTGACACTTGCATTTTCTGAAATAGTGATGCTATTCAGATTTTCACATCCTTTGAATGCATCTGTTTCTATTGTTAGATCACCATCTCCATTGAAACTGATTGATTTGAGATTTGTGTTATTTTCAAAACTATTTGAACTAACAAAACTAACATTTGTTTCAAATACTATTTTCGTGACATTTAGATTTGGAATGCTTGAAAGTGTTGTGTCATTCAGGAGATAAAATGAAACTTCAGTGACATTTAATGGAGGAATGTCATTTAATGATAGACTTCTGTTAACAAATATAACTTTATTGATGCTTCCATCAAAAGTAATATTATCTAGACTTGTTAAATACTTGGTATCTTTTTCTTTATTAACATTCAAATACTCAATTGATGGATTATCTTTGATGAGTTTCAGAACATCGGTCTCAGAAATATTGCTGAATGCAAATGTCTGAAGATTTGTGTTTAAAAATGCTCCATCTTCTAGGTTAAGATTTGTACTTGCATTGGTGATTTCAATAGTATTTAAGTTACTGCAATTAGTGAATGCTTTATTTTTGAATGTAACTGTGGGATTGTCAGCACTAGAATTAATAATGATTGTTTTGAGATCAAGAAGATTTGAAAATGATTCACTGTCGAATGAAATATTTGATGATATAAATGTGACTTTTTCGAGATTTTGAATTTCACTGAATGCATTCTCTCTGATTTCGTTGACATCTGTATTGAAAATTATTGATTTGATGTTAGTATTAGAAAATGTGGATCTTTCAATAATGCTGCAATTGCACATTTCAAATATCACTTCTTCTAAATGTGATGTACCAAATTCGATATCTTTCAAGTTAAGGTTCGGTTTAACAACAAGAACTTTATCACTATTAATTTCATGATTCTCATCGTATAAATAATATCCTTGATTAAATCCAGTGAAGTTGATATTATTGTTGTTAGATGTTTTGAGGAGATTTCTGAAATTGATTTCTGTGTTATTACTAACAACAAAATTGCTAATATTACAGTTAATGAATGAGTCATCATTAACAGTTGATTGTGAGTCTGCTGGTAATGAAAATGAATTAATACTTACGTTTACGAAGGCATGAGATTCGATTGTAACAACAGATTTATCATAGATTGTAATTTGATCTAACGAATTCAAATTAATAAATGAGTTTAATTTGAAAATGATGTTATCACTGCCTTCAAATTTGATCAATTCAAGTTTTGATGTATTGTTGAAACTGCCTGTTTCAACTGAAGTTATGTTTGTATAAAATGTAATATTTTTAATATTGTTATTAGGGAAATTGGAAATGATGCTATCATTTAGCATATAAAATGATATTTCTTCGACATCCAAATATGGAAGTTCTGAAAGTTCAATGCTCTTATTAACAAATATGAGATGATCTGATTCTTCAATGTTTGTTAAGTTTTCAATATTTGTAATGTATTTAATATTTGGTTTTTCTGTGTTAATAACAAGATATTCAAGAGATAGACAGTTTTTAATAATACGCAATATATCAAACTTTTCATTTGTCTGATTGAGAATAAATGCTTTGACTTTGATATTTGATAATGCAACATCATCTATAACAATACTTGTGTTCGGATTAGTAATTTCAATTGTTTCTAGACTGTTGCAATCTTTGAATATTTCAGTCTTGGATTCCTCAAGTATGAAATTAATTGTAGGATTCTCAAAATCATCGCAATTTATAACAATTGTTGTAAGATTTCCAAGTCTGTAAAAAGATTCACTGAGGAATGTAATGTTCCTTGATTTAAATGTGATTTCTCGAACATTATTATTTGAAAAAGCTTTTGATTTGATAACTAATCTATCACTTTCTTTGTTGAATATGATACTAACAAGATTAGTAATTTCACTGAATGCATTTTCATTGATTTCTTCAACATCTGTATTGAAAATGATAGTTTTGATATCAGTATTAGAAAATGTGGAACTTTCAATAATGCTGCAATCGCACATTTCAAATATCACTTCTTCAATATGTGATGTGCCTAAATTGATATCTTTCAAGTTAAGTCTTGGTCTAAAAACAAGAACTTTGTCTCCTTGGATTGTGTTTCCATCATACAAATAATATCTGTTGTACATTCCTGAGAATTTAGTAATATTGTTATTATTGACAATATTTCTGAAATTGATTTGAGAATGATTTGCAACTACAAAATTATCGATGCTACAGTTAATGAATGATCTATCATTCACAATTGAAGATGATTCTGCTGGTAAAGCAAATTTATCAAAGGTCATATTTTGGAATGCTCCATCTTCAAGATTAAGATTTGTGCTTGGATTAGTGATTTCAATAGTATTTAAGTTACTGCAATTAGTGAATGCTTTATTTTTGAATGTAACTGTGGGATTGTCAGCACTAGAATTAATAATGATTGTTTTGAGATCAAGAAGATTTGAAAATGATTCACTGTCGAATGAAATATTTGATGATATAAATGTGACTTTTTCGAGATTTTGAATTTCACTGAATGCATTCTTTCTGATTTCTTCAACATCTGTATTGAAAATGATAGTTTTGATATCAGTATTAGAAAATGTGGAATTTTCAATAATGCTGCAATTGCAAATTTCAAAAATTACTTCTTCAATATGTGTTGAACCTAATTTGATATCTTCCAGTTTAAGTCCTGGTTGAATAACAAGAACTTTGACTCCTTGCATTGTGTTTCCATCATACAAATAATATTTGTTGTATTTGCCGGTGAAATTAATATTGTTGTTATGATTGATGATATTTCTGAAATTGATTTTGCTGTTTTCTCGAACAACAAAGTTGCTAATATTACAGTTAATGAATGAGTCATCATTAACAGTTGATTGTGAGTCTGCTGGTAATGAAAATGAATTAATACTTACGTTTACGAAGGCATGAGATTCGATTGTAACAACAGATTTATCATAGATTGTAATTTGATCTAACGAATTCAAATTAATAAATGAGTTTAATTTGAAAATGATGTTATCACTGCCTTCAAATTTGATCAATTCAAGTTTTGATGTATTGTTGAAACTGCCTGTTTCAACTGAAGTTATGTTTGTATAAAATGTAATATTTTTAATATTGTTATTAGGGAAATTGGAAATGATGCTATCATTTAGCATATAAAATGATATTTCTTCGACATCCAAATATGGAAGTTCTGAAAGTTCAATGCTCTTATTAACAAATATGAGATGATCTGATTCTTCAATGTTTGTTAAGTTTTCAATATTTGTAATGTATTTAATATTTGGTTTTTCTGTGTTAATAACAAGATATTCAAGAGATAGACAGTTTTTAATAATACGCAAAATGTCAAACTTTTCATTTGTCTGATTGAGAATAAATGCCTTAATATTTGTATTTGAGAATGCATCATTTTCGATGATAAGTTTTGTGTTTGGATTAGTTATTTCGATTGTTTCTAATTTGTTGCAATTTTTGAACGATTGTGATTTGAATGTAACTATGGCTTCTTTATCAGAATTGGTACAATCAATGTGAATTTTAATAAGATTTCCAAGATTAAAAAAATGATCCGCTGCTGAATGTTATATTTATTGATTTGAATGTGATTATATTAATATTGCCATTTTAAAATGCATTCATATTGATGGTTGTGTTATTAGTTTCTTTGTTGAAGATGATGCTCTCGATATTTTGATTTCCGCTGAATGCATTCTCTTGAATTTCGTTGACATCTGTATTGAAAATGATAGTTTTGATATCAGTATTAGAAAATGTGGAACTTTCAATAATGCTGCAATCGCACATTTCAAATATCACTTCTTCAATATGTGATGTGCCTAAATTGATATCTTTCAAGTTAAGTCTTGGTCTAAAAACAAGAACTTTGTCTCCTTGGATTGTGTTTCCATCATACAAATAATATCCTTTATTAATTCCGGTGAAATTAATATCGTTGTTATTTGATGTGCTGAGTATATTTCTGAAATTAATTTCTGTGTTATCTTGAACAACAAAATTGCTAATATTACAGTTAATGAATGAGTCATCATTAACAATTGATTGCGAGTCTGCTGGTAACTCAAATGAATCAAAATTCATATTTTGAAATGCTTCACTTTTAATATGAACAATTGTTTTTTGATTGGTAATTTTAATTGTTCTTAATTTGATACAATCATTATATATGTCATTATTGAATGTAACTATAGGATTGGTATTATCAATTCTTTGAGTGCTATTAATCCTAATTGTTGTAAGATTTCCAAGTCTGTAAAAAGATTCACTGAGGAATGTAATGTTCCTTGATTTAAATGTGATTTCTCGAACATTATTATTTGAAAAAGCTTTTGATTTGATAACTAATCTATCACTTTCTTTGTTGAATATGATACTAACAAGATTAGTAATTTCACTGAATGCATTTTCATTGATTTCTTCAACATCTGTATTGAAAATGATAGTTTTGATATCAGTATTAGAAAATGTGGAACTTTCAATAATGCTGCAATCGCACATTTCAAATATCACTTCTTCAATATGTGATGTGCCTAAATTGATATCTTTCAAGTTAAGTCTTGGTCTAAAAACAAGAACTTTGTCTCCTTGGATTGTGTTTCCATCATACAAATAATATCCTTTATTAATTCCGGTGAAATTAATATCGTTGTTATTTGATGTGCTGAGTATATTTCTGAAATTAATTTCTGTGTTATCTTGAACAACAAAATTGCTAATATTACAGTTAATGAATGAGTCATCATTAACAATTGATTGCGAGTCTGCTGGTAACTCAAATAAACCTATCTTTTGATTAACGAATGCATTGTTTTCAATTGTAACATTTCCTCCATTGAATTTATAATTAACTAATATATCATTATAAACATCAGTTTGATCTCCTAATGATTTAACTGTGATTTGATTTTCATTCTCGAAAATGAATGATTTAATTGATGAAGGATTTGTATAATTAAAACATACACTCTCGATATCGGCTTTGAAATAAATGCTGTCAACATTATTGATTGGAGGAATATTTTCTATTACCTTTTTAGTTAGATTATAAACTATGATTTGATCTATTTTTGTGGATGATATTGAAACTAAGTCATTTAGATCGTCAAGATTGGGTATAATAGCATATTGCTCTCCTTCACTTGTATTTGCAAAGATGTTATATTTATTTGTCTGCTCATTGTGTTTAATTTGCAGAATTTGGATGTTTTGAATATCTTTATATATCTCATCCAGAGGTATGAAATCCGATTCTCCTATCGTTAAATTGAATTGAGGTTTCGATGGACTAGAAATTATTAAAGATGAATTAATTAGAGAAACATTCTTGAGTTTTGAAAATTTATCTAAAAACTTTGGTCCAATACTTGATTTTGAATTATTAAATAAGATAGATTCTGATTGTGTGTTACTTTCTCCAATCTCAAATTCACTAATATTTGGACAGTTTTCTAATAATTGATCAAACAAAATATTGTTTGATGAAGGGATATGAATTTTATCAATAGTTGTGTTAATTAATTCATTTGATTCGATAGTACGGACGCTTTCTCCTGAAAATATTAATGATTGGATTGATTTGACGTTTTTAAATACATGCATTCCTATCTTTGGAACTGATTCTTTAAATTCAAACGTTCCAAATTTGAAAAGTTGAACATCATCATTCGACTCTTGATTATTGTCATTGCTCTCAAAATCTAATTGATTTTCTAAAAGATTTATAGATGATGTATCAATATTATTATTAAAATGATCGATGGCCTCTGAATTGCTAGAGGAATCCTTGATGGTAAAAGCTCCTGTAGTGTTTTGAACTGAAAAAACAGTAATATTTTTGACGTCATATGGATTGTCTAAATCAATGTCTTCAAAACTTGTTGCATTATAAATAACATATGTTTTAGCTCCAAAATCCATGCCTATATGGTCTGTTGCAATGAAATAAACAGGATTAATACATTTGATTTGAAGCGCATTATAATGTGATTCTATTCTATAATAATTTTCAATGAATGATAACTCAATTGGATTTGAATTAACAATAAAATTCAATTTTTGTAATTTTGATATGGAGTCAAAAAGTATACCCAAAGATGAATCATTAATGTAAAAATTAACTGGATCATTAAACTTTCCAAAAAATCTGTTGTCTATAGAAATTGATGAGTGTTCAAATTTAAACTCTCTGAATTGTGAAAAATCAAGATTTTTACACTCATCCAATAAATAATCAATGTTGATATTGCATGAAAGAGGAAGATATATTGTATGTAAGTTATTGCATTGAATAGAACGATCATCAAACTGAACAAATGCAGGATTATCTTGCTGGAAATAAATTGATTCAAGTGAATTTGTGTTTATCGCGTTTTCTTCAAATACAAGACCTGTTTGATATTCATAGAAATAAATATTTTCAACGACAGCTCCAGAAAAAGTATGTTCTTTGATTGTACTATTCATAAAATAAAAGTATATTGAGTTAATATTAAATTCGTTAGTGAATTTTCCATATGATTTGCATCTATAAATGTGTAAAGAAACCAGTTGTTTTTTATGTAAATTAGAAATATCTACATCATTATCGAAAACAATAATATTTTGTGTATCTTGTGGCATAAAACTTGGATCTGTTAAACTATTATAATAATATGTTGATTCATTTTGGCCAATTACTCTTTTAATATTTGGATTATATTTGGCCAGATTTATGAGATTTATTGATGATCCTGATAATAAGTTTAAGTATTTTGTAATATTGCAATTATAAAAAGTAAAATCTTTGATAGCGCGATTGTCTAGAATAGAGATGCTTTCTATTGTAGTTCCATTAAATGCATATTCTTCAATTGTTAAATGTTGTTGTTCTGATTGAGATTCTATAGATAATTTACCATAAAGCATAATGTCACCAATGAAATCGTTTGTGTGGAATGAATTCTTTCTAATTAGAAGATTCTCATAGTTTTCAAAAATTAGACTTTCGATGTGAATTGGAGATTCGTTGTTATTCAGATCAACTGTTAAATTTTTCATATCAAAATGAAGTTCTTTGAACTTGCAATTTCTTGGAAATGATGTAATTTTGTTATCTTTCAATTGATATATATAGGCAACATTATATTGATCCTCTCCATCAACAAAATCAATTGAATTAAAGTTACCTTCAGTATTATTAACAAAGTAAACTGCTGTGTTTTTATACTTTTCATTTTGTAAATAAATTTTAATGTATCCTTTATTTATGCTAAAATTTGTAACATGAGAGGAGAACATAGATAATTCATTTGTATCTATAGTATATTGATTATTGATAATAATTGCTCGCCATTGTTGGGGTAGAGTGAATGAGTTCGAAAAATTAAGTTCTGTATTAATGGAATGTATTTCTTGTAAATTCTGATAGTTAGTAAAATGATTCATATCGATGGGAGTTTTCATATCAATGAGGCCAATATGTGTTAACAAAGAGAAGTAATCAGTATATTCTTCATTTTGAAAAATGGAATCATCATATTCTATGAAATCTATTTTATTAATGGTAGGACATGTTTGTAAGATATTTGTCAAATTAATATGATATTTTGCCATAATGTTAATCTTTTCAAGACACTCACTTTGTATTGCATCATTACTGATACTAACGATAGCATCCCGTGGGAATATTATCTCTGTAACATGAATTTGACTAAGATTTAGTTTATTAATAGTTATATTGGAGCGATTTGTAGTAAAAATTATTGTTTCCAGCTTTTTATATTGAATTGAGATGTTAACATTGATTGGTTCTTCTGTATCAATAAAATAATCCAAAAATGTACAACTTGAGGCAAATTCAGATGCATCGAAATTGCTGGCATTTATCTCACATCTAACGTTGTTGTTTTCGAGTGCAGAATGTGCGAGAATAAAACAAAATATAATGGAAAGCATTAAAATTCAATGAAAATTGACACGTAATAAAATTAATTCAAAAAATAAATAAATAAAATTTATGTAATCGGAGAAATTTTAACCAT
Organism: Trichomonas vaginalis G3; assembly: GCF_026262505.1. NCBI lineage: Eukaryota > Parabasalia > Trichomonadida > Trichomonadidae > Trichomonas > Trichomonas vaginalis. The sequence continues at coordinate 19,919,209 of NC_067208.1, read as the reverse complement.
TTCATGGCATCAATGAATATTATTATTTATATGTTTGAATGTAAAGTATGCAAAAATTATAACTTGTCAATTTTGTGATGATCCTAGTAAAGTGTAAAAACTCCATTTTATTTGAACTATATAAGTTGGGTAAGATAAGTCAATGATAATAAATCGTTTGGAATATCATTCAAATAAAATTTTGTAATAAAGGCTTTAATTTGTAAATCAAAAATGGAACTTCAATAAATTCGTAAATGGAAAAATTATCTCTTTCATATTGTTTTATAAAAAAAAGCACATGGAAAGCCTAACAAAAAAACACCGACAAATTCCATTATAGTTGCAGTTGTCCTCGTGGTAAGATAATTTTAGCCGTGGGGTCGGAAAGCTGGATTGAGTGAAAATTTGGTAAACTGTTTGTAAAACTCAATGGAATATGCAAAAATTACTTCAGCACTTGCTGATTGTTGGTTATAATTAATTTGAATAAAAGAACAATGAAATAGAATAGGCTTTGTTACTAGAAAATGTCATAATCCGAAAATTTGAATTCAATAGAATTTCGATCAATTGGAAATTATGACATTAAAATAATTAGGATCAAATTATAAATGAAAATGATAAAAACGATAAAATCGTAGAAATCATAAGAAATAACGTCGGAAAATTTTTGGCGTACTAAGAAGAAAATCTGGTACCAAGATGTTTTTTGAGAGAAAGTGATGAAACTGTGAGAAGGAAGAATCACATATACCTTGAGGAGAAGCAATAGGCTAAGTTTGAGAGCGATATTATATAAATTTGCATAAAAAAACATTCGAAAGAAATCTATCGAATAAATCATCATAGAGAATAATATAATGAAATTAATATTGTCTGAAAAACAAAATGAAAAAAAAATTAAAATTATTAAATAATAAGTGTTTACCAACAACAAAATGATGGTGTAACATAGCTATTAGATTGATAGATCCATTGATCCGTAGATGCTATTCGAGTTATTGACTTCGAACATTCGAAATGCAAGTAAAAAATCTTGCAAAATTAAATCGATATCGTAGAATTAAACTTGTTTGTTGAGTTAGAACTATTTGTTTAACACTTTTTGCTATAAAAAATTTTTTTCGAGGAATCTTCTCGGTAAATTAGAGAAGAATTGAACAAAAAACGATTTGATGAGTTTCTTGGCAGATATATTAAGTAGAATTTGAGTGTTGTATTACATTTCGAGCTTGTAGGTCTTGAAATTGCAATGTTTCTATGACCACATAAAATGTCAAACCGCAATTTTACAGATTTGATTATCTGAATATAAATGCAAATATTTATGAATAATATATAAAATATAGGGCTGTACAAAATCGAGTAAAACATTGCCGTGCGGTAATATAGGGTCAAAAAAATCGCGCCTCGGCGGCTCCGCTGCCTCGGCACTATTAAGTGCGCATTATATTTAATATGTCCTACTTTTTTTCTTTTTTCTTCTTCTTTTCCTTTCCTTCTTCCTCTCCTTCCTCTTCTTTCCTTCTCCTTCTCTTTTTACAACAACGTCGAAGATCTTCGAATTTGATTGTTGGAAAAGCATCTATTTCAGATAAAGGATGCCTTTCTCACAGTCAACATACGAGGGTCCTGGCTGAAACGTTCTCAAAAAGCCTGAGATGGTAATTCTCTGATCACTCATAGCTGGGCAGGTAGTCATTGCTGACAATACCTGTCTTTATGCATGCACGCTTTCATGTATATGGGTTTACACTATCAATTCGCAAAGTTGTTCCGAATTCTTCCAAAATGGAAGGACCCGAAACAACTTTGCTTGTTAACGATACAGACGCATTACTTTGCATTGATACTGTGCTGAGTTGTGTAGAAAGTTTGATTAGAGTTGTTTTGTTCTGGTATCTCTCATCTTCTGATGAGAGAAATCAAAGCAACACAACTCTAATGAGTTTGTTTTCACTCATTTGTATGTAGGTTTTTAGTTCGATTGGAGCTGCTTCATAATGAGATCTCTCATCAATTGATGAGGGAGATCATAACAAAGCAGCTCTAATGTATATGCTCGTATTAACCGGGTTGTAATGCGTTGTAACGTCAGCTTGTAGTTCGTTTGGGGCCACTTCACATTGAGATGAGAAGAAATGATTAAAGGACTCTGAAAGGCTTTGGCCGTTGATGTTGTAATCGCATTACTTGGAACTAGCTGGATGCTAAGCTGTGTAGAATGTTCGATTAGAGCTGTTTTGATATGATTTTTCTCATCATAAGATTGGAGGAATCATAGCAAAACAACTCTAATGGGTTTACCATCATCTACTTGTATGTAGATGTTTGGGAAATTGTCTTGTTAATCGATTTTCGAGATGACTTTCAAATGCTATAATCAAATGACAAACAAGTCTAAGATTTCTCGACAATACATCAAATCATGATGTTTGTAAGTGCGATGAGATTAGAGTTTTTGAAGGAATGACAAGAGAAGTAGGGAAGCTCGGCATTCGCCGAGCAAATTAAAAATTAACGTATGGATTAAATTTTAAGAGGAATTCAATTTTAATTACGGGTTGTTCAAATATTGATTAATATAAATTTATTAATAAGAATAAACAATTTTTGTTTTTGAATTTATTCAATTTATAGCTTTACATATAGTTTCAAAATTGTACAACTATGATTATTTCAACAAAAAATATCTTACTTTTTCACTTCACTTTCACCCTCACTTTTTCCGTAATTCAAATTTCAACATTATGTATTTTAATTCCTTATAGTATTTTTAACATAATTAATCAAATAATAATTGGAAGTTCTGAACTCACTTTTCCGTAATTCAAAATCAAAAATATGAATAATATATCTATTTATTATATACTAATGCTATTTTCAACTAGAAGTGAGGTACGGTAATCTTACGGATTCCCGTAACTCAATTTTACGGAAAAAGTGTCGTAAACTATTGATGTGGCGGTAAAATCACGGTAATTCACGGAAAGCTATATGCGAAAATTTGAAATTATACAAAATCGAGCGAAACACTTTTAAATAGGTTGTTCTCGTATTTAAAATACTATTCCCAGATTTATTGTCGTCAGAATATTTCCAAATTTTTGCCGATTTACAAAAAATGATTTACAAAGCATATTTTTTAATCTAAAAAATTCCTAAAAAAAGGAACCGGTGTGCGGAAACCTCGGTAAATTACCGCGGTTCCCGTTGGGACTGCCATAATAAAATATTAATATAGAAATCTTTTTCTTGATTTGATTTTAGTTTTTAATGATTAGAAATCGAGAATATTGAATTTTTTTGAGAAAATCGAACTTTTTTATTTATTTTTTGTAAGAAATCATACAATAAGAGGCTAAATACTCACAAATTGATTGCACATGTATGGTCTAGAGAAAAGCTATATGCAACTTAATACTAAATAGCTTCATAAATTCTATAATTAAGTTTAATTTATTTTAAATCTCAACAACATGAAACGAAAATAGCGGTTTTAGTGAGCATATCATAAGTCAATCTATGTATTATGCATGTTTGAGAATTAATATTGGCTAACAATGGAATTTTGTTGTGAATTATTATAGAGATTAATAAAATTTGCTTAAAATGTAAGGAAATCTGATTGGACAACTTTCTAATAATGTGAAAATATACTTTCTATACAATAGAACGCCAATATTTAAAGAGGATGGCTGAGAAATCAAAATCAATTCAAAAATAAGAATTTTAGCCGAGAAATAGAAAAAACCAAATTAACATTACGAGGAGATATTAAATATACAACAAAAAAGCCAAATGAAAATTGAGAAAGCTGCTCTCAAAATTTCAGAACTTAATTTTTGAAAAAATTAATTGTTATCATTAAAGTATTAATATTTTAAATTTTCACCAAAAAAATCTTGTTCTCAAAAAAATTGTCTACTCTTGAATCAGGGTATCAAAGATTAAACATGATCAATATACATAGTATATTAAGATTTTAAAGTTTTCATTTGTAAATTTTCATTCAAAATGTTTTGGTACCAGATTTTCTTTTTGGTACCACATTTTTTCCCGACGTTATAAAACGCGTATAAAATTCGAGATTTTACATAGCATAAAATTTGTAACTATAAATCGAAAGCTTTAACTTTTTTTTAAATTGAAAGTATATGAGTTTCCAATGGATGTGAAACAAGAAGATGGCCAATATTTGGTAAATTACTCAATTAATCTTTGAAATTAAATAAGTTCAAATATCATAGATATCATTATAGACAACTGAATTATGAGATTTCGAAACCATAACCGATATTATTCAATTTTGTGAAAATGTCAGAATATTAAATAATCGAGTTCAAATGGTCGATTTTATAGACACATCAATTATTTCAGATTTTTTTCATCAGAATGTGCGTGAAAAAAAAAGCAATGAAAGTGAAAAAAAAGATAGTGGGGCTTCCAGGCGCGTTGCGCCCTCTAGCCCCGAAGATGTTTAGTATAAATGAAGTTTTTATTCGGAAAATTGTTAGTCTTCTGGTGTGAATTCGGAGGACTCTTCTTGGATAGAGTCTTGTATTTCCTCCTCTTCTTCCTCCTCCATTGCTTCTGGGAAGAAGCCTTCTTCTGGGTCGAAAACATTATATAATGTGTCACTTTTCACAAATTATATATGTTTTCATGTTTTGTCACTCTTCTGTCACTTTTCGGGTAAAAACATTTTTATTATTATATATAAATGAATTTTACAAAACCGCCGTTACCGTTCTTTGGAAATAAGAGTAGATGTAAAGATATTATATTGAGGTAGGTGGGGCTTTGGCTTTGGTTAGCGGTTGAGAATTGTTAATGTTTGAATTGTGGTTAACAGCGTTGGCTTCCATTAGATAAAAATGAACTGACCAAAAAAGACAGATATTTAAATATTTGAGATAAACCGTTTTCGTCAACGGTAACCCCCTCTATTTTTTATTTTATTTAATAGTTACCGTTGGAAAAACGGTTTATCTCAAATATTGAATGAACCATAAACGTTTTTTTTTCTATATATACTTTTTTGTCCAACGGTAAAACTTTTTACACAACGGTTTTTGAGAGTCGTCGCCGTTGACTTTTTTGTAGAGCACTCAAAATAGTATAACTTTGTCCGGCCAAGCAAGGGTCTATCATCGCTATAGGAAAAGTTACAGGCGTTCCAAGGAAGTATACTTTGAGAAGCCTTTTCTCCCTTATAGAATGAGATAGGACGGTTATTTTACAAAACTGACAAAACTTTGACCGAGTAGTTTTTTGTGCTGAACAAAAAGTGTCATATAAACATCTGTCAAAAATCGCTTTTTAACTTCACTTAAAATGCCACGTAAGCTACGTAAGAATATACGTAAGAGGAAGGGAGCATTGAAACATCCAATAGTAAAACTGACACCACAACAACAGTTGCGACAACAAATGATGAATGACCCCACTATGTTGCAACAAATGTCAAGCAACCCTATGCTTTTAAACCGAGTTATTGGTGCACAGAGTGGAGGTTTAAGAGCGGCACATTTAGCGAAAATGGCAGGCTATGGTGGAGCTGCAGACGGAACAGCTTATAACCCTCAAAGTCAAATGAATTTGAGTTCACTCAAAAATCAAATAACAGATGTCAAAAAGTCAAACATAGACATACAGAAACAAATAAGTGAAAACGAAAAGAAACTAGAATATGACAGACAGACAAAGAAACTAAATGAGTTAAACGTAGAGAAAAAGAAGAAAGAAGAACAACTGAAAGAACTAAGCACAGAGGAATATGCGAAAAAGTGTCAGAAAAAGCAGCAGAAGTAGCAAAAATGGAACAAGATGTTATAAATTTGAAAAACCATACTACTCAATATAAAGTACTGAAAGATGAAAAGATAAAACAAAAAGCCATGAAGACATATATGGATAGCGATGAGTATAAAAAAGAAGTTGAAGCAAATGTAAAGGCAGAAAAACTTTTACAGTTGCAAAACCAAACCGTACAGTATGAAAACTTAGCACAAGAAAGTAAAAATAACGACGCAGCCATGCAAAAGGCAATGAAAAGCGCAGAATATATAAAAGCTAATAATGACTGGTTAGATGCCCAAGCCAACGCTAAAGCAGCCCAACTTATAGGGTCAATAAGGACAAAAATACAAGCGGATGAAGACAGTTCAAATGAAGCTTTAATGAATGCTGACTTTAAGAATGCCTTCGAAGCTCTTCATAGTAAGGTGAAACTAGGGAACGACTTCTCATCTGGAAAGAAACTGAAGTCTGAAGGTTTCGACAAAGAGTTAAGAGAAGTAGCACAAAATATGACGAAAATAACAGATGCAGCAACGAGACAGGCAGTGCAAAGTGCCTATGACGCCGTTAGAGCGGCTGTTGTGGAAAGTCAAGAAAAAGAGTTACAACAGACCAAAACAGACCTAGTAAATGCTTTCTTAAAAATGAAAAGTCAGGTAGGACATTATGCTGCAGATGGAACATATGTGCCAGCTGGTGGAACTTATATACCACCAAACCCTCCAAGAGAAGCACCTGCACCAGGACTACCTAAAACATTTACATCGTCACACGGACACAGACACAGGCATGCACCACAACAACAACCAACAGTTCAAAATCCAGCACAGCAACCACAAACAGAGCAAAGACACAAAAGAAGTAGAGAAAAAGGAAACCAAGAATTCTTAAAAATGCTTAAGGAAGATTATGGTTACCCAGATACTCTTGACTTTAGTGACAGATATAAAGAAGCTATTAGAAAGTTCAAGGAAGGAAATACTGACCCGAACCTATTTAGCTTTATGGTTCAGCATAAAATCGGATATAATCTCAAACCTGGAAAATACAAGCTCGCAAAGGGATATGATTTAATAGCATATCATCCAAATGACATGAATGAATTTACTCCGAGATATTTGATGTCAGAGCTAAATGATAATTCAACTCTCTTCATGAAACGCGTAAAAAATAGAGACGGAACGAAAGAAGAAAGGTTTATGAGTCCGGATGACTTAGATAGGGAACTTGTTAAAAACGGTCTCGGAATATATGAAATGCCACCAGATGAGGTACAAGAAACTCCACAGGAAGAAGTTCAGATACAACCAGACATGGAAGAAATAGTTCAGCAACAACAGCTAGAAGAGCCTGAAGGAAACGAACAAGTCCCTCCTTTGGAAACTAACTTCACAGAACTAGATGAAGATTTGGAACAGCCGAAAAATCTTGACCCTCAACAAGTGTATGAGGAGAATATGGAATCTTTCCAAGAGTCTAAAAAATTCGGCTGACATAGTAGAAGGATATCGAAAAATGTTCACCGACATACAAAAGACTCCAACATCAGATGAAAATATTCAGCATAGAATGGAAGTACTGAAAGAAAATGTACGCAAATACAATAATCCTTTTTACTTACGACCATATAACGTTCAATCTTTGGCTGAACTCGGTGAAAATAAAAGGTTAAATTTCAACAAAACATATAGAAATGAAACATTGTTTAAAGTTCATTCAGAACCTAACCAATATGGAAACAAACCTACTTTTGTTTCTGCAGACTATGGAACTACAATGAGATGGGGTCATAAAGCTAATCCGGATAGGTGGTTCATAAACTTACAACCTCAATTCCAAGAAGTTGTAGACGCAATGGAATTGAATGGTGAACCAGATATAACTGGTATTTTCAGCGCGGCTTTAATGCCAGTGAAAGATATGAAAGATGCAGATATTTTGGACCGGTATGAAATGAACATGGCTGAGGGAAATATAACACCTGACGTTCTAGAACATTTATCTCAAAGAACTACACAGAACCATAGAGATGGTATATTTGGTGAAGAGTTTAGAAAGAAAGTTAGGGAGAGAGAAGGAAGAGAACCTATTGTACATGACCTTGCAAACGAAAGTTTGCAAAATGTCATAAAAACTTACTTTGCAGACAATGAACTGAGAAGGGATGAATATTTAAGAAAACTCAAATGGACAGTACCAAATGAAATGTTAGTATTGAAAAACATGTTCCATGACAAAATAAAACCAACTACAGAAATAAATGACGCAAGACTGAAACGTTGGGTAAAAGCTTTCCCATTCACAAAAGATATTATTGGTTACATGGAAAGAAAACCAGAATGGCTACAAAAACATATATTTGGAAACGAGCTTATTCCATATGGACAAGCTATATTTGAAGAGCTTGAACCGGAAACTCAGGAAAGAGTCATGCAAACAATTAGCGAAGACTCAAATACAAACTATGACAAATCTTTCTAGGATATAGGTTACCTGAGATGGGCGACCAGAGCCCAAAGGCAAAAAGGACATGGGAAATTTACAACATACTAGGTGAACATGAGGCAAAGATGCTACAACTTGAAGCAGAGGGCAAGTTACCAAAAGCGACACCAAAGAAGAAGAGAAGAGTAGAACAAAGTGAAAGTAGTGAAGAAGTAACTTCATCTAGTGAAAGTAGTGGCAATGAAGGAAAAAGAAGAGTTAAAGATTCAGTTAAAAACTCAGTCAGGAAGAAAGTAAAGCTTGGTCCGAGTGGGTTCTATTATGACATATAAATCCAACTATTCTATATTTTTACCCATATGAAATGTACGCCGCTCAGAATATAACGCCAACAGTTTTGGATGCCATGAACGGAAATGTTTCCGAATGGTATAACGAATGCGACAATGCCATTAGAAGGTCAGAAATAGTTCCTGGAACTTACGAATATACAACTGCTGTTTCTTATGGAAACGTAGGTGAGTTTGGAGAAGGTTCTTCAACAACAGTAGATATTGCTTGCGACAGGTTTCATATTATTTCTATTGACAACTCATTCTTATACGTGGAACAAGACATTGAAATAAAACCTTCTGCCAAGTTGTCTGACAAGAAAGGTTGCAATGGAATTTTTCTATGTCGGATACCAATATGCTCCAGAAGTTTTATGGATATAAAGATAATATTCTAACTCTGACTTAGTTCAAACAGTAATGGGCAAACTCTGAATGGTTCGCTTTGAGAAACTCAGTACAACACAAGCTAGAGAAAAACAGACCAGTATGCAACTATTGAGAAAATAAGAAGACTTGACCCTAACGTTCCAGGAGTTTATGTTAACCTTTCTGGTTCAGATGGAACTGCTGCCACTAAAGTAAAACTGAAACTTAGAGTTCCTTTGTCATCTTTCCTCATCTTCAGGTTTTTAAGATACTTGCCAAACTGGGCAGGAAAAATTTCTATCGAACTTACTCCAAGCAAAAATAACTTAGTCATTGCACCAACACAAGACCCATTCACTATTGAAGCCAAAGCAACAGCTCAGGAAACATTCGCTGCCTTTTGCAAAAACAAAGTTGACTTAGACTTTGGTTTCTCAAACTTCAACAATGAAGTAAACTACTATATGAAGGATACTGGTGGTGCAAACGTATGGGACCCAGTTAAGTTCACATGCGAAAAATTTGAATGCAAGAGAATAGAAAGCAGACTTGCAGTCTATATGTTGGACCCAGATATTTCAAATGCTTTAGCTGCCAAATATATTGCAGTTCCACTTATGTTCCCTATACACCAAATATCTGTCAAAGACTTTGCAGGTGAAGTTGGAAACCAAAATCCAGGAGCCGCAGGTGCAAGAACAGATATTGCTTTAACAACTGCAATGAAACATGCAGATACTATGTTTGTACTGTTCAGACGAACTATAAATGACTATTCTTGTTTCTACAACCCTAGTATTAAATATCATATAAACATAGATGGCAAATATTATCCAAGAGAAGAATATTCGTTATGAAAGGAGGTGAAACGTTGAACTTAAAATATAGTTTCCCAGACGTTATAAAAATATTTGACGACCACAACATTTCATTAAAATTTATTTGCTAAGTAAATGGCAGAAGACATAATGGTTTATACTATTACGACTAAAAACCCTGAGTCATATAATTCTATAACAACAAACTTACAAAGTCCTCAAGGACGATATTGTAAACTAACCTTAAACACAATGACGACTAAAGCCTGTTTTGCTCTTTTGACACCAGAAGACTTTATTGTTGTGAATGGTAAAAAATACTCCTTTGAAGATACTTACTCAGATATACCACCAACAGGTTTTGTTGACTTATTTAATACTTTAAGTACGGGTGTAACATGTGCTGCAACTAGAGCAGGTTTCATTATGTTTGGATGTCCGACTGAGTTTACTATAAACGATATGAGCTATAATACAAAACTTATTTCTGGTTTTTACTACCAACAGTTTCCTACAACAGGAAAAGGTGTCATACAAGGAATGTCTATTCCATTGACATTAAGCACACCAATCTTATATATTGTTTCAAACTTAGGTTCAAAGTGTTATTCGAATGTCGACAGAAACTATTATGACCAAAAGATACTTATGCGTATAAACAATACTTTCTCTGCTGGTTTGCCTATTGTTCATTCGAATGCAGAATTTTCAACCTTAGTGAACTCAAACACTTTGGCAAGTATAACGTTGACATTAGTTGACGCAAACTTTGTTCCTGTAAAACTTTTATGTCCTATGTATTTGTCAATGACGGCAGAAAGTTTCGAATTGGAAGATGCAACTGGTGAAAGTATTGTATTATAAGAACAACTTCAACAACAAATAGCTCAAGAACAACAAATGCAACAAATGGAACAACAAAGTCAAGAATAAAAAAAATAATATTTTTTTTATTTTTATAAAAATGTACAGAATAGATGTTTCAGATTTTTATGACTTCCAAGCATTCAGAAATATGTGCCCATTTCGAGACTATAACAAAGCAGTCGAGAATTTGAAACGTTTAGTCATTTATGTTGACTCTGCCCCAGAATGTTATGTCATGAAAGAATGGGATGTTGTCTTTAACAAACCAAGAGCAACAATAGTGTCTGAACAAGAATGTAGACAGAAACTTAAGAAAATAAAAGTTGTACAAGTTGGAATGAAGATGTTAGATGCTTGGGATATCTTATTGTCAAAGTTAGAAGATTTTTCAGTTCGAGGTATAAAGTTCTATACACCTTCTCCAAACTTCTATTCTATCTTCACTGGATATAAATACGAACAAGTAGAATGGAAACACAGTATTATAGAAGCTTGGTTAGACCATGTCAAAGAAATTATATGCAATGGAAACGAAAGAGTCTATGAGTATATCTTATGTTGGTTTGCAAACATCTTACAACATCCAAGTGCTAAAAATGAAACTGCTCTCATTATAATTGGAAAACAAGGAACTGGTAAGAATACTTTCTTTACAGATATTTTGTGCAAACTGTTAGAAGGTTATTCGAATCCGAATATGACAAACTTAGAAAACATCTGTGGCAAGTTTAACTCCTCAATAGAGAATATGAAACTTATAGTTTGCAATGAACTTCAAAGTATAGATACAACAAAAGTTTTGAACTCAGATGCTTTGAAGAGTCTTATAACAGACAAAGTTGGAGTTGTTGAAAGAAAGTATAAAGACCAAAGAGTTTGTGAAAATGTTGCAAACTTCATTATGGTTTCAAACAATGCTGTTCCGATGAAGTTAGAAAGTTCTGACAGAAGATATGTAGTTGTCAGAACGTCAGAAGCTCATATGCAAGATACAGAATATTTTGACGCTTTGTCAGAATGTTTGACATCTGACTTTTACAACCACTTGTTCTCATATTTCATGACATTAGATATTTCTAAGTTCAATCCAAGACAAATTCCACATACCGAAGAGAGACAAACATTGTTAGAAGCAAACAAGAGTGTATATGAACTGTTCATAGAAGAAAGCGACTTTGAGTGTTTAGATGAAAGGTCATTGTACGATTCGTATAAACAATATTGTCAAGAATATGGTTATATGGCAGCTTCTAAACGTACATTCTTGGCAAATGTCAAAAGTCTTTTAGATGTTCAGAATGGTATATATACAAAGAAAAATTTTTCTGAGTAAATTTTAAAAAAATATTTTTTTATCCGATAGAAAAGATGACGAAATATATTTCAGTAAACAAGTACATGTCAGGACTTAAAGAAGAACTAGACCCATTCACATATTTGAATGTTTACTTCTACCATTTTGAAAAGTCTTCATTCAGCAAAGTTTGGAACATCGAACCAGTTAAGTTTGCTATTGTGACTAAAAATGGTGCGAAATTTGAAGACTTAGATATAGAAGGTTTGTTAACAGTCAAAGAAAGTTTTGACAGAAGGTTCTCAAACCTTAAAGAAGGCAAAGCAATCAAACTTGTTATACCTTATGAACCAAAGAAGACAGACGACTATGAATATTATGAGTCTAAAGTTGTAGAAGTTCAAGGTAAATTAGGTAAAAAGATTTTAGAGTCTAAGCCAGTGTTTACTCCTAAAGAGGAAGAGAACATTGACATTGACCCAGAAATGTTCTAAAAATAAAATTTTATTTTTACATGTCAAATTTCTTCTTCGGTGGAACTGGCTCTGGTTCAGGTTCTTTCTTCTCTTCTTCTACTTTCTTTTCTTTCTTTTCTCTCTTCTTCTTTTCTGGTGGTGAGACGTCAAATTTCTCAGAACCATATTTATGTAAAAGTTCTTTGTCCTTTAATAGCTCTTCTATTCTGTTTTCTATTTCATCTTCAAGAACACCGCATGTGTCTTCTTTGCATTCTAAGAACTTTTGTTGGACTTCATCTTTCCAATAGGCGTCATCTCTGTCAACAAGTCTGTCATTGACAAATTTTAAGACTGCTCTTTGTAATGTTTTATGGTTCTTGTCATATTCCAAGAAACAGAACTTTAGAACAAATTCACCTTTCTTGTTTACACTATGTAAGATTTTATGGTCGACAGATGTTTTGCTGTCAAAAAGTTTGTCTCGAATATAGATAGCGAAATCGCTAGACATTTTCTAAAAGATAAAAATTTTAATTTTTCTAAAAATATGTTAGAAAAAAAGTTTGCTGACATTGACAAGAAATTTGAGAATGTTTTAAACAAGAACAAGAGGAAGTTAGAAAATGCTCAGATAAAGCCTATACATGACAAGTTCTTATTTGCTCAGAATGGTATAACAGGTCTAATTGCACCACCTGGGTCGGGTAAGACTTTCACTTATCTTAAAATGGCTGCACAACAACAAGAACTAGATGAGAAGAACCCATTCTATGAGTTAGTTGTTATTTGTAGTACTTCTGGTCAATTTGACCAAACCGTCAATTCGTTCAAAGATATTATAAAGAAGTCTAAGTTAGTATGTATAAAGGATACTGAGTTGTTAGATTGGATAAGAAGTACCAAAGAAGAGTTTTGAAGTATAATGCTATAAATGAGTATATAAATTCTAAGTTCAAAGACCCTAATGAGGAAATGCAGAGAATATTAGAGAAGAAACACTTCAGAAACAAACAGAAAGAGAGAGAATACATTTCGAAGAAATTGCAATCTTACGATTGGAAGACTTACCCTCATAGATGTCTTCTTATCTTAGATGACTTTGCTTCTCATCCTTTGTTAAAGAACAGAGAACAAGATATGTGTCGAATTCTTAAGAAGCTCAGACACTTTAACATCTCAGTTGTCATTTGTGTACAGACAGCAAAGAGTTTAAGTAAGGATGTTAAAAGAATACTTACTGACATAATACTTTTCCCCGGATTGTCCGAAGACGATTTCATGGAACTTATGAAAGAGTCCATGGCAGGTAAGTTTGACAGACATGAACTATGGGAGAAGTACAAAGTCATACAAGACCCTCATACTTCTTTCAGAATTCATATCTACGCAAACAAAGTTCAAATTGTAAAAAGTCAAGCTTGAAAATGTAAGTGTTTAGTCTTAGTAAGGATATCTCTTCGCGAAGCAAATACCATTGCTGAGTTTTATGTACGTGAAGAGAAGTACAATGAATTCAATTACGAGTACAATTGCAATGACAACTAAGGCAACTATTTTTGTCTTTTGCCAGCAAGAGTACTTCTTCTCTTCCAATGGTTCGGCAGAACTATACTCACTCATGAGAAATGCCAAAACGGTTTAATAGAAAAAGTGTCATTTTTTTCATGTCCGAAGACTCGAAGGTGCAACACTTCCAAAATACCGACGAACTCAGAAGAGCAGCATGGCAGTATGTTCTTGACAACTTCTTTGAGTTCTCCAGGTACACCTTGGAAAATGCTGAAGAACTCGACATAGAGAATTTGGAGAAATTGCACTCCAATACTACCTTGACAACAAAGGGTAAATTAAGACTAAAACTTAACGTTTAAAAAGTGACATTTTTATGAGCTCCGAGTCACCGAGAAAACTTGGTCAGATGTTAGCAGCTTACTTCCCTGAGGAGGATGGAAGCGTTACATACATCAGGTTCAAAAACAACGAACCTGGAATTGCGTACCAAATTCGCAATTACATGACCATGGAAGAGTACGAAAGGTTTCTACAAGAGAAACCAGCTCTAAACAACTCAGAAAAGAAAGAGTAAAAAGTTTAATTCTTAATTGTTTATTTTTTTACTTGTAAGGGCAAGCTGCAAGTATGAAGTCGACTATCTCCGTCTTTGTTTTGACGAGCTGGACGGCTCTTGCGAGTACGTCTGTTTTGCGGTCTCCAGCTGGTGTCCGACCTTCGTAATTGCGCATGTTCTTGAGAGCTCCAACTGTAAATGGTTGTAGGATGAAGAGTCTCTCAGACTGCTTGAGGTAGTCTTCACGGTCACGAACCGAATCTGTGGTACGAGTCGAATCGGTCGATTTGAGGGAAGAGACTGAAAGCCTGTCGTCTTCCATTGGAGCTGTAGCATACTCTTTGCGTAAGCGGTTCAGACCTTCTTCGAAGTCTTGGTCTCTCTTCGATTGAGATTGGAATTGGAATTGCTGGGGTGGAGCTTGCTGGAACAACCAAGGGTTGGGGAAGTAAGGCATAGGCTGAGGAGGGTAGTTCGGGAAGCCTTGTGGTGGGTAGTAACCTTGAGGTGGAAATTGGTAGTAATTCGGAGGTACTTGCTGGAACTGAGGTTGCTGAGGAGACTGTTGTGGTTCTGCAGCTTTCGGTTCTTCTGGCTTTGGAAGGCATTCAGGAAGAGGAACGTCAGTCATCCGTTTGTGGCTTAACCGTCGGACCACAACGATAAAAATCTCTGCTACTAGCAGTACTTTTACTGACAGTAGCAGTACTTTTACTGACAGTAGCAGTACTTTATCGTCGAAAACCCTCTCAAATTTTCCTTTTTACTGACAGTAGCAGTACTTTTTCTGACAGTAGCAGTACTTTATCGTCGAAAACCCTCTCAAATTTTCCTTTTTACTGACAGTAGCAGTACTTTTACTGACAGTAGCAGTACTTTTTCTGACAGTAGCAGTACTTTATCGTCGAAAACCTCTCAAATTTTCCTTTTTACTGACAGTAGCAGTACTTTTACTGACAGTAGCAGTACTTTTTCTGACAGTAGCAGTACTTTATCGTCGAAAACCCTCTCAAATTTTCCTTTTTACTGACAGTAGCAGTACTTTTCTGACAGTAGCAGTACTTTATCGTCGAAAACCCTCTCAAATTTTCCTTTTTACTGACAGTAGCAGTACTTTTACTGACAGTAGCAGTACTTTTACTGACAGTAGCAGTACTTTATCGTCGAAAACCCTCTCAAATTTTCCTTTTTACTGACAGTAGCAGTACTTTTTCTGACAGTAGCAGTACTTTATCGTCGAAAACCCTCTCAAATTTTCCTTTTTACTGACAGTAGCAGTACTTTTTCTGACAGTAGCAGTACTTTATCGTCGAAAACCCTCTCAAATTTTCCTTTTTACTGACAGTAGCAGTACTTTTACTGACAGTAGCAGTACTTTTTCTGACAGTAGCAGTACTTTATCGTCGAAAACCCTCTCAAATTTTCCTTTTTACTGACAGTAGCAGTACTTTTACTGACAGTAGCAGTACTTTTTCTGACAGTAGCAGTACTTTATCGTCGAAAACCCTCTCAAATTATCCTTTTTACTGACAGTAGCAGTACTTTTTCTGACAGTAGCAGTACTTTATCGTCGAAAACCCTCTCAAATTTTCGTTTTTACTGACAGTAGCAGTACTTTTACTGACAGTAGCAGTACTTTTTCTGAGAGTAGCAGTACTTTATCGTCGAAAACCCTCTCAAATTTTCCTTTTTACTGACAGTAGCAGTACTTTTACTGACAGTAGCAGTACTTTTACTGACAGTAGCAGTACTTTATCGTCGAAAACCCTCTCAAATTTTCCTTTTTACTGACAGTAGCAGTACTTTTTCTGACAGTAGCAGTACTTTATCGTCGAAAACCCTCTCAAATTTTCCTTTTTACTGACAGTAGCAGTACTTTTACTGACAGTAACAGTACTTTTTCTGACAGTAGCAGTACTTTATCGTCGAACACCCTCTCAAATTATCCTTTTTACTGACAGTAGCAGTACTTTTACTGACAGTAGCAGTACTTTTACTGACAGTAGCAGTACTTTTTCTGACAGTAGCAGTACTTTATCGTCGAAAACCCTCTCAAATTTTCCTTTTTACTGACAGTAGCAGTACTTTTTCTGAGAGTAGCAGTACTTTATCGTCGAAAACCCTCTCAAATTTTCCTTTTTACTGACAGTAGCAGTACTTTTTCTGACAGTAGCAGTACTTTATCGTCGAAAACCCTCTCAAATTTTCCTTTTTACTGACAGTAGCAGTACTTTTACTGACAGTAGCAGTACTTTTACTGACAGTAGCAGTACTTTTTCTGAGAGTAGCAGTACTTTATCGTCGAAAACCCTCTCAAATTTTCCTTTTTACTGACAGTAGCAGTACTTTTTCTGACAGTAGCAGTACTTTATCGTCGAAAACCCTCTCAAATTTTCCTTTTTACTGACAGTAGCAGTACTTTTACTGACAGTAGCAGTACTTTTTCTGACAGTAGCAGTACTTTATCGTCGAAAACCCTCTCAAATTTTCCTTTTTACTGACAGTAGCAGTACTTTTTCTGACAGTAGCAGTACTTTATCGTCGAAAACCCTCTCAAATTTTCCTTTTTACTGACAGTAGCAGTACTTTTACTGACAGTAGCAGTACTTTATCGTCGAAAACCCTCTCAAATTTTCCTTTTTACTGACAGTAGCAGTACTTTTTCTGACAGTAGCAGTACTTTATCGTCGAAAACCCTCTCAAATTTTCCTTTTTACTGACAGTAGCAGTACTTTTTCTGACAGTAGCAGTACTTTATCGTCGAAAACCCTCTCAAATTTTCCTTTTTACTGACAGTAGCAGTACTTTTACTGACAGTAGCAGTACTTTTTCTGAGTAGCAGTACTTTATCGTCGAAAAACCCTCTCAAATTTTCCTTTTTACTGACAGTAGCAGTACTTTTACTGACAGTAGCAGTACTTTATCGTCGAAAACCCTCTCAAATTTTCCTTTTACTGACAGTAGCAGTACTTTTACTGACAGTAGCACTTTCTTCTGAGAGTAGCAGTACTTTATCGTTCGAAAACCCTCAAATTTTCCTTTTACTGACAGTAGCAGTACTTTTACTGACAGTAGCAGTACTTTATCGTCGAAAACCCTCTCAAATTTTCCTTTTTACTGACAATAGCAGTACTTTTTCTGACAGTAGCAGTACTTTATCGTCGAAAACCCTTAAATTTTCCTTTTTCTGACAGTAGCAGTACTTTTCTGACAGTAGCAGTACTTTATCGTCGAAAACCCTCTCAAATTTCCTTTTTTACTGACAGTAGCAGTACTTTTACTGACAGTAGCAGTACTTTTACTGACAGTAGCAGTACTTTTACTGACAGTAGTACTTTTACTGACAGTAGCAGTACTTTTTCTGACAGTAGCAGTACTTTATCGTCGAAAACCCTCAAATTTTCCTTTTTACTGACAGTAGCAGTACTTTTTACTGACAGTAGCAGTACTTTATCGTCGAAAACCCTCTCAAATTTTCCTTTTTACTGACAGTAGCAGTACTTTTACTGACAGTAGCAGTACTTTTTCTGACAGTAGCAGTACTTTATCGTCGAAAACCCTCTCAAATTTTCCTTTTTACTGACAGTAGCAGTACTTTTTCTGACAGTAGCAGTACTTTATCGTCGAAAACCCTCTCAAATTTTCCTTTTTACTGACAGTAGCAGTACTTTTACTGACAGTAGCAGTACTTTTTCTGACAGTAGCAGTACTTTTATCGTCGAAAAACCCTCTCAAATTTTCCTTTTACTGACAGTAGCAGTACTTTTTCTGACAGTAGCAGTACTTTATCGTCGAAAACCCTCTCAAATTTTCCTTTTTACTGACAGTAGCAGTACTTTTACTGACAGTAGCAGTACTTTTTCTGAGAGTAGCAGTACTTTATCGTCGAAAACCCTCTCAAATTTTCCTTTTTACTGACAGTAGCAGTACTTTTTCTGACAGTAGCAGTACTTTATCGTCGAAAACCCTCTCAAATTTTCCTTTTTACTGACAGTAGCAGTACTTTTTCTGACAGTAGCAGTACTTTATCGTCGAAAACCCTCTCAAATTTTCCTTTTTACTGACAGTAGCAGTACTTTTACTGACAGTAGCAGTACTTTTTCTGACAGTAGCAGTACTTTATCGTCGAAAACCCTCTCAAATTTTCCTTTTTACTGACAGTAGCAGTACTTTTACTGACAGTAGCAGTACTTTTACTGACAGTAGCAGTACTTTATCGTCGAAAACCCTCTCAAATTTTCCTTTTTACTGACAGTAGCAGTACTTTTACTGACAGTAGCAGTACTTTTACTGAGAGTAGCAGTACTTTATCGTCGAAAACCCTCTCAAATTTTCCTTTTTACTGACAGTAGCAGTACTTTTACTGACAGTAACAGTACTTTTACTGACAGTAGCAATGGTCGAGGTCGAACCTACCGACGAGGCAATTTACCTAATTGAAATTAACGAGCTTGTTAAAGACTTCCTCAGGCAGAATGTAAAAGGCAAGCTTGTTAACGGTTGGATAACGGGAAGGGCTGCCTTGAATCTCGAGATTTCGACTGGAATTCCAATTGAGGTACCAGAAGGCACTCCTTTCGACGACATAAAGCAAGCAAAGAAGGAAGCCATTATAAAGTTCTTTGCCAAGCGTCCTTGGATACTACTTCCAAACAGAGAGAACCCTTTCCCAAGAATGAACCAAATTCTCAAGGGTCTCCTTCACTTCTCTGGTCAGCCGTTCTACATAACCTGTGAAGGCGACATTCAGCCAGTTCAGTAAACATCTCATTTTTAACTCACTTTTTTTATGTTTTTACTCACACTCGTACTCACCCGGTATGAGTACACATATGTCAACTGTGAACCTTGTAGTGACCGGTCTTCCTGCAAATGCAAGTTTGGTCAATACACAGTTTATGGTGGCAAGAAAGACAGTGGGAATGCGCGCTCGAGAGAGAATTGAAATTCCAGACCCAACTCCAACAAGAACTCTCAAGTTACCAGAGACTCGTGTGAAGAAGAAGTCATATAACAAAGCACTTATAGCCATATACATGGCACGTTTAGAGTAAAAACATTTTTTCATTTTTTGAATGAAGCAAGTTAAATTCGTCCCACACCAATCTCAATGGACCGATGAAGAGTTTCAAGCCATGGTTGAAGGTGTTGAGAACGACATAGACGGCGAACTTGAAGGAGCTCAAACCACAATTGCAACCAAAATTGCACAAGTCAAAGAAGAGATAGCTCCACTTAAAGCTACCAAAGCTACTCTTGACCTCATGGATACTTACCGTTTAGAAGTAAAGAGTGGAATAAGACAATTAAAATTGAAACTTCTAAACTACGAAGCTATACTCCAAAAGTTAGCAGAAATGAGAAGACTTTACCAGAGCTACTTACATGTAAGGGACTTACCTTCAAGCAGTCCGACCAAAATGAATTCTCTGACATTGTCCAATTTGTCCGAAAGTCAGCTCAGATGTTTTGAACTGCTCCCAACATATCCAGAATATGAAAATTTGCCTGAACTCTTTCGGTTCCTCAAAAAACGTTTTTTGGTTCTCATGTTCGAAACTTTTATCGGAAGAGACAACAAACGTTCAGAAGAAGAGCAAGATATTATTTTAAACTTGTTGTATGACTTAACTGTCATAACCAGCTTTTTGAAGTAAAACCGTCATTCTCAAACCAATTCATTTTTTCGATGTCCGAACAAGCACCGAAGCCAAACACAAAATATCAGAAATTCAACACAATTTACTCTCATTCCTGGAACAAAAGTTCGTGTAGTTCTTGACGACAAACCATTGACAAAGAAACGTTTAAGGTTAAGTCGAAACTATTATATCGTAGACTCTACGCAAGGTAATGGATATCTTATAAAAGCTGCTGACGACTCTATTGCGTTTTATCCTCGACATAAGTTAGTTGAAAGTAGTAATGGCAAACTTGCTGAAACCATTGACGAAGCAAAGCGAGGAGTGGTTATTGAAATACTTGGCTATAACACAAACGATGACACTTATAAAGTAAGATATGAAGGAGGCGTTGAAGATGTTATACCATCTAAGAACTTGAGAGAGTCAAAGCCAACACATCTGGGACCATTAGAGCGGGAGTACTGGAAAGACAAAAATATGCCAGAAAGAATAAGAAAATTCTTCTAAACTTTTTCATTAGATGTAAATCAGACATGAACGAGAACAGTCATGATATCATTAATGGTACCATTTATTTTAACATAAAGACGCAAAGCGGCGGGGCATAGCCCATGACCAAAAATAATTTTTAGGGTAGATGGGTATATCTAACCTAATTTCTACCCTCATTTCTACCCTCGTGAATTTTCATGAATTTCCTTAAGATAGAAAAAATAAAACTAACTTTATTTTTATTTATTTTTTTATTTTGTATAAAAGATATGATTTCAACGATCGGCACAACAACAATTCAAACAACAACAGCACCAAACTCGTTAGTCATGAATCCAACATCTATGTTAGTAGAGATGAAAAACTTCATTCCTTCTTCATATAGTTTTGGAACAGAAATACAAAGAATAAAGCAAGAACTTTTAACAAGTAATTTAGACTGTACCGCACAGGATGAAGAAAATGAAGAATATCTTTATGACATGCAGGACATTATTGACCATTTACCCAAATTGCCTGAAATCCAGCAACAAAAGCTCACTATTCCTGAATTCGATGAAATAGAAGTGAAACCAACTGACTCAGTAGAAATAAAGAAGTTCATACGAAAGGTAAATTATGAGTTTCTAGGATATCATTGCAACCATAAAGTTATGGACAAAGATTGCGATATGGTATATAAGAACATCTCTGACATATATAAATCGGAGGAGTTTAAGACATACGACAACTTTGTTTCATTAGTTGCAAAATGTGTATTGCAGATAAGAGATAAAGATAGAAGAGGTAAAGTATGGAATTGACAAATAAAACCAGCAGCTTTTGAGCTAAAGAAAACCATTGACGCCTTAGTTGTTCTAGCAGGTCAAATTTCAATGTATAACGCAAAAATGAATCCGCAATGTTCAAAATGTAAAGCAGCAATGAGGAAATATAACTACTCCGTCAAAGAGATAGAACGAATGAGAAACGACTATGCTGACTTAAAGAAAGAAGCAGAGAAACCAGCAGAAAATAAAATGGACATGTTAGCATTTCTGAACAAAAACTATCCAACTGCTGACGATTTCCTTCTATCTGACGTCAAGAAGAAGTATAAAGAAACCTTCGGCATTGTTAAAACTTTTGATATCCTCAGCGAAGAAATAGAAGCTACAAAACTGTTTAGAGTCTCACGAATTCATAACGTTTACCATGTAAAACGGTTATAAATAATGAGGGTAGAAATCGTGGTAGAAATTAGGTTAGATATACCCATCTACCCTAAAAATTATTTTTGCTGAATTCAGCACAAAATTCTGAGTAAAATGACATAGGGCATGTGTCAAACCGTCGTGTCCTTCAACTTGAGGTTCACTAACATCGAAAGGCATGTTCATAAGACGTTCTTCTTCTAACCTCTCTAGTCTGTTTGGATAATTGGCACGTGCTGTTTCCAAATCTAATTCGTAGGTCAGACCAGCCAGTTTGTCATAGACTTTTATTGGCTTTCCCTTCCTATATTTAAACTTCTTCGAAACTCTCCAACCATATCTTTGCAACTCTGCTTTTATTCTAGCAGACTTTCTGTCCATTCTATATGGGGGCATTTTTATAAAAATAAAAAAATATTTTTTTTCTTTACTTTACATAACCGCCTGCTGCCATAAGTCTTTGACGCCAACCCATACCAGCTAATGAAGGTTGACTTAGTTTAGTTTGGAAACTAAACTTTGGTTTTGGTTTATCTTCAGTTTTTGGTTTTTCTTCTTCTATCGGTTTTTCGTCACTTTTCGGTTCCTCTGACTTTACTTCACTTGCAGGAACAGTTGTGTCGTCAACATCTTCATAAATATCATATGCCATTTGTTTTTGTTTTCCTTTCAACTTTTTGTGTTTGTTGTAAAGTTTAGAATATTTCGACTCTAAGTCAATGAGATGTTCTATAATGAACTGTTGGTCAGTGAAGTAAACTTTTCCATCTGTTGTCTCGAAAGCTCCT
This sequence comes from Trichomonas vaginalis G3, assembly GCF_026262505.1. Taxonomy (NCBI): domain Eukaryota; phylum Parabasalia; order Trichomonadida; family Trichomonadidae; genus Trichomonas; species Trichomonas vaginalis. The sequence continues at coordinate 19,896,656 of NC_067208.1, read as the reverse complement.
TCAGACTTCAATATTTTATTTGTGAGAGTCTGTTTCTTTTTTGAGATACTAGCCGTTCCATTTCTATGAAAAGTGACTTTATAGTTAGGGTTTGTATTTCCAGACCTGGCACTTTCTATTATTGAATTTTTCTCTTCATCTGTAAGTTCTTTGACATGTTTTGACAATGGTTCTGAACTTTTTGTTTGTGGTGTCAAATCTACCGTTTCAACTTCTTCGGTCATTTCATCTCAGTAAAAAATTTTAATTTGGTTTGTTTTCAACTGGTTGTTTAGGTTTTTTAAGTCGGTCTAAAACTTCCTGAGGTATAGGAAGAACTTTACAAACACGTGGTGTAAAAGGTGGTCTTCCATGACTTATTCTGTTTAAAGCTGCATTGTTCATTTCATCTCAATAAAAAACTTTACATTCTCCACGTTTGAGGCGGTTGAGGTTGGTTATTGTTTACCCACTGTTCATGGTTATATCCTCTGTTAAAGAATCTTTCACCTTGGTCCATATAGTGTCCTGCTTGGTTATAGTAGTCATTTGCTTTGTTATAATAGTTTCCTGCTTGTCTTCCTACATTGTCCATCCATCCTTGAACTTTTCCTCTTGTTTCAGGATTTGGAATAAGATTTGTTGCATCTCGTGCTACATCCCAACCTTTCTGTACAGTTTGTATAATAGGCTGAGCTTTGTCTTTCAGTATACCTAATGTACTCAAAATCTTTCCTTCCAATTCCAAATGCACCTCTGGCTATTGTTCCCACTGCGGGTAAAATCTAGATGCGACTCCTGCTAATGCGCCAAATAAACCCATTTCTTATAGGGTAAAAAATGACGAATCCGAACAAGGACCCCTATGTTTCTAAAGCGACAAAGAAAGCACTCATGATAAAAATCTTTAGTTCAACACCAATGCTTGGTTTATGGATATCTTGGAAAACATTCCGAGAGTTAGAACAGATGGACCACCATACTGGCTAATATTTGTCGGTCAAAACAACAAGATACTGTGAAGCCATACCATTATGGTCCAAAAATATTTTAGATGTGAAAACTGCTTTGACAATATTCGTTGACAAATACCATCCAACAAAACTGACATCTGACTGTGAAAGTTCTTTCAAATCAGATGATATTAAAAACTATCTGCGTTCAAAAAATGTAAACCAATATTTCATTGTCGACCAAAACCATTCTGCTCTTGGTGTCATTGACGGATGTATAAAAATGTTAAGAGACTTAAACCAACCACAAGGTGGTGAAGCAAATGAAATGTCATATGACGACAAATATAGACACTTCTCCCAGGCAAAGATGAGACAAGTTTTAAATATTTACAATAACCGTAAACAAAAAGGTTTGGGAAACCACTCCCCGAAGAAATGAAAAACAACCCTGACTTAGAGAAAGACTATATATTTAATAATTTAGTCAAAAGAGACAAACAAGAAAGAATGCCAGGCTTCAAACTTAAGAAAGGTGACAAAGTAAAAATAGAAATACCTAAACGCGACCCATATGAAAATACTATTGACTATGACAACAATGGGAACTCGACAGGTACTCACCTTCGTGTTCGTAAAAATAGAAGAAAGTATACAAGAGAATATTATGAAGTTTTAGGCAAACATGGCAAAATGTACACACTGCAAGCAGAAGATAAAACTACTATTGTCAGACCTCGTTTCAAACTTGTCAAAGTTCAAGGTGGAATACTTTCAAAGACAGTTCCTAACAAATATAAGACAACTCCTGACGAATATGCTAAAGAAGTTGAAAATGACGACTAAGCAATTCTATACCATGCGTAAACTGTCATGTAAGGTGGCATGTATTCTTTACTTTGTCCCGTTGTTTGCGTATATCCTGAAACGAAATGTGTATGGTTTCCTTCTCCCTGCGTGTTATTCCAGTAACAATTTATAGCAAACTTAACGTCCTCTTTAACATCATATCCTTTACCTTTTGTCATTCCTGACCAATCCCAATATCTATGACTATGCCAACCTGCTTGAGATGTACTTAAATCTATGTAATGACTGTGTGCAGGTAAATTTTCACCTGAAATCGTTTTACTTCCACCTGTTTCCTTTGAAGAGTTTGCACAATACAAAAACCTGTCGACTATTTGTTCCCATGCACCAACACCAAACATTACTTGAGGACCTCTTGCATCCATAGATGTATAAATAGAACCTACTGGGTTCATTAAATCAAACATATGAGATATTATAGGATTGTCTCTTTTGAACTTAAAATATAGTGCAACTATTTCAGGTTTCTTCTGGTTTGTGTCAGAATATTTTTTATAATATAATCTTATGTTTTCAGGGTAAGTAAAGTCTTGACTATAATATTTATGTCTGTCATCTGTATAATAATATACTATTCTCGTTTTTTCTATTGCATTATATCTTTTATATCTATAATAATCTAAATATAATGTTAGCTTTTGTTCATCTACATGTGGTGTTCTGTCGTCATCTCCATAGTCATAATAATGTGGTGCCGGAGCTGGGTCAGGTAATATCATATCCACCATTTCATAAACTCTTAAATATTTCTTTTGTTCGTCTCCATATAAGTTTAAGTAGCAGTTGTTGTCTAATGGAACTTTAACTTGTGTACCATCATTCTTTTTATAGCTTACATACATTTCATTGTTATTTTTCGGAATGATTTTATGCCGTGTACCATTTTTTAAGGACTGTACCAACTGCCATCTAAAATATTTATTTTCTTCATTGACAGAAAAGTCACCAACAATAGTTTCAATATTTTTTGTTCCTATCAAACTTTGGTATATTTCATTGACATATGTTTTATGAAACAATAAGAATTACCGAAAAAGTGACAAAACATCAAAAACAGGGAGGGGGTCTCAATTTTTATTACTTATATTATTTTACAATATTTATATAAATACTCTTTATAATATATTTTACTATAAAATTATACCTCAAATTCAAATATTTAAAATATTATTTACATAATTATCTCAAAATTATATTTTTATATATTATTTTTCATATGTATAAATCATATAATCTATATCTATGCAAATCTCATCTAAATTTTTTTGAAACAAACCGCTATCATTTTATAATGGTCTATCTTAAATTCATCATAAATTCTGGTACATGTTAGTACCAGAGTCTTCAAATCTCAAACACTCTGGTACCAACATGTACCAGACGCGAGTTTCCAATGCCCTCGTACGATTTTCTATTAAGATCTTCTTGAATGAGAAGGTCTTCATAGAAACTCGTACGAGGGCTTCTCTTTTAAATACTCTGGTACCTGCTGGTATCGGAGTCGACTTTACAGCCCTTTCCCCAATTTTGAAGCTGGGGAAAGTTTTCAAGCAATGAAAGGGAAGCTCTCGCTATGAGGTGAAAATCTAGAATTTTTACCTCATAGCGAGTAATCCTTTGTTAATTGCTTGAAAACTTTCTTCAAATTATCAAAATTTCGAGGAAAGTTTCCTTGCTTCAAAGTAGAGATGGAGCCCTTTGAGCCACTGCATATAGGTCAGTGACTCAAAATACTCCATCTCTACTAGAAATCGCCAAAATTTGGGTCGCAATCTTTGAAATGCGACGCAAGTTTTGGCAATTTCGCGAGGGACTTGCTCCATTTGGTGCATAGAGTCACACTCTATGCACCAGATGGAACAATTCTTTCGCTGACAGCGGGAAACTTTGTCTGAATAGTTTAACATTCAGACAAAGTTTCCCGCTGTCAGAGAGGGAATGGAAGGGTAAGAGGTATATATTCATAATGTATACCTCTTACTCTTCCATTCCCTCAAGAAAGTTCAAAAACTTGGGTGCAATCAGTTCTGATTGCACCCAAGTTTTTGAACTTTATATAAGGAATTGTTGGCTATGATGTACTGATCATGAATCAGTACATCATAGCCAACAATTCCTTCGCAAACAGTGGGAAACTTTGTCTGAATAGTTTAACATTCAGACAAAGTTTCCCGCTGTCAGGGAGGGAATTAGAGGGTGGGAGATATATAGATAGACTATAAATCTCTCACCCTTTAATTCCCTCAAGAAAGTTCAAAAACTTGGGTGCAATCAGTTCTGATTGCACCCAAGTTTTTGAATTTTGTATAAGGAATTGTTGGCTATGATGTGGATAGCCGCTGCCAGACCAAATGAATTAACCGTTGTGAATAACGTTTCTGAATCTTTATTTAAAAAGATAAAATATCACGATTTTGGCTGCGTTAAAAATCAAAGAATTGATGTTTTTGTCAAAAATCTTTTAGAAGAAGTTGCACCCAATTACTTTTATCGTATTAAAAACGATTTACTTCAAACAGGTTTTATTCCTTCAATTAGAATTCGCGAGCCTCGATTGACAGATTATAAAACAAAATTGAAAAGAGAAGTTCAATCACGTTTATACCAAGTATTAAATTTTGTTCAGAATCAAGAAGCCAATTTGAATCCATTAAGATTTTTATTGGAAAATGCTGAAGAAAAACTTTCTCAAATAAATGAGAAGATACAAAATTCAATTACATATTTAAGATCGTTTGAAATTCCAAATGAATTGTTAGATACGTATATGTTAGAAATTAATGAATTTTGTTATAATTCTCCAGATTATATTTTAGAACATTTCGAAGAATTTTGAGAGGATTTCAAAGAAAAGAATAATTTAATAGACTAAAAAATTTATTATTTTTATTTATTGTGAATTTTAAATTGTCACTTTTTAAGTGCCACTCCCTATTGAAAGTGTCACTTTTTGGGTGTCACTTTTTCGGAAATTCTTATATACTCTTGACAGAAAAGTCACCAACAATAGTTTCAATATTTTTTGTTCCTATCAAACTTTGGTATATTTCATTGACATATGTTTTATCTGCTTTATTTTCAAGGCTAACGTTTAAGTCTGTTATTTCAGAAGATGTATGTGTATGTCCAACGTCACTTTTCCTGTTTAAGGTTTCTTGTAAGTTTGTGATATTTGCAATGGTATGTGTATGTCCAACGTCACTTTTCCTGTTTAAAGTTAGTTGTAAGTTTGTGATATTTGCAATGGTATGTGTATGTCCAACGTCACTTTTCCTGTTTAAAGTTAGTTGTAAGTTTGTGATATTTGCAATGGTATGTGTATGTCCAACGTCACTTTTCCTGTTTAAGGTTTCTTGTAAGTTTGTAATATTTGCAATGGTATGTGTATGAGTCTTATCTGCTTTTGTCTCTAATGTTTCCTTAAGACTTGGTATTTGGTTAATATAATGTATATGAGTCTTTTTAGAATATTCGTTTTCAGCTCTTGTCACTTCACTTGACATTTTATTGTCAACATATGTTTTGTCTGCTAGTTCAGGATGAGTATGTTCTTTTGTTGCATAAGCATTGTTAGCTCTTTCTTCTTCTTTTGCTATTGCATTGTCTACATATTCTTTGTCAGCTTTGTTGTCAACATCTGCTTTCAAAAGAAGTTCATTTATAGGTTTCTCGTTTAAAGTTCCTTTTGTTGGATTTATACAGACAGTATTGTTCTTATTGTCTTGAAATAGAAACTCATCTGTTATAGGGTTTAATGTCAGTTTTAAGTCACCCCCTTTCAATGACTCAGATATCTTAGAATAGTTTGAAAAGTTTGTTGTGTTCTTATTTAGAGCTTGCATAATGAGTTGTCGGTTGTGTTGTATTTCTCTCATAGACGCTGTTTCATTTGACATTTTTATTATAGATAAAATATGCTTCCAATAGAAAAAGAAAATTCTAGAGTTGCTACAACTAAACCATTAGATGAACTTTTTACTAATGTCGGTCAAAAGTTTGAGACAGATACCGTAAAGCATGAAGGCTATCGTTTTGACTACCCATTAAGATGGTTAAGAGACCCATCTGTCACAAAAGCTATTGGCTTTCGAAGAATAAAGTTTGTGTCTGTAGAAGATAAAAGTTTTCCATTTATTGTAAGGTTTCATATAGATTATACATCTGAAGGGCAACGAAAAATGTGGGAAGAAATTGAGCTAATACAAGTTGACCTCTCATCTTCTCTACAGACTGCATTAAAAAATATAGAAGATAAAATAAATTCATGTTATGCAAAATATGCTGATGAATATGCGAATACCGATAGCACACTTTATGTGAGAATTGTATATGACAAACAAAATTCACAAGTGTCATTTCAAATCTACGAAGACAATCCAAATAAAGACGAACAAATATATACAGAATTCACTGCAATGTCATGGTATTATTTGCAAAGAATGTTAAATCAGAAAGTTGAACCTCCTTTAGCAAATATCTACAGTCGATATGCAAGAGATGAACCATATTTATTTAAAGATGTTTTCGACCCAGATGCTATTATTGTTCATGCTTCATTTTCTGGCGCCCAAAACTCTTTCTTATGCTTGGCAAATGACTTTTACGAAAAACCTACAAAGTTATACGAACCACCAAGTGGAAGTATTTCAGACTTTCAAGTATGGTTTACTACAGATGGAAGAAAAAGAATAATTCCATTATACCATGCGTTTTACTTAGAACTTAGTTTCATATACAACTACTATCGAACGATAAAAATATAATTTTTTAATACGGTTGAGGTGTTGGATTTGGTTGCCAACTTGACTGTGGTGCAGGTTCAGGCTGTTGTATTACAGGAGCTTGTTCTTCTGGTTCAGGGTCTTTAGGTATAATACCAACAAACTGACCTACTCTTTTACCAATATTTTTGACACCGTTCCATACTCCTCTTCCGACAGATTTTATTCCATTCCATATACCTCTTCCAACATTTCGAAAGAAGTTTCCTATCTTACTGAAGAAACCCATTTTACTATATGTAAAAATCTAATGTCCGCCTAGTCTCTTACGTTTCCTGTTGAGTTCCATAGCATTCTTTAACTGGAGCTCATACATTCTGTTTCTCCTCTGGTAGAAAACATATTCTGGGTCAACTCCTGTGTTCGCGTCATCTGCATAAAGTTGTTTATATCCCACTTCAGGGTTTGTATAAAACTCTTTCCATCTCATATTTGCATACCATGGTGGCAAACCTAACGCAGCGTCATTTGACATGGCAGTTTGCATTTGTACATCTGTTGGCACTTGACCATAGTTTGCCATTGCAGTTTGTATTCTAACTTCATTTGGAATATTCTCTGGGTTTGGTTGTCCAGGTTGCTGTGCATTCGCTAAGTTCTGTGCGTCCATTTAATATTAGATAAACATATCTCTTACGAGTACATATGCTGAACATTTGCAGGCATTGGTTCATCTTCATATTCTCTGTACTTTTCTGCCACGTCAAATAAATAAATGACACAATGGAAAAAACCTAAAACAAGTAGTCCTATTTCAAACCACATTTACTTACTAATAAAATTTCTTTATTGTGACACTTTCTCCAGTTTATAGGACCTCTCTCATATTCTATCTTGTCATATATAAACTCATAGTCATGTATGTCCTCTAACCATCTCATAACGGTTTCCAAACCACTTTTATCGGATGTAAAGTAAAAGCATGGATGGTTATGTATAACGTCTAAAGTTTCTAAAGAGTCTCTCAAAGTCCAGTCGACTTGGTATTGAAAATCCCATGTGTTATAGAACGGCGGGTCCACTATAAAGAAAACATTTTCCTTGTCTTTATATTTTTCATACAACTCTGTCCAATGACATCTCACAAACTCTATACCCTCAATATATTTTTCTATGTCCTCTTTGAAAACATTTGTATAGTTAAGATATAAAACTTTTGACATAAGTGTTTCAATGTCATGAACTCTTATAGCACCACTATATAATAGTCTAGCAGATATACTATCCCAGTCTATATATTCTGCTTTTTTCAAAACCTCTCTCACAATATTTTTCTTATCTAATGGTATACGTTCCATCTTACCTATAGGTATCTTTTCTTTTAACTCTTTCAATATATTATTTGTGTCTGGAATATGTTTGAGACGGTCCATATAGTTGTCGAAGTCATTGCATATAATCTTTGAGTCAGGAAATACGGTATGACATAAATGGGATATATAGAAACTTCCACCGAACAAATCTACAAATGTTAGACCATTCGGTAGTTTCTTAAGTTCTCTCAATATAATATCTTTACATCTACTCTTATTTCCAAAGAACGGTAACGGCGGTTTTGTAAAATTCATTTATATATAATAATAAAAATGTTTTTACCCGAAAAGTGACAGAAGAGTGACAAAACATGAAAACATATATAATTTGTGAAAAGTGACATATTATATATGTTTTCGACCCAGAAGAAGGCTTCTTCCCAGAAGCAATGGAGGAGGAAATACAAGACTCTATCCAAGAAGAGTCCTCCGAATTCACACCAGAAGACTAACAATTTTCCGAATAAAAACTTCATTTATACTAAACATCTTCGGGGCTAGAGGGCGCAACGCGCCTGGAAGCCCCACTACCTTTTTTAAGTGATTTCTTTGTTTATTTAAATATGAACTTATTACTATTCTAACTCTTTCGCATTTTTCATTTCTGTTGTTCTTGGCGGTTTTTCCAATCCACATGAGAAGAAATCGACAATTACGTCTGTATTGTTACCACGATAAAAACTCTGATAAAGATTACTTCCATAACCCTATAACAAATGAAATTTTATGGGTTCCTCCTGCAGATTGCGTTATTATTAATCCCGAAACACTTCAGCCAATGAAATTGGAACGCCATAATTTAAACCGTGAAAAATCATTTGAAAATAATGAAGCACTTCAGATGTTAAAGAATGTCAAAGCAAGAAACCGCCAATCTTTAGTTCATGATAAAGTTAGATACCGACGTACTGCTGCATCGCGATCTGATCGTAAATCGACTATAATTAGCAGCCTTAAGACCATCCCGCGTTCAATGAATCAAACGGACACTTCTACAGAAGATGTCCCTTTTTATATGCCAAAAGAAATCATGCGCGATAGGCTTTCGATTGATGTTCGTCAATTTGCAACCATGAACTTCAATCAAAGGACGAAAGGATCTCTTTTCTCCAAAAAACTCATTCCTCCTGACAATCTTCTTCAATATTCAACTGATTCATCAGTTCTTCCGATTCTCAAGCGAACTCCTGAGAAACTTACAAAACGATGCGTTGATATTTTCAACTTAGTTTTTGATTATTGCAAACAAAAGCCGCAAGCACTTCCAAGTACTCTCGTTAAGATGCTTATTAACGAAAACAACTTCATTGATGAAACTTACATTATATTAATTAAGTTAATTACGAATAATCCTTCGAATGACGATATTAAAAGAGTCTGGGATTTAATTCTCGTTGTTTGTACATTCTTTCCGCCATCTATAGGCTTCAGACCATTTGTTAGACATATTGTCGCTGCTGAAGCCCTCGGAACAAATAATCAAACAAATGCAATCGCAAAAATGGCTTATATTCGTCTCGCAGCTCGTTGTGATTGCGGAGAGATATTCCCAGAGCAGCCAGAACAATGGACAAATCTAATTCCAACCCATCCTATTACAGATTTCTTTATTTTCGGAGCTCCTCTTTTGGAATTGATTTACGCTCAAAGAAGGACAGCTCCGAAATGCACAGTTCCTATTTTCATGGTCGATTTCATTAAGGAACTGTTCGAAGCCGGATGTAATACAATGGAAGGAATGTTTAGACTTCCTGGCAACCAATCACAGATAAAACTGATGGTTGATGAAATCCAGGCTGGTCAGAATGTTATAAAAGGCGCAGAATTGGCAGATCTTGCATCACTTTTCAAAAAGTGGCTTGCGGACCTTCCTGAGCCTGTTGTACCTATGTCAATGTATCAGGACCTTACTGAGGCCATAAGGAATCAAACAATATTGGAATTCGTTGAAACTTTACCAAAAGTCAATCATGATACGCTCGGATATTTAATTGGATACTTGAAAGAGTTCATTAAACATGCGGATGTTACAAAGATGTCGATTATTCCTGTTTCGATGATTTTCGGAGCAAATATTGTCAGAATTGTTTCTACTGATCAATACGTACTCAAGGAAATGACAGATAACGGTAAGAAATTTATCCAATATTTGATTTCTAACTGGGATACTAGCTTTATTTACCCATTACCTGAAGATTATATTCCTCATTAATTTATTTTTAGTTTTTCTTTGTTATTATATTGAATAAATGTATTAGATCTTTTGTAGTTTAACTCCCATCATCTTTTTTCGACAAAAATTTTCATCAATAAAAAATAATTGAAAATTTCAAATGAACTAATGCATAAAATTATTAATTTTCGTGTACCATTAATGATTTCCGAGTCGATATGAACTAATATCCAAAATTTAATTTTCATAAAAAAATACCAAATACGAAAACAGTTAGTTAAAGTACAAATATAAATAATAATCAATAAACAAGTAAATGATTAAAATAATATAATAATATATAAAAGATTTCTAAAATGAATTCATATCATGATGAATTCTAATTAAGCACTGGTACTCTTTTGTTGCTAGATCAGTAGTTTCTTCTTTAATAACAGCTTCTGGGTCAACTTTACCGATATGACGAGCGAGAAGTTCACTTTCGTTCATTCCTTCCTCATCAAGGATGGATCTTCTGTAGTCTGGTGAAATTTGAGTCAAAAGATTGATTTGTTCGATACTCTTCTTATCTGATTTGACGAAATTTGGTAGTTCGAATCCATTAACCCATACTTGTCTATTCAGAGACATAAGCATCTGTTGTTCGTAGATATTCATTCGATAAGTAACAGGCATCGAATAATATTGTCTATTGAGGTTTCTCACTAAAGCCTTTGTAGTTGGTTTTTCTAAATGTCCGATAAAAGATGTTGTTTCACGACATTCTTCGCAATTTGAATAAGCGTACTGAGCAATGCATCTAAAAGCACCAATAACGACTTTTCCTTTGACAGATTGAACAGGATCGATAACTACGGCTATGCATCTTTGATTGCTTTTTTCCCATTGCATTTGTGTATTCACATCTACACCAGATAGCCAAACTCCAGTACCTGGGTGAGATTTGTACCAGCCAATTACTTCTTCTGTTCGTGCAATTTTCTTTAAAAGACTGCACATTTGGTTACGATAAGGATCTTCAACTGGAGCGGATCCACCTGTTGGATTTTGGGGCATTGGAAATACATCAACAACACTTACTGTATAATCATCAATAAACCTACCGACGATTAAACCATAAACTTCATTTGGAATTCCAGCTTGAGCGTTTTTAAGCATTTTAAGAAGAGCAATGCCACTAATTTGGACTGTTTCGGCTGTATCAAAATGTCCTTGTGGCATTGTACTCGAATAATCATTGGATTCTTCGGTCATTTGATCTTATTTCCAAAAAGTGACAAATAAATGTGACATAAATTTTTTGTCATTTTAATAATGCAAGGTTTAGATAATCCAAATATGTTTAAATACAAGCCAAAAACTCAACAGGATACCATCATTACGCTAGCCAACGTATATATCAATCTTTCGAAAACCAACCCCACAACAATGCAAAATGAAAATTTCGGGCAGCATATATTCGCTTTGCAGTTTGCTCATAACTTCCTTTCCATTACTATTTACAAACAAGGATATCAACCAGCTGTACAATTCAACATTACAAAATCACTTCACTGGAACTACCAAAACCGTGTTTATTGTTACTTTCATGATGATAGGAGAAATCAGTGGCTTGCTACTTTCCCAGACGCAGCTACTGCTGCTTATGTCACAGCTGAAATTTACTGTTTGACAAAGAATATCAAGACAGATACTCTATTTTATTTAGATATCAACAAAGGACAAGGTAAAGGAATATCTCTGAATGATACCCTTCAAGTATCTTACTTCGTTTTCCCTGTCAGAGACTTTCCAATTTTGGATCGCGAATGTGTTTCAGTCGAGGTCAAAAAAGTCAAATTTACGAAAGAGAACTTTATTTCTGGTATCGCGAATTCGATTTCCGGAATGGTTTCCAACTCAAGCAGACTGATATATGTCCCTCAAGCCTATAAGCCTTACGAAAGCGGCACACCTCATAAGGAAATACCTGCAACAAATGTCATCGTCATGTTTTCTCTACACCACGTCAAATTCGAGGAATCTGAAAATCAATCAGATGCATCTGACTACATTCCAGCTCAGGCAGCAGCACCTCCACCACCAACTGAAAAATCGGATACTGATATTGGCGAAAGCGATGCAGCCGCGGAAGAAGTTATTTACGATAAATTACGAAAACTACAGAAAATGGGCGCAAAGAACGCCATTAATCCAACCGCTGTTATTCCTCCTGCTACTACATCATCTTCATCTGCTTCTGCTGCTCAGCCAACCATCGTAAAAGGTCCATCTACTGCATCTCTCAAGAAACTCGAAGCGAATATAAATAAGCAGATCGATAATATCATTTCTGATCCGAAATCCGCCGATATCGTTACAGGAGTTATCGCAATTGCTAATGAACTCTCTCAGAAGCAGGAAGAGATCACAAAACTCAAAACCGAGCTCCAATCGTTATCGAAACCAGGAGGTGGAGCAAGTATAACCAGGAAACAACTCGAATTTGCAATTTCTGAAGCGGAAGATTTGAAGAAGAAGTCAGATTACACTGAGAAGAAGCTAAAGGAGATGCAAGGAAAGCTCTCTGATGCAGGAAAAGAGAAGTTTGATCATAACGCAGCTAAAGCTAAAGGAAAAACAATAATTAAAAAATTAATGAACGCAATTTTCAACGATGTCAACGAAGCAATAGATCCAGATGCCGAGCTCACAGGAAGTGATGTTAACCAGAAGCTCTTCGAGCTCTTGAGGAAGCATTCATTTGCTGCAATGGAGGACGTTCAAAAGAATGGTCTCCAGTGAAATTTAGTATCTATTTTTTATTATTATATGTTTTATATTAATAAACTTCTCTCGTTATTTACTTCAATGAACCAACAAAATATTTTTTTGTATAATTTCTTGGGTTCTAACGAATTTTCCTTGATATATCATATGTGGATTTCGTAATTAATAGTAAATTTTAGGTGGTTAAAGTTAATATAGCATAACAAGCTCGATCTTATTTCAATTTACGCTAACTACAACGAATGAACATGAATTTTATATGTAATTATTATTTGAATGTATTTTTGTGGAGAACTAGGAGTGAGTCAAAAGGATTGTTGTGATTTTCGATGTTGTGCATGAAAATTCGGTTCACTTCACTTCTGACAAAAGTGATAAGTTTACATGACAGAAATGGTTTACATGGTAAAAATAGTTTACATGGCAAAAATAGTTTACATGGCAAAAATATATAGGGTATTTTTTAAAAGTAGTTATCTTTATATATAAAAATAAAACTTTTGATATATTTGAGTAAATGATTTATTAATTTATTTATTTATTTTTTTAATCAAATCATATAAATATATAAATATATATAATAGTGAGTTAGTACACCCTTGTTGGGTATGGTGGCACTGCGTTCCACCTTACCCAATACTTGTGAATTTGACACTTTACAAAACCACTAACGTACATTTTACAACACGAACGCAAAAACTAACTTAACCTTAAATATTTACAAAACCGCCAACCACTTCACTAACGAACTCACTAATGAAAAAATAAACGTTCTCATAAATTTTCTTCTATATCTTCATCGTCAGTGTTAACTCTATTGTAGTCATACTTGAAGTCATAAAGTTTCTCAAGTTTTGAAATGCATAGTCTTGTTAACTTACCTTCATCATCATAAGTTTTTATAAAACTACCATGACAATCTTTATAAACAGTCAATGTATAGTCAACTGGTCTAGGATGAAGTGTAAAGAACATGTTATGCTCAGGAAGGAAGAATAAATGTTTAAATGTATGTTTGTTATACTGTGGAATTCGAATGAGTTGCTTTTGTTCTGTCATTTACATCCAAATAAAAATTTTCAGTAAAAATAAAACTAACGTTAAAAATTTCTCATAATATAAACGTTCTCATTGCTTTATAACTCTCTTCCTTTCTCCAACTCTTCTAGCTTCTTCTTAAGTTCAGCAATGTTGTCTTCATGAAGTTTAATCTTTCTCAAAATTCCTTCTTTATCTAATGGTTGCTTTATCTTTCTAAACTGAACTCTACCATCCTTCATAGTATGAATGTAAAAACCTTCTGGAATAGTTCCTGATTTAATGTATTCTACCAAAAACTTTTGTTTCATTGCTTCAGTGACTTTAGTCGTCATTTTACTCTAAAGTGAAGCTAGCACAGCGATAATGGATTTCATGACTTTTTAGTATTTCATGCAATCTTAACAGATAGCCTTACAAGTACTTCCAGTGTCCCTAGCTGTCCCTCCTTTTTATATAACTCCATGACATTTATAATCTCGCGAAACTTAACAGGTAGCATAACAGATTAAAATCAGATGAGGTTTTGAACCAAAATTTCTAAGCAACGTTGTCAAGGATTTTGAGGAACTAGGGACAGAGTGTGGCAAAGTCCAAGATTTAATTTATCTTCATCTGTTTCATCATCTATCTCATCTAATATGCCAATATTTTATTCATAACTCGTGGCAAACTCACTAACTTTCATTATGTTCATCTGCATGCTTCATCTGATAGAAAGTATGACTTTCATTAACTCTGTGAGATAATGAAAACTACTAGGGACAGAGACCATGGCAAAGTTCATGATTTAATTTATTCTCTCACTAACAACAAACACAAACTCCAACACTAACATCAAGTACTAACTTCAGCACAAATGACAAATGCTAACAACAAACACAAACTCCAACACTAACGACAAAAATAAATGTCCTCACTTCTTAACAAAGTAATATGTGCTTCTTACACCACCATAGCTCAAACGTTTCTTTTCAAACATCGATTGAAACTTATTTTGAGCCATTGGCTTTAGTCTCTTTTTCTTCAAATACGCCAAGAAATCTTCTTCACATCTTTTCACTTCATAGCCTTCTTTAAACTCCTCCTTGTTAAGTTCTATGAAATCCTTTATATCATTCTTTGTTGCAATGGCTTCTTCACGAACGACATCGTGAACTATTTCATCATTGCATTCATGTATGACCTCCTCACTGTTCTCATGAACTATTTCAACACTGTTCTCATGAACGACCTCCTTACTGTCTTTCATAAGCGTTTCAAAGTCTCCTTTACTCATTACTTCAATCTCATGCTGTTCACAGTAGTACTTAAACTCACTGTATATGTCTTTGTTGTATGTTATATTGCTTCCCATGTACTCCATGAATTTTTCAAGCACTTCCTCATAATTCACTGTTTCTTTCTTTCCACGACCTTCTAATATCATACTTGCTTCGTAAATATAACTTCTTGCAGAACCGTCTCGCTTTCTACTTCTCTTCACAAATTCTCTCATCTTGCCACCAAATACATTTGAACTACATGCAAAGAATTCATTATCCTTCGCAAATTCTTTATATCTTCTGTAGCACTCTGTACAATTCCATCCGGATACAAACTTTTCATAGAACTCCTCGTAAAACATTTGGTAAGGTGTTTTGTTCATTTCGATGAGTTCTTGTTTAGCCCTGGTGAATGGTATCTTCCTTACATCAAATTCACTTAAATCTTTCTTCATGAAGTACGTCAGTAAGTTTGAATAAAACTCTTCATTAAAGCTTTCAATGAGATTTGAGAAATATTCGTAATTTCCTTTGTATCTGCTGCTTACGTCAATGACAACAAATCTTCTGTCGTCTTTGTCAATCTTTACTGAGTTGAAGTTGTTAGATATCATGATGATATTACAAACATTCTCTATCTTTCTTACTGGCTGACACTTCTGATTTAAGTCCAACTGAGTCTCTGTTACTATTGACTTTAGTGCGTCGTGGTTCATGACCTTAGACGTATCGCATGAGCTTAGTTCATTGCATACGATGAGCTTCATGTTCTCAATAGCAGCATTGAATCTACCAACCACATTCTCTATTGCCGTTATATTATTGTTGGCGTACTTGCTAATGAGCTCGCATAGAACATTACTAATACATTCTTACCAGTTCCTTGCTTTCCTGTTAACAAAAGTACTGTTCCAGTCTTTCCACAAGGATTTTGAACGATGTAGGCGAACCAGTTCAAAACATACTCATAAAGCTCTTCATCCTCATTACATATGACATCGTGAACATGTTTCAAATATCCTTCAATAATGCTTTCATCTACTTCATTCAGTACCTCATACTCATATCCTCTGAAATAGCTGTAAATGTCATCTCTTTCGTCAAAGAATCTCATGCCTGACTTCATAAGATAGTTCTTGTTCTGACCCGCTTCATAAATCATCAGTG
Organism: Trichomonas vaginalis G3; assembly: GCF_026262505.1. Lineage (NCBI taxonomy): Eukaryota > Parabasalia > Trichomonadida > Trichomonadidae > Trichomonas > Trichomonas vaginalis. The sequence continues at coordinate 19,880,348 of NC_067208.1, read as the reverse complement.
CGTTCACATCCTTCTCTTCAATACGTCCTACATAAACACTCTTCATGAGCTTATTGAATTCCTTGCTATCTACTGACACAAGTGTTGTTGTGTCTCGTATTCCATCATAATCTTTCACTAGATATGTCATACGTGCTCCGTCAATAACGACAACACATCTTCTTAAGTCATTTATAACACTAGCTATGTCAATACCTTCTTCACTCATGTACTTATTTCTCCTCAAGTCCTTTAGTGTGAAAGTGTCTCTAAGTTCTATTTCAAGCAATTCATTTACACATCCTTTGCAATACTTCTCTATAAAATATTTCTGTCGTTCTTTACTAAGTTTCTTAACAGCTCTGAAGAACCATGTGTTTTGACTCAAACATCCTTCACAACTTCTCTCATTCATTCCTAGTTCTTTCATGTCATTATCTTCAACCTCTATGGTCTCATTGACTAAGGTCAAAGGGTTCTTAGTCATTGCTGGTCTTATCTGAAACAATGTTTGTGCAACAGGTTTAACTAGTTCAGCAACGTCCTTCCTTAATATGAATAGCTGTTTCCACTCATCTTTGCTAACAGTTCTTTCATAACCACTGACAGTAATGATTTCATTTGCTGACCTTAGACGCTTATGTTCTATCATTTGTATTGCTTTTGTGTAAGGCTTTCGTGAGCATAGGTTGTATATGTCATTCCTGCAATGTTCATTCATGCCAATAGTACTAAATCCTTTCTTTGCTGTTGAGTGCATAATATCCATTAGTTCCTGTGTTCGTATTGCTGTCTCATAAAATACAACAAGACCTTTGTCATCTATGACGTACTTACCGAAAACATTGCTTATATTCTTTAACCATGAAATAACATCCTCATTCATGCTGTCAAACATGAAGTAAGGTCTTACATACTCTTCACTTATAAGATACTCCACAAAATACTTGTTAAGCTCTATGTCCTCGTGAGCGATTTCATTAGGTTTGATATTAGTTCCTTTTGTCATTGCTGTCATGTACTTCACTCTCATAGTTCCTTTCAATAGCGTAAAAATACTTCATTGTTTCATAACTGCTCTAAATTCTGTTCAAAATTCGTACAACATAACTTTTTAACATTAGTGAAAGAACATGAGCGAAACAACAACATCTAACATTACAGAAGAAGTCAATGACAATGCCGATGAAAACATTACAGAAGGAGCTAGTGAAAATATTGACGAGTTCAGTGAGGAAGAAGATATTGAAGACGTCAATGAAATTAGTGGGGAACAAACTCAATGGGAAACATTGAGAAATCATGAAGATTATGAGATTTGTACGACATATCCTTTTACTATTCGTCGAAAGAAAGACAAACATATTATGAGTGAATGCTTAAATAATTATGGTTATATTGTGCTTAGTTTAAACAACAAAATGCATTTAAAGCATAGAATTATTGCAGAACAGTGGATTGAAAATCCAAACAATTTGAAAGAAATAGACCATATAAATCATGATAGAACGGACAACAGAATCTCAAACCTTCGTTGGTGTTCTAGATCTGAAAACAATAGAAATAAAAGCAAGTATGGCGATATAGTTTATGAGTTCGTTGATGAAATATCTGACGAAGCTGTTGAAATAACAGATTATGGTAAGCATTCGTTTGAGTTCTACTACTATGTTGAGAATGAAGACGCATTCTATTATTATACAGGTCCTAACTATCGAAAACTTCATATAAACTTTACAAAAACATGTGCTGCTTATGTTTGTATGATAGATACAGAAAACAAGAGTGTAATTTTATTCATAAACAAATTCAAACGCTTGTACGGCTTCATGTAGGACAAACATTATTTTTCAACACTAACGCCAACACTTAGGACAAACATTCATGACTAACATTACTGTATAACATAGACACTAACTTCATATAGAACCGAGCAACTTTCTAAATGTCGACAGCCCCTAGCTCAGTGGTATGGTACAATGAAGATATGGTGTGAAGGTCGCGGGTTCGACTCGCGAGGGTCTCATGTTTGGTATTATCTTGTCAACTTTCTAACTGTCGACATTCTTCCACTTGCTTCAAACACTAATGAACGTGTCAAAATGAGCGTAAAACACTTCGTCAAGACTTCATCGTAAACACTTTGTCATGAGTTCTTCGTAAATGCTTTGTTATGACTTTGTCAAGACTTCTTCGTAAATGTTTTGTCAAATTATACGTAAATGACCCAAAAATTATGTTGAGGTGAAGTAGTGCGAACTCACCTGTTTTTTTACATGTTTTCTCACCTCAGAGACTTCATGTCAAAACTTCATCGAAACTAAACATAAACACTTTGTCAAGACTTTGTCGAACTTAAACGTAAACACTTTGTATAAACTTCTTCGTAAACACTTTGTCAAGACTTCTTCGTATATGTTTTGTCATGACTTCTTCGTATATGCTTTGTCAAGACTACATGTCGAAATGAGTGTAAATGACTAAAAAATATTATTTAGGGTAGATAGATCTACCACGATTTCTACCCTCAGAGACTTCATGTCAAAACTTCGTCGTAAATGTTTTGTCAAACTGCATCGAAACTAAACATAAACACTTTGTCAAGATTTCATCGTAAATGCTTTGTCATGACTTCTTCGTAAACACTTTGTCATGACTTCATCGTAAATGTTTTGTCAAGATTTCATCGTAAATGCTTTGTCATGACTTCTTCGTAATGAGCGTAAATGATCCAAAATAATGTTTATGTTAGCATGTTAGATCTAACATGTTTTCTCACATGTTTTCTAACATCATGAATTTGAATGTGTTTGCTCAGAAGCTTTGAGAAGTAAGCCATCAGACATGAAAGAAAAAACATTTCAACTTCAGCTGAAAGACAAATGCGAATGCATACAGAGAAGGTAGATGGTTCTACGTACTGAAGAAGAACTTACTGAGGAACTCAGTGAGGATATGATTTAAAAAGTTCTTGCTTTATTTTTGCTGCTGTCACTGCTGTCACCAAGTGTCACCATATAAAATGAACGACAGAAAATTTACTGCGCGCGCACGCAATGACGCACGCATCGCTGCAAACACTAGTGAAAAAGGTACTGTCTCTTTTATGAGATAGTTTGTGTTTGTCATAGCTGTATCAAAAGAGATGCAGCTTCATTTTCATTGAAACAAAGCAACTGTCGACATTCTTCCACTTGCTTCAAAACACTAATGAACGTGTCGAAATGAGCTTAAAACACTTTGTTTTATGGGTGAGCCTCGAATGGCTCAGCATGTTTTTCATTGACTTTCATGCAGAAACATACATGTCGAAATGAGCTTAAAATACTTTGTTTAGTGGTTGAGCCACTAATGGCTCGACCATATGTCAAAAAGCTAATGCAGGATTTCATGAAGAAGTCATGAAAATATTGTTTAAGTGAAGTAGTGCTATCTCACCTAGTTTCTCACATGTTTTCTCACCTCTTTCAAAATCATTGAAATCATGAGCTAACAACATAAATGCTTTGTCAAGACTTCATTAAAACCAAACATATACACTATGTCAAACACAAACACAAACATATACACTATGTCGAAATGAGCTTAAAACACTTTGTTTATGGGTGGTGTCTAGAATGGCACGACCGACATCAGTCAAATAATGACCAACATAAGTGAGTTACTGACTGACGTCAGTGAGGTACTGACCGACGTCAGTGAAGTCTTGAATGATATCAGTAAAGTACTGAATGACATCAGTAAATTGGAGGTTGTGAGTCATTGAATTTTAAGGTTTTTGAGAGAAGTCTTGACTTACGTCAGTGAGTTACTGACCGACGTCAGTAAAATTTTATCGTCATACTTTACATAACAGACTTACATACGAAACTAACTACATGAACTATTTGTCAAACATAAGCGATGTGTCGAAATGAGTGTAAATGACCTCAACATAAATTCCTTCGGTCAGTCAGTCAGTCAATGAAATTACATACAAAACTAAAACATGAACTAACTAACATAAATGAATGTGTTGAATTAAGCATTAAATGCAGCTTATTGTTATGATGTTATTTCTAACACCTTTTCTAACATGTTTTCTAGCATGGAGGATTTCATTGAAAATGAATGAACTTTATGTCGAAATGGGTGTAAATGACCTCGATATAAACGTAAAGACTTTGTCAAACATAAACGTAAACACTTTGTCAATACTTCATCGCAAACACCTTGTCAAACATAAATGTAAACTCTATGTTAAACATGAACTAACCAACATAAACGAATGTGTCAAACATAAACGTAAACACTTTGTCAATACTTCATCGAAATGAGCTTAAAACACTTTGTCAAGACTAAACATAAAGCAAACAAGCAAACAAAACACAGCGAAAGGATTTTGGTCAAGAGTTCTCATGATGAAGAGATAGAATATGTTTCAAGAGGAAATGAAGCCATTTATGATGAAAATAATGTATTGTCATCTATGAGTCAAGTATTGCTGAATGTTTCCCTTCATTTCTTTATAAATTATTCTTTCATTTATGATTTCATTAGATATACACATTCTTCCTTCATTTCATTCTATACACAATTTACATCATTGACGATTTAATAGATATAATACTTTACTGTTTCATCTGATATAAACATTATTTGGTGAAAGTATCCTAAAAATATTTGATGGACTTTAACTAAAATAATCATTAGGAGGATTACGGTTTTTTAATCCTCCTTTTTTTCTAAAAAAATCCTTGTACTTTTGGTACTTTCGTACTCTAAAAATATCATAAAAAATTAACTTGAGCTTAAATGCATCCGCAATGAGAGTGCTTACATCAGAAATGAAATCACAGATTTTCTCATTAAGCATAACATAACTCACTACACTACTGAAGACCATAACCATAACATACTCGGTATCATAAACCGCTTCATAAGGACACTAAGAGATTTAAATCAAGAGCGAGACTTTACCGAAGAAACAATGAAACATTTTCTCGAAGTATATAATTCCTCAACGCATTCTACAACAGGACATACACCAAATTCAATGACACAACAACAAGAAGAAAAGTATATACAAAAGAAACGAAGTCAAACACAAAATATCAGAAATTCAACACAATTTACCCTCATTCCTGGTACAAAAGTTCGTGTAGTTCTTGACGACAAACTGTTGACAAAGAAACGTTTAAGGTTAAGTAGAAACTATTATATAGTAGATTCAACGCAAGGTAATGGATATCTTATAAAAGCTGCTGACGACTCTATTGCGTTTTATCCTTGACATAAATTAGTTGAAAGTAGTAATGGCAAACTTGCTGAAGCCATCGACGAAGCAAAGCGAGGAGTGGTTATTGAAATACTTGGCTATAACACAAACGATGACACTTATAAAGTAAGATATGAAGGAGGCGTTGAAGATGTTATACCATCTAAGAACTTGAGAGAGTCGAAGCCAACACATCTGGGACCATTAGAGCGGGAGTACTGGAAAGACAAAAATATGCCAGAAAGAATAAGAAAATTCTTCTAAACTTTTTCATTAGATGTAAATCAGACATGAACGAGAACAGTCATGATATCATTAATGGTACCATTTATTTTAACATAAATGAACAAAAATAATTTTTAGGGTAGATGGGTATTTATACCCTCATTTCTACCCTCATTTCTACCCTCGTGAATTTTCATGTATTTTCTCAAGATAGAAAAAATAACGCTAGTTTTATTTTTTTCTAACTTTTTATTTTGTATAAAAGATATGATTTCAACAATCGGCACAACAACAATTCAAGCCGCGAACGGCGGGACTCTGTCCACAACAACAGCACCAAACTTGTTAGTCATGAATCCAACATCTATGTTAGTAGAGATGAAAAACTTCATTCCTTCTTCATATAGTTTTGGAACAGAAATACAAAGAATAAAGCAAGAACTTTTAACAAGTAATTTAGACTGTACCGCACAGGATGAAGAAAATGAAGAATATCTTTATGACATGCAGGAAATTATTGACCATTTACCCAAATTGCCTGAAATCCAGCAACAAAAGCTCACTATTCCTGAATTCGATGAAATAGAAGTGAAACCAACTGACTCAGTAGAAATAAAGAAGTTCATACGTAAAGTAAACTATGAGTTTCTAGGATATCATTGCAACCATAAAGTTATGGCCAAAGATTGCGACATGGTATATAAGAACATCTCTGACATATATAAATCGGAGGAGTTTAAGACATACGACAACTTTGTTTCATTAGTTGCAAAATGTGTATGGCAGATAAGAGATAAAGATAGAAGAGGTAAAGTATGGAATGGACAAATAAAACCAGCAGCTTTTGAGTTAAAGAAAACCATTGACGCCTTAGTTGTTATAGCAGGTCAAATTTCAAGGTATAACGCAAAAATGAATCCGCAATGTTCTAAATGTAAAGCAGCAATGAGGAAATATAACTACTCCGTCAAAGAGATAGAACGTATGAGAAACGACTATGCTGACTTAAAGAAAGAAGCAGAGAAACCAGCAGAAAATAAAATGGACATGTTAGCATTTCTGAACAAAAACTATCCAACTGCTGACGATTTCCTTCTATCTGACGTCAAGAAGAAGTATAAAGAAACCTTCGGCATTGTTAAAACTTTTGATATCCTCAGCGAAGAAATAGAAGCTACGAAGCTGTTTAGAATCTCACGAATTCATAACAATTAGCTTAATTAAACCAGGTACAAGATTATATAATTGTATTTTCTATCCAATTATCCATATAATATCTTATCCAGAAAAAATAACTTGATCAATACCAAATGATTTTTTAACTAGTAAATAAAGTATTTTCTTTACACACACATTGTATATCATAGTTTTTTTTTTGGTTTCGCAAAACATCCAAAAACAAATATGCTATAAAAGTGACAATTTTAGCAAAACGAAACCCTTAATATATATGAATTTGACTTCGAAATAAAAATTCAAAGTGCCACACGAAAGTTACAAAATATCGATGGATTATTATTGATTATATACTTACTTTGAATACATGTTTTTGAGTAGGAATTGATTTTTGACAAGTAAAAAAATTGACATTCAAAAGAACATGAATGATTTACTATCATATTTAGAACAAATTTTATTAAGAAAGGGGTTCTCGTTTAACGTACATTTTTTCAATTATAAGCCATTCAAAAATCAAAATCTTAAAATTGAGAATGTGTATTAAAATGCCTATTAGAGACAAACAATAACTTTGAAATTAGAAATTATTTTCATTAATTTTTATCGGTCTACTAGCGCAACATGTCGAAGATCCCGCACAAGATAGGCCCATACATTCTGAGAGGTGTTATAGGTGAAGGTGCGTTTTCACATGTTGTACTAGCATTTCATGAGACACAAAAAACTTATTACGCATGTAAGATTGTTCCAAAAGCTCGACTTTCAAGTAGCTCGTTAGAAGAAAGATTTGAAGAAGAAATAAGAATTAACCAGCAGCTTCATCACCCCGGCGTAGTCGGATTAATCGATATTATTAAAGACGAAACAAACTACTACGTAGTTATGGAATTCTGTCCAAATGGTGAGCTATTCCAGTTCATTGTTGATCGCGGACGATTAAGCGAAGCTGAAGCTAAACCGAAAATTAAAATGATATTAGATACAGTTAGATACTTACATTCACTCGGAATTTCGCACCGTGATTTGAAACCAGAAAATATACTTCTTGACCAATACGGAAATCCAAAAGTTAGCGATTTTGGATTATCGCGGTTTGTTGGTCCAGACAATCTCGTATCAACTCCATGCGGCTCTCCATGTTATGCATCGCCAGAGTGTATATCTGGCCAAAATTATAACGGCTTAACAAGCGACGTATGGAGTTGTGGAGTTGTTTTATTCGCCATGGTAACAGGACAACTTCCATGGACAAAGAGAAATCAATCTCAACTATTTGAACAGATTAGAAACGGTGACTATACCATTCCAAACTTCCTTTCGGTTCAATGCGCTTCATTAATTTCGGGTTTAATGACAGTCGATAGCGAAGAGCGCCTTACAGTAGAACAAGCGCTTCATCACCAGTGGCTTATACAGACTCCTAATTTGGAAAGTGCTTCATTTGTTGCACCTTGCATTTCAATGAAGAGAATAGATGACTTCTTCGATAAATCTGTATCATCATTAAGACTCCCGGCTACAATGCAGAGAAAGATTTCTTGCGACGCTTTCTCATTCGAATCTACTTTAAGGCAAATAGGAGTTAATGAGCCAGAAGTTAAAGTTAGAAAGAAAGTTAGAAAAGTATTATGTAGAAGATCAGTTAAAATTGAAGAACGACCAGATATTGAACAGGAAGTTCATCAAGAAAAACGTATCAAGAAAATCAAGAAAAGGATAACAAAATACAAGCCTCAAGAGGTTATTGAGGCATGAATTTCTTGTTTTTGTATATAGTTCTTAAATTAAATGTATTTTTATGCATAATAAATCAATACAATTGTTTTTGATACGAGCTATCGTGTTCCATACATATGTGCTCATGAATTTTTATCTCAAATGCATTTTTAAAAGGAATATTAAAGACAAAAACTATATTTATTTTTTATGTTCAAGAATAAGTTTGCGATATACGATTCTTATAGTAACCACAAGCATATTGTGTAATATAGAATTCTGATAAGAAATAAGATCAATCTTAGGGAATTAACTATTTTTGATGGATGATATTTATTTGGGAAGATGTTACCATGATCGCAGATGGATATTTTGCGATAAAATAAAAATGAGTATAAATTGCTCTGTCACTTTTATTTTTGTTATGGATTCTAAAATCTCTTTAAAGTCTGAAGTTGATTACTTAGAAGGCCTTGCAAACTATCTTTCTCTTCAAATTGTTGAGCATGGTGGAGAGCTGGATTTTGATGTTACAAAACCTCTTTCTTCTGATCTTCTTCGCCAGGCCATTGATAACATTAATAAATTTGTTAAAAAGCCAGAAGAGGATGAAGAGCATCCACCAACAAAAGCAATTATCGAGTAACAGTGATTCTTTATTGTTCGCTTTCATCGGAAAATTTTCTGATCTTTTTTCTATCGAACTAATACTAAAATTTTAGGATTGAAGGCATGTATGGGACAAAAACAATTCAAAACATACTATCACTCTGTTCAAATTAAGTTCATAACCAAATACAAAGGCAAAAGATTGTTTCCGCATCTCATCTGCTTTCGTTAGTTCCCAATTACCTTATTTATGTTTATAGAATTTATTTTATTTGTTTTTTGTTTCGAATATTAGTAAAATGTTTTATATTATCTTTTTACATTCATCAATTCTTTAAGTTTATGTGCTCCATTTAATTGTTAATTTTATATCTGCGGCATCTGTTAATCCTGAAGTAACATATGATAAAAAAAAATAAATGAGCAAACGGAAATTGCTTAAAAATCGATAAATTTCATCTTAAAATTGTAGCCATAGATGTGAATCAGAGTACTTTTGATTTATGATTGCGAACTCTTCGGAGATCGCTCTATTGATTTAATCATCGTCAGCGTTTACTAGTAACACATTGAAATTTCACATTCCTTTTGTATGACAAATGCTATTTTGATGTTGTACAATATAATTTTCTTATATTTTTTGGTTCATTCAACTGTTATAGACCGAAAATAGATTTTTTCGGTTTTCTCTTCAAATAATTGAAAGAATGATACTATTATAGGTTTATTATATTATATAGCATATAATCATGCTATAGCCGAAAATTATAAGTTTTGAGAAGATTGAATATAACACAAATAAATTTGAATGTAAGTTAAATTGCTTGTTGTTTTTAATAGCTATTTAATGAGAAATCCAATATTGCAAAATTCAAATTGAATGATTGAAAGAACAGAAAAAGTCATTCTTTTCAATTTCGAATATGTTTCATTGTATTTATAATTATATGGCAAATAAGATATTTAAACTTGATTTTTGAAGGAAAATTCACAAAATTGAATAAATTCAAATAATTTTTATTCAAAAATAAACTAGTTATTTGAGTTTAATACTAATTATCTATTCAAACTACAAAGTTTGTAATTTAAAGTATTTTGTGAGATCAGATTGAATTAATTCAAGGTTCTTTTCAATTAATATTAATGACCATATTACGCATTTTCGAACATTCTAAACCAAATATATAAAAATGGGAGACGAATGTTAAATTTGCTAGACATAAAGAAGTTGTTTACCGAGTTTTAGCTCTTATCTCTAACAAAAAATTAATTTTTAAAAAAAAGACCGAATACGTTTCACAGCGAGAAAAAAATAAAAGGCAAGATAGAATTTTCTAGACATAAAGAAGTTGTCTACCAAGTGTCAGCTGTTACTTCTTCTCAATACTGATATAAAATAAAAATCTTTATTATTTATTTAACCTTTATTGTTTCATTAAACTTCATTTATTTTATATTATAGTTTTATTCTTTTAGCTACTTGTAAAATAATCTAATTTTATATCATCATTTTACCGGATTATTCTTCAGTACATCGATTGTGTATCTAAAATAATATCATTATCCTTATTCTGTTTTTTCCAAAATTCTTTTAAATATCTTTTTTGGTTAGATTACTTTATACTTTTTACTTTTATTTTTTAATTTCAAAAAAAAAAGAATTTGGTGATTGTTCTATTCTGTTACAATGTGCATTATCATATTCTAATGAATTATTCATTACATACATTTAAAAAAACTTGTTAAAAATGAAATTAAAAATTATGTTTATTATTACGCTGTGAATGTGTCAACAGCGGTCATGCCTGTATCTGTATCCCATATTTGCCACAACCTTTCTGTATCTGCATTTGTGTATTTCGGTTTCAGCTGATACATTTGATTTGGCGTGTAATTTGTTCCAGTTAATGGATTAATTGGGAGATCTTCATGCGGTGTGTTATTATTGTACTCCTAAATAAAGGCAGGAATAGCCTGAATGCTTTGGCAGCGCTCCAATGTCGGCCAGAATCTCTCAATCTTCCCATTTTGCTAGGGAGAATGAGAGTCTGTATGCCGCCATTGGACGCCCCAAAGATCAAGTAGATCTTGAAAGGCGCCCCTATTTTCTGAACCGTTGTCGGTCCAGAAAGTTAGTATACATATCAAGGGTACGGCGGCACTGCGCGCCTCCTTACCCATGATATGTGAATTTGACACTTTACGAAACCGTTAACATATATTTTGCAACACAAACGACAACACTAACTTAACCTTAAATATTTACAAAGCCGCCAACCACTTCACTTCACTAACGTTTTCACAAACGACTTCACTAATGTAAAAAATAAACGTTCTCACTTACAAAAGTATTGCAACTCCTCCCATTGCTGTGCTTCATATAACAGCTCATAATCTTCTGACTCACTTTCTTCTTCATATAGGTCAAAATCACTGTCATAGTTTATACCTGTAAGTTTTGACAAAGCTAATGAAACACGCTTACCGTTTGTATCATATGCTTGTATAAACTTTCCATTATGCTTGTAGTCATAAACGCTCAAACTAACTTTACCTTTTCTCCCTCGTATCTGATAGAATGTATTTTCACGAGGAACGAAGAACAAATTCTTGAACTCATGACCGTTGTAGTTTGTTATCTCAATAGTTTTCGTCATTACATCCAAAATAAAAATAAAATATAAAAATAAAATATAAAAAATAAATGATATCACTACCCTCACACGTATGAAAACATAGTGCAAAAATAAATTTAGGGTAGAAGGTTAGATCTAACCTCATTTCTACCCTGTTGAATTCATTGCTTTATAACTCTCTTCCTTGGTTTCTTTTTAGTTGCTTTCTTCACGTCTGTCTCCAACTTGACTGTCTTTCTTCTTCGTCCGTAATGATACCAGTTACTTCCACCAGTCAATGGGTCAAATGGTCTTTCGTAAGGGTTTCCATACATTCCATAGGGACCATACGGAAAAACTACTGGTGGAGAAGAAACATTTTCTTTAGTTCCATCGACTCTATTTAAATGCATTGTTTCACCTTTCATCTGGTCATTAAAGTCTTTTGCGTGTTTTGCAAACTCATCGTCCTTTCCTAAAGCATTTTCTGACTCAGTCGCAACCAAATTGGATGCTTTATTTATGAGCCCTATTTTATTTAATCTTAACTTCTTTGCAACCCAGCCTCCAATCTTCCCTTTATTTGCATCTAATGTCTTCGAAACCCTTCCTCCACTCATTTTATTTACTGCGTCATAAGCTCCAAGTGCTTTTGCTCCAAATGCTAATGCTTTTGTTCCCATTGCGCCTAAAGCTGCCCAAGCTACCATTTACACCATATTAAAATCATCTCTCTTCAATATTATCTCATAAAAGTTCTCGTTACTGGAGAAAGTCAATGAAACATAAACGTTCTCACGGGCTTCGCCCTCACCGCTTTGCGGTCTATCTAACTTCTTTCTTATATCATCTATACGCTTCAAAATGTCTGAACAATTGCTAACATCTTCTACAACAGTTATTTCATCATGAATGACTTTCAAGAACAAGCTCATTTAATATGCTATTAAAATCATCTCAATAATGAGTCCATCCTTTCCATCTTTAGGTAGCACAACATCTTTCATTGAAGAAGGTTCGACAAGTCTTATGTTAAACTTACTGACAAAGTTTGTTATACTATAATGCTTCGGCGGCGAATACATGTAGTTTGAAAGACATAATATAGATTCTTCAGCAAATTCACTTATACTGGATTTTATAACAATGTTCTCACGAGACCAAATACCACCAATTGACAATCTTGTAAGCAATCCTGCTGAACCTTCTACTGTAAACGTCGATGGTAACATTCCACGAAGGTCATCTATTGACATCTTTGAGTCACTGAATTTAAAGATTTTCTTAAAGCAATCGTCATTATCTAACCATGCAATAGCTTTGAAGTTTTCATTCGAATATACATCTGCTTCATTAAATGTAAAACCTGACTTCTTTGCAGAGATGACTTTAAAATCTATTGAGTTGGTTTCAAAATTATATGCTATGGTAACTTCTGAAGGTAATGGATGCTCTTCCGCAGTCAGTTGTTCTCTCACTACCGTTTGAAGCTTTGCGTTAAAAACTTTCATGTCATCTCCTGTGTCTAGGTTCACATACACAGCAACAGGAAAACTATCTTGCTTCTTTGTTTCATCATTATATCTCAAAACATTAAAGTTCTTCAATAATATTGTTTTCCTGCTGGAATACTTCTAACTTGTCTTATTTCAATAGCTTTCTCACCTCCTACATACTCTACCCAGTGTCTTGGATATTCATAAGTATACTGACTTTCTTGAATTTTGGTAGGTTTCATCATAACGTGTTCATAGTATATCTTTATACTCTTGTCAGTTAGACTCGGTGCTATGTTCTGAATATTTCTGACTTGCATTTTTAATGGAGATAAAATGAAGCATTTAATACATGATGTAGATGAAGACATGAATGAAACTACAGACAAACTTAACTCTTCTCTTATTCTTCCTTTCAGCAAAGATTATGAATTCTGTTCAAATGGTGTGTATTTCTATTGTGGAAAGATGGGTTCAGGTAAGACATTTAACCTCATCGTCATATACTCATAACAGAGCGTTTAGGAAACGACTCTTACTATGACCAAATCATTATATCAGCAACTTCAGACTCTATGGATTCAACAGCGAAAACATTTATGTCAAAAGTTCAAGCCTCTGTCGTTAAAGTTCCAGACAGTGAACTCATTGAATTTCTTCAACGTTACATTCGACGTAAGAGGAAATATATGCCATCGTAGAGTCATACAGTCAGGAATGCAAAAGACTTCTGAGGAGATGGAAAGAATTATTGACAAACACCACTTACGTCAATACTCAGGGTTTACGATATGAAACGACTTACAAACTACATTCTATCAAACTTTCAAAATACCCTTCAAAAAGTATCCTTCAAACACTCTGCTCGTTGTGTGACGACTTCGCCGGAAAAGTTTAGTGTCAAAACCAGACTCACCATTAGCTAACATCATAACTAAAGTCAGACATTACATTAACTGTAGCAATACTTATGCAAACATGGAGGTTTTTAGCTTTAAACATAAAACGTCTCATAACTGACTTCGTTATCTTTCAAGGTTTCTCACGTTATGATATTGAACTCATTTGGAAACAGTCAGGTATAACATACCTTTTGAAGAAATTTGGGAAGCATATAAGTCTCTCATCTCTCCTCGTTCATACCTTGAGATTCATATCATGACTAATACCATTAAAGTCAAAAATATTCCATGGAAACGACCAACATTGTTTTAAAGTTTAACCTTCAATTGACTGATGGAACAAATTCCATGCATCTCTGTCGCCATTTCTGTTAATATTTTTGCTGTCATTCATATCATCCACTTCCCCATCCGTTAGCTTTTGAGGATATGCGTTAGAATAGCTGTTCTTAAATGAAGGCATTTCACCTTTGAGAGCATAAACTCTATAACTTTCTGCATACTTTATGTTTGAACCTCCTGAGCCATCATTGACATAAATTTTTATAGGCTTCCACCCTTTGTTCATGTTCCTGCTTCTTCCTTAGCTCTTTTGTTCAGTAGTTCTACATCTTTATACACAGCACCTGTCTCAGTGAATTCAACAATATTTTCATCGTTAGCTTACATTCAAACCCTTGTCGAGTATATTTTCATTCATACATATAAAGGGTTTTTATTCTATATGAAATGAGAAGCAAATCCATCTTAGCTGGTGCCGTTAATGTTCCAATTGAACCAACATCAAATGTTGACTCACGAAACGACAAACAATATTGTCATAAAGAACTATAGTTCAGAGTGTTTGAAAGAAAAAGAACCAGAACTTAAGTCGGGACCTTCGGTCTTGGAGCATGGCGCCGTGAATTTAAACACAGCTTCAAACGCTAACGCTACATCAGATGTTAAGTTAGAGTATCCACCACTGGACCAAATTCTTTCAAGAGAAGCCAACGACAACCCTTACACAAATGTTCAAACAAATCCTTCAGATAACGTAGACCATTACCTTCTTCAGTTATACCAAACAATTTACTCAAAGACGATAAGAAGCTTTTGACAAATCTTATAAGTAAGAACCAAATAATTCTAACAAAGGAGGACCTTGAAAATGTTATCTCACGAATAACAGGGAAACAATGTGTCATTGACTATCTCGACCCTGAAATCGAATGCTGTGGTCAAACTCCACTATTCATGAAAATAGGTAACATCCGCATCATTGAAACACCAGGAACTACAGGAGTTGAGTTTAAGTATAAATATTCGAATGAATATACAAAACTTTCAACAGAATATAAACTTTGTTTGAAATATGTTTTAGTAAATTAAAGCAATTTGTAATATCTATCCAAAACTTCTTCAACAGTATCGAACTCATCTTCATAATGCAAACCTAATCTTATTGACTTGGTGCAGTTTTCACTAACACAATATTTTTCTGTTCTCTTGACTGACATAACTAACTCATATGTTTCATCAAACAGCAACAACCAAAGTTCATGACCTAATACATAACATTCATACTTTATATTTTTAGCTCTGAGTTCTCTTGTAAGCTGTTGCATTTAATATTTTCTAAAAAGTCAACTTCAACAGTCATTCGCACTAGTGCCTTCAGTTCTACAGGCTCTCCTTGAAAGTCAACAAGTCTGAATTGCATGTCTTTCAAATTATGAGGACTAATGCGAACCCATTTACCTAAATGAGTTGCTATGACAGGAACGTTTGGAATGAACATTGAATTGACTGCATAACAGAAGGATTTATATTCTACTGAACCTTTACTATTAACTCCTGAAATACCTGTGACATTAGCTATTTTAGACTCAATGTACAAACAATTGCCATAACATACGTATGGAACAGATTTCATCTCAATCGTTTTGTCAACACTTTTCAAAGGAAATGTCATATGGTATGCTCCCAGAAGCAATTGAACTCTATGACTCATTCGTGTTATCTTAAACTCCTTCGCATAACTGAACTTCAATGTTCCTTCAGAAGAGAGTTCGACATCTATGTTGTCAATAGTTTCTTCATTTATGAGAGTATCTATGACTCCAGCAATTTTATCTATTCTATACCCAGCTCTGTTAGGAAATGTTATAACACTTCTTTTGTCATCTATTTCAATCTCTATGAAATCTGTTTCATCTGTTATGACAAAAGTTGCGATAGTATTGAAGTCAACAACTCTGAAAGCAAGCGCTTCATTCTGAAGACCTAAGTTTGTTTGTAGCTTTACTGTCCCGTATTCGTTTGGGTCTGTACTTTGCAAATAGAACAACATTTTATTCTCATTAAAATATGACTATTGCTGCATATGCGTATGAAACAAATGAAGCAAGAAGAGCACTTGAACTAGTAAACGAAAACTCAACTTTAACCATTGAAGGCAATGATTTAGTCATTGACGATGGAAAAACTAAAAAAGTCATTGATTTCGATACTTTTAACACTTATGACCCATTCATTACAATAAGTAAAGTTCCCATCATAAATGATGGAACGGTGCAATATATAAATTCTACAGTAGATGCCTCATTAGTGAAAGTACTGAATGTTCTCATTGAATTGTTAAAGAGCTTTCGATTTGACGACAACATTAAATGCCTAAAGAATTTAGTCATGAATGAGAAACAAATTCTCGGCGTTGCTGGTAGCAGTAATGATGTACACCTTATGACATTAGAATATTATAACGAACATAAAGATGAACTGAAAGGAGAGAAGGGTGACACCGGACCTCAAGGACCACAAGGAATACAAGGAATACAAGGACCTCAAGGCGAAAACGGTTTGGATGGTGAAGATGGAAAGGATGGAAAAACTGCTAAATCATGGATATGGAACCTTATAAATACTGGTTTAACAGCTGCTTCATATGGAGTTCTTCAATACCAAATCGGAAAGATATGGGCAGTACTTGGTGAAGAAGTTTTAGATGACGTTAAAAATGCTTTGAACTTCATTTCAAATGGTTCGGATACTATTAAAACTTTATCTGGTTGGATGCAAGAAACAAGGAGTCAAATAGATACTGTAAGACGTATAGCAAACAATGCACGTACGGGATTGGATACTTTACGAGAAGCACAAAATACACTAAAGGAAGCAAATGATATTCTTGGCTCAGTATCAGACATGCATGAAGATTGGCTTAAAGGTATTGACAAATCTTTAAAAAATCACAGTCAGTCTATTGCTGACTACAAGAAAAGTATAGATTTTTTACATAGTGCTATGGACGTACATGATGGAAGCATAAGGAACTTACTTAATGCTAACAATAACTTACCAGGAACTATTAAAGCATTTATAAAGTCCTTTGTAAAACCTGGTGCTCTAACATTTAGGTCTTTGAGAGCAAGAACATTGAAGTCAAGAGATGCAGAAACTCCAGAAGAACCACCAAAACCAACAGCTAATGAAATATTGTTCGAATATTTTCCAAGGTACTCTGTTCTCATTGCATACATTCAAGAAATACTTAAGAACGCAGACTTGACTTTAGGAGATGATGAAAGTTCTGTATATCTTTCGTTCCAGTTTCAAATAGCAGAACTTTTGAGACAGATATGCTTAATGTATGACAACATCTCTGATTTCGCAAGATATGATGACGACCATGACCCCGAACACGGTGAAGAAGAAGTTTTACAAACATCCATTAAGACAGGAAAGGTTTTAACTCAAAGTCTCATTATTGACACCAAAGATGGCGAAGTGGACGTTCTTCAAGAGCTGAAGAAAAATACTTCTTCGGGAGGTGGTGGTAGGCATGAACTTGAAATAAATGAGATAGAAGAGAAATTAGCCGAAAAGGCAGATAAAAACCATGTTCATTATATAAGTTCAGACGAACAGATTATAACGGACTACCATGGATATTTAACACAGGATGAACAAATAAGCACTGAAGATGTTAATGAAAGAAGATATAAATTCATTCGTGCTAAAGGTTATGACATACGCTGTACTGTACAGTATGACACAGGTAAAGCACCAGAAGCATTTGGTTATAACGATGAAATTTATGCTTCATACTTCTTTGTTAACGGTGTATTAGTTGAACCAAGATTTACTTTGAGAGTTAAGGCAAAAATAACTTTTGAAGATGCTATTAAAAGTAAAGCTGACAAAGATGAACTTGACGCAACGAACAAAGTTTTGAAATCTCATAAACACAATATCTCCGATATAAATGAACTTCAAGCTACATTAAATAGTAAAGCTGACAAGAACCATACACATAAATCCTTCACTACTGTTAGAGCAGACGACATAATACTGAACTATGATTTGGGTTCAAGTGCACCTTTAGAGAATCCGAGTACAAGCGTAAAAGATACTCTTAACAATTTAGATAACAGATGTATGAACATTGAAGGTCATGCCAGAAACTTTGAAGCATATGAACTACCAGCAATGTTAGATAAGAAAGCTGACAAAACAGAGCTTCAAACATTAAAGACTGAAATACTTCAAACCATATATCCTGTTGGTTCTATTTATACGTCAATGAATTCAACAAATCCAGCAACAGTTTTAGGTTTTGGTACGTGGCAGCAGATTGTAGATAAATTTTTATACTGTGCTAACTCTTCAAAGCAAACAGGAGGTTCGAAGAAAATTAAAGAAGCAAACTTACTCCCACACACTCATACAGGAACTACAAACTTTTCTGGCGACCATAGCCACTCATTAAGAGACCACCCATTATACAACTCAGAGTATGAAGCTGGCAATGACGTTTTATCTCCATCTTATAACAATGCAGCAAAAAAGATTTTTCGACCAACTGAACCAGGAGGAAATCATGTCCATACTTTCACAACAAATCCAACAGGCTCGGGTAAAGATTATATGCCACCATTTGTGACTTTATTTGCTTGGTACCGCATTCAATGAACGCGCTTGAGCCTAGAATAAAATCTTTAACTTTACATAAATGAGCTTGAAAGAAGTATTCGAACAACATCCATGGAGGTCATTTAAGAAGTTCAATGAAGCTGCAAAGAGTTGGGGATTTACTAACAGAGCTGAAGTGAAAAGGTTCTTTGACAAAAATGTTGTACATCAAACAAAAATAAACCCTTACGACTACTTTTTACCAATTTACTCCAACGCTCCTGACGCATACCAATTTGACACTCTCATTCAAAGCAGAAAAGGAGGATATAAACCATTCCTCATCTTCATTAATGTTAACACTCGCAAAGCATATGCATATCCAATGAGGAATAAAGGAACTCATGAAGTTTTAAGAGTTTTGCAGACGTTCGTGGCAGAACACCATCCCACTTCATTAACATCAGACCAAGACGGTGCATACCTCAGTAATGAAATCACAGAATTTCTCATTAAGCATAACATAACTCACTACACTACTGAAGACCATAACCATAACATACTCGGCATCATAAACCGCTTCATAAGGACACTAAGAGATTTAAATCAAGAGCGAGACTTTACCGAAGAAACAATGAAACATTTTCTCGAAGTATATAATTCCTCAACACATTCTACAACAGGACATACACCAAATTCAATGACACAACAACAAGAAGAAAAGTATATACAAAAGAAACGAAGTCAAACACAAAATATCAGAAATTCAACACAATTTACCCTCATTCCTGGTACAAAAGTTCGTGTAGTTCTTGACGACAAACCGTTGACAAAGAAACGTTTAAGGTTAAGTAGAAACTATTATATTGTAGACTCTACGCAAGGTAATGGATATCTTATAAAAGCTGCTGACGACTCTATTGCGTTTTACCCTCGTCATAAATTAGTTGAAAGTAGTAATGGCAAACTTGCTGAAACCATTGACGAAGCAAAGCGAGGAGTGGTTATTGAAATACTTGGCTATAACATAAACGATGACACTTATAAAGTAAGATATGAAGGAGGCGTTGAAGATGTTATACCATCTAAGAACTTGAGAGAGTCGAAGCCAACACATCTGGGACCATTAGAGCGGGAGTACTGGAAAGACAAAAATAAGCCAGAAAGAATAAGAAAATTCTTCTAAACTTTTTCGTTGGATGTAAATCAGACATGAACGAGAACAGTCATGAAATCATTAATGGTACCATTTATTTTTTGGGTCATAACGATAACATTAACGAACAGAGAATGTTCGACATTGATAACATAAACGATAACATAAACGATAACATTGACGAACAGAACATTCGCTGATCGTCAATTATGTTCGACATTGATAACATTAACGATAACATAAACGATAACATTGACGAACAGAACATTCGCTGATCGTCAATTATGTTCGACATTGATAACATAAACGATAACATTGACGATAACATAAACGATAACATTGACGAACAGAACATTCGCTGATCGTCAATTATGTTCGACATTGATAACATAAACGATAACATTGACGATAACATAAATGATAACATAAATGATAACATTAACGATAACATTGACGAACAGAACATTCGCTGATCGTCAATTATGTTCGACATTGATAACATAAACGATAACATTGACGATAACATAAACGATAAACATAAATGATAACATAAATGATAACATTAACGATAACATTGACGAACAGAACATTCGCTGATCGTCAATTATGTTCGACATTGAT
Organism: Trichomonas vaginalis G3; assembly: GCF_026262505.1. Lineage (NCBI taxonomy): Eukaryota > Parabasalia > Trichomonadida > Trichomonadidae > Trichomonas > Trichomonas vaginalis. Next base: position 19,859,700 of record NC_067208.1, on the reverse strand, counting down.
AACATAAACGATAACATTGACGATAACATAAACGATAACATAAATGATAACATAAATGATAACATTAACGATAACATTGACGAACAGAACATTCGCTGATCGTCAATTATGTTCGACATTGATAACATAAACGATAACATAAACGATAACATAAACGATAACATTGACGAACAGAACATTCGCTGATCGTCAATTATGTTCGACATTGATAACATAAACGATAACATTGACGATAACATTGACGATAACATAAACGATAACATTGACGATAACATAAACGATAACATTAGTTGAAAAAATAAAGTTAGTTTTATTTTTATTTATTTTTTTTATCTCATATGTAAAGACAGTGATGTCAAACATTGAGTTTGAAACAGTTAGAAAGATTGACAATGACACCAAAGTGGTTAGAATTGGTGATTTAAACGTAAGATACTGTAAGAAATACAACAAATATTCTTTGTCAGACATTATAACACCATCTGGAAAGAAAACAAAGGACTGGGTTAGAATTGCTTCTACTCAGAAAATTTTGACAAGAAATCCTAAGCTCATGATATCGGTAAGATTCTATGGAACTACAGCATATCTCATTGACAAAAGTCTTATACCAATAATTCTTCTGTGGATTGACCCTGTTGTTGGATATAACTTCATAACTTATGGTTCATTCGATACGGAACGTTGCAGTGAAGGCTTACTTTACATCGTTCAGAAACCGAAGGACTTCAATACAAAGAGATATAAGATCGGAAGAACATATAATATAACTCAAAGATATGACTCTACAGTCAATAGAGTCAAGGTTGTGTTCGTTAATGATATGAGAGCCGCAGAAACAGAACTACTCGAAAAGTTTGAGAAAATGTATGGTGCTCCCATGAAAGGTAAAGAAACGTTTGAAGTAGATGAGATAGATAAAGCTATAAAATTATTTGACGAAGTTGCTGAAAAATACATGTAAAGCGTTTATTTTTGTCTTTTGTGAAAGTCAGAAAATAACGCCAATTTTTTCCTAACAAAAATTTTTATCTTGTATGTAAAGACAGTAATGTCATCATCAGAGAACACAACAACTGCTATCGTTCATGAAGCCATCAATGAAGAATATGAGTACATACAGTATAACAAACAGTTACGTCTCATTCGTTCAGTCAAAGACGATATGTACAAAATGCAGAGTATTTTGACAGCATGTTTTGCTCCAGAGAATAAAACACCAAATGAATGGTTTGAATTAAATAGCACTCATGAACTCCTCAGTGAGTTTGAACATGTAGAACTTAAAAAGATGTACCAAGACAGACAAAACTTACCATCACATCTAAAAGGTATATATGTTCATAAGTTCCTAGTTAGTTCAATAGCAATGTGGGCTTGGCCCCGTTATGCAATCTACATACTTATGCTACTTGACGAACTTTGTACAAAGCAGAGAGAAGATATGATGAAAGAAGACAAAAGCATACAGAAAAGAATACCACGTTCGGTACCAAAAGGAAAGGAGAAGAGCTATAAGTATATGATTTACACTGAAGAGTTGGAGAAAGAAGAAGATAAAGATATGGTTATGTTACATTTAGTCAGAAGAAACAACAAGAGCTTTTATGACCTCGCTAAAATATATAAATCTGACAGAAACTGGTTCTATCGTGAAAACTTACCGATTTCAATGACACCGAATGAGCAAATAAAGGAAATTGTCAAAAATACTCTTCCTCAAACACACTATGACATCAAAGGTTGCACAATACTTACATTCAAAGAAGACTTAACATTACTGAAGGAAAAAATAACAGAATATTTCGACAACATTAACGAAGAAGTCACGACAACATTAACGAAGAAGTCACGACAACATTAACGAAGAAGTCACGACAACATTAACGAAGAAGTCACGACAACATTAACGAAGAAGTCACGACAACATTAACGAAGAAGTCACGACAACATTGACGAACAGAGAATGTTCTGTTCGTCAAGTTTATTTTGTTTTTACCATTTAATTGTTTCCATAAACGCTCCATGTCGAACATAATTGACGAACAGAGAATGTTCTGTTCGTCAAGTTTATTTTGTTTTTACCATTTAATTGTTGTAAAATATCCATATGAAGACTAACCAAAAATATATTTTTGCTTAAATAGCTTCAGGGTCTATTTCTTCAACCAGTTCACTTCCTTCGTCAATGTCAATAGAAGCTTCTTCAACCTTTGGTAAGAATTTCTGTATAACATCTTTGTTCGTTATTGTCTTCAGAGATGAAGGATAATATTTCACAGATGTTTCACCCTTCTTATATTCTTTCTGTTCGGAAAGATTTAAAGCAATACTGAAGAAGTCAATATTAGAGTTCTTTATAACAGTATAATGAGTATCTTTGACATTCACGAAGAAACTCTTTTGTTTCAAAACTACTGCTAACTCTTGTGAAGTATAACGTTTGCGGTCAATGACGATAGCTAATGGTCTGACATACTGACCAAACTTAGATTCTTTCACAAACTTCTTGTTAAAGATAACATTAACATTTGAAGCACCATTGAACTCATTCTTGATGGCAGTAGCGAGAGCATTGTATGAAAAGAACTTGCAATCTTGCATGTGTTTCATTAAAATAAAAATATTAAATTATTTTGAAAAATAACTTTAAAAAATCTAATCTAATTTTTTCAAAAAATATTTTTTTTATTTCCTACTAAAGATGTATCGGAAGTTGTCTAAGTTAGAACACTCGGAAATAAAACAACTTCTTACAGAAGCTAACATAGAAGTAGCAAAACATTACGCAACAAACAAAAAAGCACTCGCTGACATCCTCAATGACTATAATGGTGCAATAAGTTATGATAGAATTCATGAGTTCATAAAGCTGCAACGCGGCGAGGACGAAGTCCATGCAAGAGCATTTCCTTTAAATGACGTTGCTATTGACTTATATCATAGACGTTCAGTACCTCATGAAGTAAGAAGAGAAATGTTTGACATAACAAATGCAAACGTTGGTGAAACAAGAAGAAGAGACGACACACTGAAACAACAGAGAAGAGAGATGTTTAAGAGCGCTATAGAACAAGTTCGCAAAGCTAACGATGTCCTTCGTTCCATTGACGACAAACCAAAAGAAGGTGAGAGATGGTTAAAGAAAGATGAAGAGAATAGGAAGAGGAATGTTAAGACAGGCAATAGACTCATTGACTTTAACATCGAAGCTTTAGATGAACCAAACAGAGACTACTTACACAAACATTTCGGTAAGGTTTTCATGAGACTCTTAGAGAAAATTAAAATAAACTCACAACAGAGATGGATGGTATGTTATAAACTTGGTGGAAAGTATGAATGTTCTACGTTAAACCTCAATAATATTGGAACATTACTACATCAGCTCTTGAAGGAGAACTTTATATCAGAGATAGAAGCAAATGCTGCAGGTATTGTTGAAATGCACTATGACTTCTTCTTGACAAACATAAAGAATCTTACTGAAATAAAGATGTATGATTTAACAGAATATGAAGGCTTAACGATGTCAGATGTAAAGAAAGGCAAACCAAAAAAGAGACCATATAGAGATGAAAGCACACTGACAAATGACCAGAAAGCCATTTTGGAAGCTCTTAAGCAAACAGGAAACCCAGCACTTATAGAAAGCTTTTGGAAAGATAATGGTGAAAAGAAGTTTTATAAGAAGAGAAGCGGTCAGTTCTGGAAGTATCTTTGCACATTACCTATAAATCTTGAACGCTACCAAATCTTCAATGAACTGAACAAAAGAACTGCAACACTTATGACAGAAGATAACTGCTTCGTTTATGCTTGCATTCAGGCTGGAGTAAATGAAGAAACTATTGACCACATGAGAGAAGTCATTCGTGTTAGAGACTTTCCTCAAAGTAAAGTACAAGAAATTTCTGACGCAACAGGTATAGCATTTAATGTTACCATTGGTTACTTCAATGACTCAAGACATAATGAAATAAAGAGATACATACCAAAAGAATGTGAAACTGTTCGAACTATTGACTTACTTCTTGTTGAAGACCACTACATGCTAAATGAAAGATTACCAATGACAACATATTTCATTCGCAACTATATAGAAATCTTGAAGGAGTGTGGTGGAATGAACATTGAGAAACAGATGAAGATTTATACAAAGAGAGAGAAAAAATATGTAGTTCGTTATGATAGAACAACACCGTTATGGGATGTTATGAAAACATTGTGGGAGTGCAAATATTTCGAACCTATTTCTTATGGAGAACTTTTCACATATACGACTGACTTATATAAACAGAACCATTCACCATTTAAAGATTTGACATATGCTCCAAAGTATTGTGTACAACTGAAGATGAAAGCTGAGCCAAAAGAAGTAAATAAAAATAAGTGCAAGTTCATTCCTGAGCACGTTTTCTTTGCTGACTTTGAGTGCAGTACTGATGGCTTTCATAAAGCTTTTAACATCTGTTACGACAGTGAAGATGGTTCAGTGAGTGAAAGCATTTGGGGTCAGAACTGTGCAACAGAATTTTTGGAAAGACTCCCTGACAAGAGTTTAATATATTTCCATAACCTCAGTTATGATATAAACTTCATCTTAAGACACATGACAGAAGTGAAAGGAACTCCCATCATTAAAGGTTCACGAACAATGCAAATAACTGGCTTATATAAAGGAAGGGCAATTATTATAAAAGACTCATACACTGTTATAAATAAGAAGCTTAAACTATTTCCTGTTATGTTTAACTTACAAACAGGACCGAAAGAAGTATTTCCATACAACTACTACAGCAGTGTTTTGTTAGCAAATGACAACAGAACTGGTGTCATTTCTGAAGCGTGTAAGTTTATCCAGGATGCGGATACATTCATGAAAAACATAGATTTAATCGAAAACTGCAGAATAGATGAAAACCATTTCGATTTAGAAAAATATAGCTCATTTTATTGCAAACAGGACGTAAGGATTTTAAGAGAAGGTTTTGTTAAGTTCCGCAATGACATATTAAAAGAATTTGATTTAAACATTTATGACTACGTTAGTATTTGTTCAATTGCTAACAAATTATTTGAGAACAGAGTGTACTTCCCGAATGGAAATTTATATGACCTCTCAAATAAACCAAGAGAATTTATTTCACGCTGTATTCAAGGTGGAAGATGTATGCTGTCAGATAACATTAAACAAAAGAGCGAAAAGAAACTCATTGCTGATTTCGACGCTGTTTCATTATATCCATCAGCTATAGCAAGACTTTATACTTTAGAAGGTATTCCAAAGGTTATGAAGAAAGAAATGTTAAGCACAGAGTATCTCATGAGACATTTATTCGATGACGACCAAAAGGAACCCATTGGTGAAAAGTTTATGTCTGGCTTCTTTGTTCTCATTAAGATAACAGAGATTGGAATACATAGACACTTTCCTTTAATAGTTTGTGACCCTGAACTAAATCCAGAACTTAACGTTCCCAGAAGTTCAAACACTTGCTGTTTAATGTATGTTGACCATATAACATTACAAGACCTCATAAAATATCAAGGTGTCAAATGTGAAGTGTTGCAAGGATACTATTACGATGGAAACAGAGATATTAGAATAAGAGATGAAGTAAAGAAGTTGTTTGAGTTAAGGTTAAAGTATAAGAAAGAAGGAAATCCTTTGCAAGAAAATATAAAGCTCATTCTGAACAGTATTTATGGCAAAACTATTCTATCTCCTATTGAGTCAAAAATAACCATAGTAAATGACAAAGATACTATAAGATATGCCATCAGAAACTACAACCATATAGTGAAGTTCGAAGGTTTGGATGGTTCAGATAAAACTATTTTCAAGCTAACGAAAAGTATTTGCAGACACTTTAACTTCTGTCCACTTGGTGTTAATATTCTGTCAATGTCGAAGAGAATAATGAACGAAGTATTCTGTACTGCAGAGGATATGGGACTTCAAATATTTTACCAGGACTGTGATAGCATGCATATTTTCAATGAAGACATACCAAAGCTTGCAGCAGAGTTTAAGAAGAGATACGGTCGCGAACTTATAGGAAAGAACCTTGGTCAATTTCATTCTGACTTCGCAGAAATAACACCTGGAAAACAAAGTTTAGCATACAAGTCAATATTTTGTGGAAAGAAGACCTACATAGACTTACTCACTAACGATTTAAATGAAGTTGCATTCCATGCACGTTGCAAAGGTGTCAAACAAGACGTCCTTGCTTTAACAGCAAATGAAATGTTTCCTGAAGCTATACAATGCTATTACAATGAAGATAAGAACATTCACATACCTGTTGGAACATATGACAAAGACTCTGAGTTCAGTTTAATGAAACTTTACAAAGCACTTCATGATGGTCAAGAGATTGGATTTGACTTATGTAAGTCATGTCAACCTTGCTTTGAAGAGAAGTTTAACTTCTCAATAACGACTAAAACAAGCTTTATTCGTAAGTTGAAGTTCTGAGGTCATTTATTTTTGTCAGCAATGAGGTCATGAATGAGGTCATTTATTTTTGTCAGCAATGAGGTCATGAATGAGGTCAGCAATGAGGTCATGAATGAGGTCATGAATGAGGTCATTTACAATACTGCGATGGTAGAGTTTAAGAGTTGTGCTTCAATGTAGAGACAGTCCTTATGGTCTGGAGGTAAGAACACTGGTGCTTTATGGTCATGAGTGGAGAACATGTCTATCCAAAACTCACGATTGAAGCCAGTTAATTTATAGTATTTAGGGTTAGGAAGTGGTGAAGTTCTTGTATGACCAATGAACTCATTTTCAACTCCCTTACTTAAGTTTGAATATAATATAGCTTGCTTTCTATCCCAAATACCTGGAAATCTAATTTCGGAAAATTCACTTTTCCTCGGAAGCATTGCATCATAATTGAAAACATTTTTGAAATCATCACTTGGTTCAGAGATTTGAAATCTTATACGTAATGGATTTTCTTTCTCTTTAGCGACTTCATTGAATGGTGAGAATACAATGAATTGACAGTCATGAGTTCCATCTTCATTTGGTACAAACTCGTAATGAAAAGCTATTAATCTTTCTACAATTCCTTCTTCTTTCAGTTGTGCAAGAAACTCACGTAAAGGCTGTAAAGTTTGTACTTCAATGTTAAACTTCTTTTGAAAATTTTCGTAAAATATAATTATACAGTCTTCTAACGTCGTACTGTTTTTAAAGTATTTGTATATGTGAATGTTTTGGGCGCTTAAAGACTGTTCGTCATTTTCTATCTCGACTTGAAGTATAAAGTCAACCTTTCTGAAAGCACGTGTTATATACATATTTGTTATGCCAATGTACTTCTCTTCATTTATGTTCACAATCCAGTCTGTTGGAAACTTAAACGTTACTCTGTTCCCCTTTATTTTGACGTCAGGGTTTTCACTACTGAACGCAACAGATAAAGGTATTTGTCTATACATTTAATTCGGATAAAAATAAACCATTTACTCTTTCTTTGCTTCAGCGTCTTCTCTAGCTTTCTTCGCCAGTAGTCTTGGGTTCTTTTGTCTTCCAGCAGCTAATGCAGCAAGTTGTTTTTCACTAAGTTTTCTCTTTGGTCTCTCTGGCTTTTGTTCTTGTTTTTGTTCCTTCAGTTCGGATAAAATTTGCTCACGAATTTCTTTCTTCAATGCTTCAACATCTATGACCCCTTGGGTCTTGTCCGTAGGGTTTGTCTGAGTCATTTGACTGCAGATAAAAAACAAAATTAAAACTTTAACCGATGTAAAATGAGCTTGTCAAAATCAGAGCGAGAGTCTATTATATTAAATGACGCAAGAGGAATACAACATCCTTTCTATTACGTAAGTCAGAGTAAAGATGGTAAAATATACGTAAGAAAAAGAAAGGTTCCATTAGCGAATGCAGAAAGCGACAACATTAAGGTGTATGGCAAGGGTGAAGTCCACGAAGCCCATATAAAACCTTCTGTTCAAACTGAGCCACCAATAGAACCAGAAGAAAAGAAGCCAGATGTACTTTCAATAACGAACCAAGAGCTTATTGCAAAGTTCGTGAATTTCATTGAAAAACAAACCGAGTCAAAGAATCCTGACCCGCCAGTGAAAGAAGTTGAGACAAAAGAGAATGTACAGTTCATTGAAAATGTCAAGAAACAACTTCCACCACGAATGCCAAGAAGAAGAGTGAGAATAATGAAGTAAATAGATATTTTTATCCGAAGTAAATACATGCAGAACGAACAGTTAAACGAATTTACTCCAGCAGAGCATATTCATCAGATTCGCTCATATTTCGATATCATAGACAATGCAGTTCAAATTGGTGACACTAATAGAAAATATTCTGACGCAAAGATTCCATCACAACCTGGAACTGCTAAAGATAACAAATGGGTAACATTCAATCTCTCACCTCCTGGTGAAAATATGTTGGACCTTTACAATACATTCATTACGTATAAAATGGAAGGTCAATTTATTGTAGATAAAGAAATTGGTTCAGGTTCCAATAAAACAAACCCACCAGGATTTTGGATTGGTTTCGATGACGCTTTCTATGCAGTTGCTGGATATCAAATCCTTGCAAATGGTCGTAACGTATATTCTCAAGACAACGCAAGAGAAGAAGCATATATAACTTCAAACTCACAAACTACCGAACAAATAAAGAAAGTAGATGTTTTCTCAAAGACTCGACATGAAGATGTATGGAGTCATTCGGGAACATGCAGAACAGGACAAATTGTTAGTGGTCCAATTACAGCAGGAAAATCATTTGATTTTAAGCTTCGTTTAAGAATTCCTGTTAGAAGATTCCTTCCATTAGAAGCTATTCGATTTATTCCAGCTTTTGCAGGAAACATTCAGCTTAAAGTAAAGTTCAGTAGCGACGCCTTACAATGCACATCTATATCTGTAAATGATATCATTGCTTTCAATCCAACTCTTAAAGTTGCATTTGCTTCAGATTCAAATCCACCGACAAATAAATTTGTTCCATGGAATGAACTATTCACTATGATAACGAAGGCAGTAGAAGCTAGTGGAACAGTTACTATTACAACTGTAACCCAGCAACTATTTCGAACAAAGATGGATTTTAATGAATGTTTCATTCATCCAAAGTCATTCTCTTTAGACCCTAACATTTATACAGAACTTGTAGAACATTATACAAACGAGGCTTTATGTTTTCCTGTTAAAGTTATGGATTGGATTCCTATGGACGGTTCATTCTCAAAGAATACAGATAGTTCAAGTGCAACATTTACAGCAGCTTATACGCCTATTAATGTTAAAAGTATTTGGGCACTATTTAGAAAGAAAGACAACTATTATGTTAATTTTGAGAACCCTAAGTTTAAATATCTTCAGCTTTCCATGGGAGCTTATGGAAATATGCCTGCAGAACCCGAAAAATCATATGGACCTGTATTTTATGAAATGGTTGCGAACGCCTGCAATACAAACAATGATATGATAGGATTTAATGAAGATGTTATGAGGTCATTGGTGGATGATGGTAGTGTGGAACATAAATGGGACAGCTATTGTAATAAACAGAAATTCATCAAAAGTGACAGCTCTCAATTTTTTGACATTTGTAAATTCTAAATTGAATGAGAAAAATGAAATAATACTAAGCATAATACAATATTCTAGATTTAATTATAATTAGGAAAAGTTAGTTTTGAGAGTACTTTTCATAGGCATATAGAATGAAATCTTCTGAAAAATAATATCACATAAACTCATATTATTTTCTAATATATAACTATTTTATATAAAAATCAAATTCAATGATCTTAAAAGCGAAGGATAAACCTCAAAATTTACGAATATAATGAGTAGGAATATAATGCTTATCTATCATAAAACCATATGAAATATCAATTTTTGCTTTACGCCTAATTTTTGACGACAATTAGCAAAAAATGTTAAATGTTAACACTCAGTCCATTTGAATATGAAAAATAAAATTGACTTTGATTAAATGTTTTTATTTATCATGCAATTCTTCTTGCGACCAAAGATTTGAATAAAATTTCAAAAAATAAGATAGCTTAAAAAATAATATACGGTAAAAAAAAAAAGGTAGTGGGGCCTCCAGGCACTTCGTGCCCTCTAGCCCTGAAGATGTTTAGTATAACTTTGTCCGGACAAGTAAGGGTCTAACGTCGCTACAGGAAAAGTTACGGGCGTTCCAAGGAAGTATACTTTGAGAAGCCTTTTCCCCCTTATAGAATGAGATCGGACGGTTATTTTACAAAACCGACAACACTTTGACCGAGTAGTTTTTTTGTGCTGAACAAAAAGTGTCATATAAACATCTGTCAAAAACCGTTTTTTACTTCACTTAAAATGCCACGTAAGCTACGTAAGAATATACGTAAGTATCTCAAAAAAGAAACAGACTCTCACAAATAAAATATTGAAGTCTGAAGGAGCTTTCGAGACAACAGATGGAAAAGTTTACTTCACTGACCAACAGTTCATTATAGAACATCTCATTGACTTAGAGTCGAAATATTCTAAACTTTACAACAAACACAAAAAGTTGAAAGGAAAACAAAAACAAATGGCATATGATATTTATGAAGATGTTGACGACACAACTGTTCCTGCAGGTGAGGTAAAGTCAGAGAAACCGAAAAGTGACGAAAAACCGATAGAAGAAGAAAAACCAAAAACTGAAGATAAACCAAAACCAAAGTTTAGTTTCCAAACTAAACCAAGTCAACCTTCATTAGCTGGTATGGTTGGCGTCAAAGACTTATGGCAGCAGGCGGTTATGTAAAGTAAAGAAAAAAAATTTTTTTATTTTTATAAAAATGCCCCCATATAGAATGGACAGAAAGTCTGCTAGAATAAAAGCAGAGTTGCAAAGATATGGTTGGAGAGTTTCGAAGAAGTTTAAATATAGGAAGGGAAGACCCATAAAAGTCTATGACAAATTGTCTGGTCTGACCTACGAAATGGATTTGGAAACAGCACGTGCAAATTATCCAAACAGACTAGAGAGGTTAGAAGAAGAACGTCTTATGGACATGCCTTTCGATGTTAGTGAAACCTCAAGTTGAAGGACACGACGGCTTTGCCAGATTCTTTTGGAAACATGACGAACAATTGCATCCTTTGAGAAGGAAAAAAGTGTAGAGAGAGATGGTCATGCTCCCATGGAAAGAACAAGATATGCATATGAGAAGTACCGTGAAGTTAGAAGTCAAATTACATCTGGTCGAACCTTTACAGTAAACTTTGACGAAGGAAAGAACAAAGAAGGCTTCATGGGTGTACTTGCTGCCATACAAGACGGAAATAAGAAAGGACACAATCTCAGATTGACCATAACAGATTTGGATAGTCACATTTACTATGCACATGGCAATGTCACAACAGCTGCAATGCTTCTTGACGCTTTCAAGACTACAAAGAGAGAACAAATGGTTGACTCCGACTCAGACATTTTGAATGCAATTGAAGGAATTGCAAGTGTCAAGTTCGAATGGTACCAACCTAACCCTCAAGCAGTCAGACAACATGCTGGATACTTCCCCTTCATAAATAAGTCTGACATTGACTTGACAAGGTATGGAATTTACAATTCAATTGAAACAATTGTCAACGAACCTTGCATTCTTACATGTCTCAGGAACTCTGGTCTTGTTACAGAAGAGAAGATGAAGTATCTTGAGTCATGTGTGAAGACAAGGTACATTCTCAGAGGTCAATTGACAAAAATTGCACCGTTGGCAAATGTCAATATCCGAGTCAACATACCTACAGCTAAAGGTTCTTCACATGACGACTATGTTGTTGACAAAGACTTACCATGGTTGAAGATTGCAATTGTCCACAACCACTTCATGTTGAACGAAAGTCTTACAAACCCATTGTTCGGAAAAGGCAAGTGCAACATTGTCAGAGCTGTAAACATTCTTTTCGAGAAAGGTTTGTTGGAACCAATTCCAGATGACAAGCTGACAGAAACTTTTGTACCAAAAGACGAAACAAACTTTTCATTGTTAGCAAGACCAAAAGTTGTTCCAGACAAAGTTCTAGTACAAAAGAAGTACACAATTCCACAAGGAGTTGGATTGTTCGGATACCAACCTGAACCAGAAGAACTTCCAATGAGGTTGCAAGAACTTCAAGATGCTATAAATAAACTTCCATTGAGACATCCAATTGACGTCAAATTGTATTGGAGAGCATCTGAGTTAGGTCAGAAGGTTTTATATGAAACAGGTTGCTTCGACGATGTTTATGAGATAACAGGAGAAGTTTCTCAGAAGATAAGAGACTCACTTGAATTTCCACAAACTGGACCAATTGGTTGCGACAAGTTCGACTTAGATGAAAAGATATACTATGTCGACCTTAACGCTGCATACATGAGGTTTGTCCAATATATTCCGACTGGAATTCCAAACGAAGATGGTGAGTTCCCGGGAAGGAACTATACAGTTGGAAAAGTCATACAACAACTGTATGATATTAGGAAAGCTTCAAACCCCAAACTTGCAATGACACTCAAATTGCTTATGAATTCGACATGGGGATATTCCATTAAGAAACCTCAAGAGATGAAGAGTAAACATTATGAGAAGGTCGACAACTTTGTTGAAAGGTTTTCTCCTTTTGTTTTGAAGTACGAATTCACTCAAGGTCAAAGTGGCTTAGTAACCACATTAAAACCTATTGTCGAACATTGGTCTTACCCTCAGTTCGCAAAGGCAGTCCTTGACAACTACAACAAATTCTTCTCCGAAGTCAAATCCAAAGTGAAGGTTTACTATGAGAACATTGACGCACTCATGACGAACGAAGAAGGGTACAACAAACTCATTGAAATGGGCATGGTCGGTGAAAAGATGGGCTGTTTTAAGCTAGATAAGGTATTTTCCGAAGTTCATGTCCTCTCCAAGCGTAAGTACTGGGGCATACTTGAAGACGGCACAGAAATAAAACATTGCATGAAATAAAAAATTTTTATATTCCTTCCTAGCTAATTTCCGTTTAATTTCATGGTCGCCCTCGGAGTCTTTGAATCGGATAGGTCGAGTTACACCATTCTTGGTCTCAAACTCATATATAACCTGTTTGTCTGTATTTTCGTCGACTATGGCACGAGACACGAACATTGACCAAACGGACAAAAAGTGTCATTTCGGATGGTCAAGCAGCCAATCGCATTCGAGCACTTCGAAGAAGCCTTACGTTCCAAGGGAGAGGATGTCTGGTGCAAGGCAGAGGTCATGAAACTCTACGAGCAGTACATCCTCAATGCCTGGGAGGACAAATCGTCCTTGGATTGGCAATTCTACCAACTCCTCTGGGACGACCTCCTACGCAACTGGGATAACGAAAGAGCCCAATTCAAAGGTCGGGAACTAATTTTGCAAATTACCCTTAATTTAACATACTTATCCAAATAAACACCTAAATTTACTTGGGGTTTCCCCCTAAAATAAAATTTTTTTACTCTTAGAACCACTCGAGGTTCTCCTTACGGTTGTTGAGCTTGTCACCGTCAATGTGTCTGACCCTCGTCTTCTTGTCTGGATTTGGAACCCATTGCATACCGACAAGCCTTCCCATGGAAATTGAACCGTAATTTCGAAGGTTAAGGTTCAAGTGTCCCAAGTTGTTGAGGACTGGGGTAAGAACCTTGCCTGTCTCCTTGTTGCGGATTTGGTATGGGTAGGGTTGGGAAATTTCGTAAGCGTCATCGACAACAAGGGTTGCCCAAACTTCCTTTTCTTCGTGTTTCTCTTCTTCTTCTTCCTCTTCTTCCTCTTCTTTGATAATACCTTCGGCAATTCTGTGTTCACGAAGTACGGTGTTGCATGTTCTGTCCTTTCCGAGTACCTTCCAGATGGCGTCTATCTCTTCGAAGAAACGGTAGATGAGTCGGGCAAGGTTTTGGTTCTCTATGTTGTATTGGCGCAAGGTTTCCGCGAAATCGTTCAGGACTTTCTTATTGGAAGCTTGGTTCGTGAGGACTTCGACTTTGAGATTGGTTATCTCTTCCATAAGACTACTTTGGAGAGTCTTAATGGTGTTTGACAGATGAGCGTTCAATTGGGCAATTTGAATTTGAACTGGGCGCTTGTCTGGCAACCTTGAAAGGACATCTGCCATTGAGTTTGGCTTCGGTGCTTGTTCGGACATCGAAAAATGAAGTGGTTTGAGAATGACGGTTTTACTTCAAAAAGCTTGTTATGACAGTTATGTCATACAACAAGTTTAAAATAATATCTTGTTCTTCTTCTGAACGTTTGTTGTCTCTTCCGATAAAAGTTTGGAACATGAGAACCAAAAAACGTTTTTTGAGATTGCGGAACAGTTCAGGCAAACGTTCATATTCCGGATATGTTGGGAGCAGTTCGAAACATCTGAGCTGACTTTCGGACAAAATTGGGACAATGTCAACAAATTCATCTTTGGTCGGACTGCTTGAAGGTAAGTCCCTTACATGTAAGTAGCTCTGGTAAAGTCTTCTCATTTCTGCTAACTTTTGGAGTATAGCTTCGTAGTTTAGAAGTTTTAATTTTAATTGTCTTATTCCACTCTTGACATCTAAACGGTAACTATCCATGAGGTCAAGAGTAGCTTTGGTAGCTTTAAGTGGAGCTATCTGTTCCTTGACTCTGCAATTTTGGTTGCAATTGTGATTTGAGCTCCTTCAAGTTCGCCGTCTATGTCGTTCTCAACGTCTTCAACGATGGCTTGAAACTCTTCATCGGTCCATTGAGATTGGTGTGGGACGAATTTAACTTGCTTCATTCAAAAAATGAAAAAAAATGTTTTTACTCTAAACGTTAAGGTTTACTGAACTGGTTGGATGTCGCCTTCACAGGTTATGTAGAACGGCTGACCCGAGAAGTGAAGGAGAGACTGAATTGCCAATTTCATATGGGGTAGGGGGTTCTCCTTGTTTGGTATTTTTATCCAAGGACGTTTGTTTAGGAACTTAACAAGAGCTTCTCTTTTGGCGTCCTTTATGCCATCGTAGGCTGTCCCGTCTGGTATTTGAATTGGAATTCCAGTCGAAGTCTCGAGCTGAAGTGTAGACCTTCCAGAAATAGTGGTGAACTTGACCTTGGGCTTCATGACCTTGCGCAAGTAGTCTTTAACAGGCTCGTTAATTTCAATTAGGTAAATTGCCTCGTCAAATCCTTCTGGCATTCCGAGTCCTTCCATCCGACAGGAAAATATTTTCCCGACAACTGGAAAAAATTTTCCTTCCGACAGAAAAAATTTTTCCTTCCGACAGGAAGAACTCTTCCAGTTGTCCGTCCGTAAACCATTCAAATTTTCGAAAATTGAGAACTTTTTGGTCGAACTTCAGAAAAAGTTTTTCCTTCCGACAGAAAAAGTTTTTCCTTCCGACAGAAAAAGTTCTTCCTTCCGACAGGAAAAGTTTTTCCTTCCGACAGGAAAAGTTTTTCCTTCCGACAGGACACAAACGGATGACTGACGTTCCTCTTCCTGAACGCCTTCCAAAGCCAGAAGAACCGAAAGCTGCAGAACCACAACAGTCTCCTCAGCAACCTCAGTTCCAGCAAGTCCCTCCACCAAATTACTACCAATTTCCACCTCAAGGTTACTACCCACCACAAGGCTTCCCGAACTACCCTCCTCAGCCTATGCCTTACTTCCCCAACCCTTGGATGTTCCAGCAAGCTCCACCCCAGCAATTCCAATCTCAATCCAAATCGAAGAGAGACCAAGAGTTCGAAGAAGGTCTGAACCGCTTACGCAAAGATTATGCCACAGCCCCTATGGAAGACGACAGGCTTTCAGTCTCTTCCTCAAATCGACCGATTCGACTCGTACCACAGATTCGGTTCGCGACCGTGAAGACTACCTCAAGCAGTCTGAGAGACTCTTCATCCTACAATCATTTACAGTTGGAGCTCTCAAGAACATGCGCAATTACGAAGGTCAGACACCAGCTGGAGACCGCAAAACAGACGTACTCGCAAGAGCCGTCCAGCTCGTCAAAACAAAGACTGAGATAGTCGACTTCATTCTTGCAGCTTGCCCATACAAGTAAAAAAAATAAACAATTACGAGTTAAACTTTTATTCTTTCTTTTCTGAGTTGTTTAGAGCTGGTTTCTCTTGTAGGAACCTTTCGTACTCTTCCATGGTCATGTAATTGCGAATTTGGTACGCAATTCAGGTTCGTTGTTTTGAACCTTACGTATGTAACGCTTCCATCCTCCTCAGGGAAGTAAGCTGCTAACATCTGACCAAGTTTTCTCGGTGACTCGGAGCTCATAAAAATGTCACTTTTTTAAACGTTAAGTTTTAGTCTTATTTTACCCTTTGTTTACCCTTTGTTTGTCAAGGTAGTATTGGAGTGCAATTTCTCCAAATTCTCTGTGTCGGAGTTCTTCAGCATTTTCCAAGGTGACCTGGAGAACTCAAAGAAGTTGTCAAGAACATACTGCCATGCTGCTCTTCTGAGTTCGTCGGTATTTTGGAAGTGTTGCACCTTCGAGTCTTCTGACATGAAAAAAATGACACTTTTTCATTTTTTTGTATTTGACGAGAATGTCGGGTAGATGGTTAGATCTAACACGTTTTTTCACCTCTTTTTTCACCTCTTGAATTTTCATGACTTCTTCGTAAATGTTTTGTCAAGACTTCTTCGTAAATGTTTTGTCATGACTTCTTCGTAAATGTTTTGTCAAGACTTCTTCGTAATGAGTGTAAAGGACCCAAAAATATAATTTAGGGTAGAAGGTTAGATCTAACCTGTTTTCTAACCTGTTTTCTACCCTCTTGAATTTTCATGACTTCTTCTTCGTAAATGTTTTGTCAAGACTTCATCGTAAATGTTTTGTCAAGACTTCTTCGTAAATGTTTTGTCAAGACTTCTTCGTAAATGTTTTGTCAAGACTTCTTCGTAAATGTTTTGTCAAGACTTCTTCGTAAATGTTTTGTCAAGACTTCTTCGTAAATGTTTTGTCAAGACTTCTTCGTAAATGTTTTGTCAAGACTTCTTCGTAAATGTTTTGTCAAGACTTCTTCGTAAATGTTTTGTCAAGACTTCTTCGTAAATGTTTTGTCAAGACTTCTTCGTAAATGTTTTGTCAAGACTTCTTCGTAAATGTTTGTCAAGACTTCTTCGTAAATGTTTTGTCAAGACTTCTTCGTAAATGTTTTGTCAAGACTTCTTCGTAAATGTTTTGTCAAGACTTCTTCGTAAATGTTTTGTCAAGACTTCTTCGTAAATGTTTTGTCAAGACTTCTTCGTAAATGTTTTGTCAAGACTTCTTCGTAAATGTTTTGTCAAGACTTCTTCGTAAATGTTTTGTCAAGACTTCTTCGTAAATGTTTTGTCAAGACTTCTTCGTAAATGTTTTGTCAAGACTTCTTCGTAATGAGTGTAAAGGACCCAAAAATATAATTTAGGGTAGAAGGTTAGATCTAACCTGTTTTCTAACCTGTTTTCTACCCTCTTGAATTTTCATGACTTCTTCATCGTAAATGTTTTGTCATAACTTCTTCGTAAATGTTTTGTCAAGACTTCTTCGTAATGAGTGTAAAGGACCCAAAAATATAATTTAGGGTAGAATGTTAGATCTAACCTGTTTTCTAACCTGTTTTCTACCCTCGTGAATTTGTCATGACTTCTTGGTAAATGTTTTGTCAAGACTTCTTCGTAAATGTTTTGTCAAGACTTCTTCGTAAATGTTTTGTCAAGACTTCTTCGTAATGAGTGTAAAGGACCCAAAAATATAATTTAGGGTAGATGGTTAGATCTAACCTCATTTCTAACCTCATTTCTACCCTCTTGAATTTTCATGAATTTCCTTAAGATAGAAAAAATAAAGTTAGTTTTATTTTTTTATTTTGTATAAAAGATATGATTTCAGGGATTTTTTTGACGAAGTGTCAACCTTCACTTCGTCAAAAAATAACAGTTATCTAATGAAAAAGTGTCATTTTTTTGTATTTGACGAGAATGTCGGGTAGAAGGTTAGATCTAACCTCTTTTCTAACCTCTTTTCTAACCTCGTGAATTTGTCAAGACTTCTTCGTAAATGTTTTGTCAAGACTTCTTCGTAAATGTTTTGTCAAGGCTTCATCGTAAATGTTTTGTCAAGACTTCTTCGTAATGAGTGTAAATGTTTTGTGAAGAATATAGCAACAGTCTGAATTCAGACGGTTGGTTTTTATATAAAATTCATGCAGGAAATTCTTGAGTTTTGGTTGAAAGAATACGGTGGAGCCAAAAGTGGCTCGACCTCAAAACAAGCATTTTATGAGCTTACTAAGGGTGTTATGAATGAATTCAAAGGTATTTACATACATCCTGACCTCGTTCATTTTGTTGCTGAATTCAGCAAAAATAATGTTTAGGTGAAGAGGTTAGATCTAACCTGTTTCTAACCTCTTTTCTAACCTCTTGAATTTGTCATGACTTCTTCGTAAATGTTTTGTCAAGACTTCTTCGTAAATGTTTTGTCAAGACTTCTTCGTAAATGTTTTGTCAAGACTTCTTCGTAAATGTTTTGTCAAGACTTCTTCGTAAATGTTTTGTCAAGGCTTCATCGTAAATGTTTTGTCAAGACTTCTTCGTAATGAGTGTAAATGTTTTGTGAAGAATATAGCAACAGTCTGAATTCAGACGGTTGGTTTTTATATAAAATTCATGCAGGAAATTCTTGAGTTTTGGTTGAAAGAATACGGTGGAGCCAAAAGTGGCTCGACCTCAAAACAAGCATTTTATGAGCTTACTAAGGGTGTTATGAATGAATTCAAAGGTATTTACATACATCCTGACCTCGTTCATTTTGTTGCTGAATTCAGCAAAAATAATGTTTAGGTGAAGAGGTTAGATCTAACCTGTTTTCTAACCTCTTTTCTAACCTCTTGAATTTGTCATGACTTCTTCGTAAATGTTTTGTCAAGACTTCTTCGTAAATGTTTTGTCAAGACTTCTTCGTAAATGTTTTGTCAAGACTTCTTCGTAAATGTTTTGTCAAGACTTCTTCGTAAATGTTTTGTCAAGGCTTCATCGTAAATGTTTTGTCAAGACTTCTTCGTAATGAGTGTAAATGTTTTGTGAAGAATATAGCAACAGTCTGAATTCAGACGGTTGGTTTTTATATAAAATTCATGCAGGAAATTCTTGAGTTTTGGTTGAAAGAATACGGTGGAGCCAAAAGTGGCTCGACCTCAAAACAAGCATTTTATGAGCTTACTAAGGGTGTTATGAATGAATTCAAAGGTATTTACATACATCCTGACCTCGTTCATTTTGTTGCTGAATTCAGCAAAAATAATGTTTAGGTGAAGAGGTTAGATCTAACCTGTTTTCTAACCTCTTTTCTAACCTCTTGAATTTGTCATGACTTCTTCGTAAATGTTTTGTCAAGACTTCTTCGTAAAGGACCCAAAAATATAATTTAGGGTAGAAGGTTAGATCTAACCTCTTTTCTAACCTCTTGAATTTGTCATGACTTCTTCGTAAATGTTTTGTCAAGACTTCTTCGTAAAGGACCCAAAAATATAATTTAGGGTAGAAGGTTAGATCTAACCTCTTTTCTAACCTCTTGAATTTGTCATGACTTCTTCGTAAATGTTTTGTCAAGACTTCTTCGTAAAGGACCCAAAAATATAATTTAGGGTAGAAGGTTAGATCTAACCTGTTTTCTAACCTGTTTTCTACCCTCGTGAATTTGTCATGACTTCTTCGTAAATGTTTTGTCAAGACTTCTTCGTAAAGGACCCAAAAATATAATTTAGGGTAGAAGGTTAGATCTAACCTCTTTTCTAACCTCTTTTCTAACCTCTTGAATTTGTCATGACTTCTTCGTAAATGTTTTGTCATGACTTCTTCGTAATGAGTGTAAAGGACCCAAAAATATAATTTAGGGTAGAAGGTTAGATCTAACCTGTTTTCTAACCTCTTTTCTAACCTCTTGAATTTGTCATGACTTCTTCGTAAATGTTTTGTCATGACTTCTTCGTAAAGGACCCAAAAATATAATTTAGGGTAGAAGGTTAGATCTAACCTCTTTTCTAACCTCTTTTTTCACCTCTTGAATTTGTCATGAATTTTCCCGAAATAAAAAATAAAGTTAGTTTTATTTTTTTATTTTTTTTTATTTTGTATAAAAGATATGATTTCAACAATAGGTTCTACAACACTTCAAACAACAACAGCACCAAACTCGTTAGTCATGAATCCAACATCTATGTTAGTAGAGATGAAAAGCTTTATTCCTTCTTCATATACTTTTGAAACAGAAATCCAGAAGATAAAGCAGGAACTTTTAACATGTAATTTAGACTGTAGTGCGAAAGATGAAACAAATGAACAGTATCTTTATGAAATGCAGGACATTATTGACCATTTGCCCAAATTGCCTGAAATCCAACAACAAAAACTAACTATTCCTGAATTCGATGAAATAGAAGTCAAAGCAACTGACTCAGTAGAAATAAAGAAGTTCATACGAAAGGTAAACTATGAATTCCTTGGTTTTCATTGCAACCATAAGGTTATGGACAAAGATTGCGACATGGTATATAAGAATGTTTCTGACATATATAAATCTGAAGAATTTAAGACCTACGACAATTTTGTTTCGTTAGTTGCTGAATGTGTATGGCAGATAAGAGATAAAGATAGAAGAGGCAAAGTATGGAATGAACAGATAAAACCAGCAGCTTTTGAGTTAAAGAAAACCATTGACGCTTTAGTTGTTTTAGCTGGTTTTATTTCAATGTATAACGCAAAAATGAACCCGCAATGTTCAAAATGTAAAGCGGCAATTAGGAAATATAACTACTCCGTCAAAGAGATAGAAAGAATGAGAAACGACTATGCAGACTTAAAGAAAGAAGCAGAGAAGCCGGTAGAAAATAAAATGGACATGTTAGAATTTCTGAACAAAAACTATCCAACTGCTGACGATTTCCTTCTATCTGATGTCAAGAAGAAATATAAAGAGACTTTCGGCATAGTTAAAACATTCGATATCCTCAGCGAAGAAATAGAAGCTACAAAACTGTTTAGAGTCTCACGAATTCATAACGTTTACCATGTGAAACGTTTATAAAATAACTGGGGTAGAAAAGAGGGTAGAAATGAGGTTAGATCTAACCTTCTACCCTAAACATTATTTTTGCTGAATTCAGCAACAAAATTCTGAGTAAAATAATTTTTAGGGCATGTGTCAAAACCGTTGAGTTTTCACAAAATTTAAAAAATAACGTTTACCATGTGAAACGCTTATAAAATAACTGGGGTAGAAAAGAGGTTAGAAAACAGGTTAGATCTAACCTTCTACCCTAAACATTATTTTTGTCTGATTTACGCTCATTACGAAGAAGTCTTGACAAAACATTTACGCTCATTACGAAGAAGTCTTGACAAAACATTTACGTTCATGTTTGACAAAACATTTACGTTCATGTTTGACAAAACATTTACGTTCATGTTTGACAAAACATTTACGTTCATGTTTGACAAAACATTTACGAAGAAGTCTTGACAAAACATTTACGAAGAAGTCTTGACAAAACATTTACGAAGAAGTCTTGACAAAACATGTACGAAGAAGTCTTGACAAAACATGTACGATGAAATCATGAAAATTCATGAGGTGAGAAAAGAGGTGAGAAAAGAGGTTAGATCTAACCATCTACCCTAAAATATATTTTTGGGTCCTTTACACTCATTACAATGAAGTCTTGACAAAAACTATCCAACAGCAGAAGATTTCCTTCTATCTGACGTCAAGAAGAAATATAAAGAAACTTTCCGGCATTGTTAAAACATTCGATGTACTAAAAGAAGAAATAGAAGCTACAAAACTGTTTAGGATTTCAAATATACATCGTACAATTCATGTAAAACGCTTGTGAAAAAAAGAGGTGAGAAAACAGGTGAGATCTCACCACTTCACCTAAACATTATTTTTGGGTCCTTTACACTCATTACGAAGAAGTCTTGACAAAACATTTACGAAGAAGTCATGACAAAATTCAAGAGGTGAGAAAACAGGTGAGAAAACAGGTGAGATCTCACCACTTCACCTAAAATATATTTTTGCTGAATTCCGTATGAAAATTCATGAGTTTTGTGTGTTTTAGACCATGTTAGAAAACAGGTGAGAAAACAGGTTAGATCTAACCATCTACCCTAAAATATATTTTTGGGTCCTTTACAATGAAGTCTTGACAAAACATGGAATCTCTTCCCTCGGAAAACCGAGAGAAGAGATTCCGTATGAAAACAGTGAAGAACAGCGAGTAAGTAAAAAAACTTAGTCGCCAAAACTCTATGAAAACAGTGAAGAACAGCGAGACCGTTTTTTTTCTGGGTCGCCAAAACTCTATGAAAACAGTGAAGAACAGCGAGACCGTTTTTTTTCTGGGTCGCCAAAACTCTATGAAAACAGTGAAGAACAGCGAGTAAGTAAGAAACCTTAGTCGCCAAAACTCTATGAAAACAGTGAAGAACAGCGAGTAAGTAAAAAAACTTAGTCGCCAAAACTCTATGAAAACAGTGAAGAACAGCGAGTAGGTAAGAAACCTTAGTCGCCAAAACTCTATGAAAATCGTGAAGAACAGCGAGACCGTTTTTTTCTGGGTCGCCAAAACTCTATGAAAACAGTGAAGAACAGCGAGTAGGTAAGAAACCTTAGTCGCCAAAACTCTATGAAAATCATGAATTTCCTTAAGACAGAAAAAATAAAATTAGTTTTATTTTTATTTATTTTTTTATTTTGTATGTAAAGACATATATGACAAACATTGAGTTTGAAACAGTTAAAAAGATAGACAATGACACCAAATTGGTTAGAATAGGTGATTTAAACGTAAGATACTCAAAGAAATACAACAAATATTCTTTGTCAGACATTATATCTCCATCTGGAAAGAAACCGAAGGACTGGGTTAGAAATGCTTCAACTCAGAAAATTTTGACAAGAAATCCTGAGCTTATGATATCGGTAAGATTCTATGGAACTACAGCATATCTCATCGACAAAAGTCTTATACCAATAGTTTTGTTATGGTTAGACCCAGTTGTTGGATATAACTTCATAACATATGGTTCATTCGATACGGAACGTTGCAGTGAAGGCTTACTTTACATCGTTCAGAAACCGAAGGACTTCAATACAAAGAGATATAAGATAGGAAGAACATATAATATAACTCAAAGATATGACAGTACAGTCAATAGAGTCAAGGTTGTGTTTGCTAATGATATGAGAGCTGCAGAAACAGAACTACTTGAAAAGTTTGAGAAAATGTATGGTGCTCCCATAAAAGGTAAAGAAACGTTTGAAGTAGATGAGATAGATAAAGCTATAAAATTATTTGACGAAGTTGCTGAAAAATACATGTAAAGCGTTTATTTTTGGTCTTTTGTGAAAGTCAGAAAAAATAAAACTAACTTTATTTTTTCTGTCTTAAGGAAATTCACGATTTTCATAGAGTTTTGGCGACTAAGGTTTCTTACCTACTCGCTGTTCTTCACTGTTTTCATAGAGTTTTGGCGACCCAGAAAAAAACGGTCTCGCTGTTCTTCACGATTTTCATAGAGTTTTGGCGACCCAGAAAAAAACGGTCTCGCTGTTCTTCATGATTTTCATAGAGTTTTGGCGACTAAGGTTTCTTACCTACTCGCTGTTCTTCACTGTTTTCATAGAGTTTTGGCGACCCAGAAAAAAAACGGTCTCGCTGTTCTTCACGATTTTCATAGAGTTTTGGCGACTAAGGTTTCTTACCTACTCGCTGTTCTTCACTGTTTTCATAGAGTTTTGGCGACCCAGAAAAAAAACGGTCTCGCTGTTCTTCACGATTTTCATAGAGTTTTGGCGACTAA
Organism: Trichomonas vaginalis G3; assembly: GCF_026262505.1. Classification (NCBI taxonomy): domain Eukaryota; phylum Parabasalia; order Trichomonadida; family Trichomonadidae; genus Trichomonas; species Trichomonas vaginalis. Next base: position 19,835,832 of record NC_067208.1, on the reverse strand, counting down.
GGTTTCTTACCTACTCGCTGTTCTTCACTGTTTTCATAGAGTTTTGGCGACCCAGAAAAAAAACGGTCTCGCTGTTCTTCACTGTTTTCATAGAGTTTTGGCGACTAAGTTTTTTTACTTACTCGCTGTTCTTCACTGTTTTCATAGAGTTTTGGCGACTAAGTTTTTTTACTTACTCGCTGTTCTTCACGATTTTCATAGAGTTTTGGCGACTAAGGTTTCTTACCTACTCGCTGTTCTTCACTGTTTTCATAGAGTTTTGGCGACCCAGAAAAAAAAACGGTCTCGCTGTTCTTCACTGTTTTCATAGAGTTTTGGCGACTAAGTTTTTTTACTTACTCGCTGTTCTTCACTGTTTTCATAGAGTTTTGGCGACCCAGAAAAAAAACGGTCTCGCTGTTCTTCACTGTTTTCATAGAGTTTTGGCGACTAAGTTTTTTTACTTACTCGCTGTTCTTCACTGTTTTCATACGGAATCTCTTCTCTCGGTTTTCCGAGGGAAGAGATTCCATGTTTTGTCAAGACTTCATTGTAAAGGACCCAAAAATATATTTTAGGGTAGATGGTTAGATCTAACCTGTTTTCTCACCTGTTTTCTAACATGGTCTAAAACACACAAAACTCATGAATTTTCATACGGAATTCAGCAAAAATATATTTTAGGTGAAGTGGTGAGATCTCACCTGTTTTCTCACCTGTTTTCTCACCTCTTGAATTTGTCATGACTTCTTCGTAAATGTTTTGTCAAGACTTCTTCGTAATGAGTGTAAAGGACCCAAAAATAATGTTTAGGTGAAGTGGTGAGATCTCACCTGTTTTCTCACCTCTTTTTTTCACAAGCGTTTTACATGAATTGTACGATGTATATTTGAAATCCTAAACAGTTTTGTAGCTTCTATTTCTTCTTTTAGTACATCGAATGTTTTAACAATGCCGAAAGTTTCTTTATATTTCTTCTTGACGTCAGATAGAAGGAAATCTTCTGCTGTTGGATAGTTTTTGTCAAGACTTCATTGTAATGAGTGTAAAGGACCCAAAAATATATTTTAGGGTAGATGGTTAGATCTAACCTCTTTTCTCACCTCTTTTCTCACCTCATGAATTTTCATGATTTCATCGTACATGTTTTGTCAAGACTTCTTCGTAAATGTTTTGTCAAGACTTCTTCGTACATGTTTTGTCAAGACTTCTTCGTAAATGTTTTGTCAAGACTTCTTCGTAAATGTTTTGTCAAACATGAACGTAAATGTTTTGTCAAACATGAACGTAAATGTTTTGTCAAACATGAACGTAAATGTTTTGTCAAACATGAACGTAAATGTTTTGTCAAGACTTCTTCGTAATGAGCGTAAATGTTTTGTCAAGACTTCTTCGTAATGAGCGTAAATCAGACAAAAATAATGTTTAGGGTAGAAGGTTAGATCTAACCTGTTTTCTAACCTCTTTTCTACCCCAGTTATTTTATAAGCGTTTCACATGGTAAACGTTATTTTTTAAATTTTGTGAAAACTCAACGGTTTGACACATGCCCTAAAAATTATTTTACTCAGAATTTTGTTGCTGAATTCAGCAAAAATAATGTTTAGGGTAGAAGGTTAGATCTAACCTCATTTCTACCCTCTTTTCTACCCCAGTTATTTTATAAACGTTTCACATGGTAAACGTTATGAATTCGTGAGACTCTAAACAGTTTTGTAGCTTCTATTTCTTCGCTGAGGATATCGAATGTTTTAACTATGCCGAAAGTCTCTTTATATTTCTTCTTGACATCAGATAGAAGGAAATCGTCAGCAGTTGGATAGTTTTTGTTCAGAAATTCTAACATGTCCATTTTATTTTCTACCGGCTTCTCTGCTTCTTTCTTTAAGTCTGCATAGTCGTTTCTCATTCTTTCTATCTCTTTGACGGAGTAGTTATATTTCCTAATTGCCGCTTTACATTTTGAACATTGCGGGTTCATTTTTGCGTTATACATTGAAATAAAACCAGCTAAAACAACTAAAGCGTCAATGGTTTTCTTTAACTCAAAAGCTGCTGGTTTTATCTGTTCATTCCATACTTTGCCTCTTCTATCTTTATCTCTTATCTGCCATACACATTCAGCAACTAACGAAACAAATTGTCGTAGGTCTTAAATTCTTCAGATTTATATATGTCAGAAACATTCTTATATACCATGTCGCAATCTTTGTCCATAACCTTATGGTTGCAATGAAAACCAAGGAATTCATAGTTTACCTTTCGTATGAACTTTTTATTTCTACTGAGTCAGTTGCTTTGACTTCTATTTCATCGAATTCAGGAATAGTTAGTTTTTGTTGTGGATTTCAGGCAATTTGGGCAAATGGTCAATAATGTCCTGCATTTCATAAAGATACTGTTCATTTGTTTCATCTTTCGCACTACAGTCTAAATTACATGTTAAAAGTTCCTGCTTTATCTTCTGGATTTCTGTTTCAAAAGTATATGAAGAAGGAATAAAGCTTTTCATCTCTACTAACATAGATGTTGGATTCATGACTAACGAGTTTGGTGCTGTTGTTGTTTGAAGTGTTGTAGAACCTATTGTTGAAATCATATCTTTTATACAAAATAAAAAAAAATAAAAAAATAAAACTAACTTTATTTTTTATTTCGGGAAAATTCATGACAAATTCAAGAGGTGAAAAAAGAGGTTAGAAAAGAGGTTAGATCTAACCTTCTACCCTAAATTATATTTTTGGGTCCTTTACGAAGAAGTCATGACAAAACATTTACCAAGAAGTCATGACAAATTCAAGAGGTTAGAAAAGAGGTTAGAAAACAGGTTAGATCTAACCTTCTACCCTAAATTATATTTTTGGGTCCTTTACACTCATTACGAAGAAGTCATGACAAAACATTTACGAAGAAGTCATGACAAATTCAAGAGGTTAGAAAAGAGGTTAGAAAAGAGGTTAGATCTAACCTTCTACCCTAAATTATATTTTTGGGTCCTTTACGAAGAAGTCATGACAAATTCAAGAGGTTAGAAAAGAGGTTAGAAAAGAGGTTAGATCTAACCTTCTACCCTAAATTATATTTTTGGGTCCTTTACGAAGAAGTCATGACAAAACATTTACGAAGAAGTCATGACAAATTCAAGAGGTTAGAAAAGAGGTTAGAAAAGAGGTTAGATCTAACCTTCTACCCTAAATTATATTTTTGGGTCCTTTACGAAGAAGTCTTGACAAAACATTTACGAAGAAGTCATGACAAATTCAAGAGGTTAGAAAAGAGGTTAGAAAACAGGTTAGATCTAACCTCTTCACCTAAACATTATTTTTGCTGAATTCAGCAACAAAATGAACGAGGTCAGGATGTATGTAAATACCTTTGAATTCATTCATAACACCCTTAGTAAGCTCATAAAATGCTTGTTTTGAGGTCGAGCCACTTTTGGCTCCACCGTATTCTTTCAACCAAAACTCAAGAATTTCCTGCATGAATTTTATATAAAAACCAACCGTCTGAATTCAGACTGTTGCTATATTCTTCACAAAACATTTACGCTCATTACGATGAAGAAGTCTTGACAAAACATGTACGATGAAGTCTTGACAAAACATTTACGATGAAGTCTTGACAAAACATTTACGAAGAAGTCATGACAAAACATTTACGATGAAGAAGTCATGAAAATTCAAGAGGGTAGAAAACAGGTTAGAAAACAGGTTAGATCTAACCTTCTACCCTAAATTATATTTTTGGGTCCTTTACACTCATTACGAAGAAGTCTTGACAAAACATTTACGAAGAAGTCATGACAAAACATTTACGAAGAAGTCTTGACAAAACATTTACGAAGAAGTCTTGACAAAACATTTACGAAGAAGTCTTGACAAAACATTTACGAAGAAGTCTTGACAAAACATTTACGAAGAAGTCTTGACAAAACATTTACGAAGAAGTCTTGACAAAACATTTACGAAGAAGTCTTGACAAAACATTTACGAAGAAGTCTTGACAAAACATTTACGAAGAAGTCTTGACAAAACATGTACGATGAAGTCTTGACAAAACATTTACGATGAAGTCTTGACAAAACATTTACGAAGAAGTCATGACAAAACATTTACGATGAAGAAGTCATGAAAATTCAAGAGGGTAGAAAACAGGTTAGAAAACAGGTTAGATCTAACCTTCTACCCTAAATTATATTTTTGGGTCCTTTACACTCATTACGAAGAAGTCTTGACAAAACATTTACGAAGAAGTCTTGACAAAACATTTACGAAGAAGTCTTGACAAAACATTTACGAAGAAGTCTTGACAAAACATTTACGAAGAAGTCTTGACAAAACATTTACGAAGAAGTCTTGACAAAACATTTACGAAGAAGTCTTGACAAAACATTTACGAAGAAGTCTTGACAAAACATTTACGAAGAAGTCTTGACAAAACATTTACGAAGAAGTCTTGACAAAACATTTACGAAGAAGTCTTGACAAAACATTTACGAAGAAGTCTTGACAAAACATTTACGAAGAAGTCTTGACAAAACATTTACGAAGAAGTCTTGACAAAACATTTACGAAGAAGTCTTGACAAAACATTTACGAAGAAGTCTTGACAAAACATTTACGAAGAAGTCTTGACAAAACATTTACGAAGAAGTCTTGACAAAACATTTACGAAGAAGTCTTGACAAAACATTTACGAAGAAGTCTTGACAAAACATTTACGAAGAAGTCTTGACAAAACATTTACGAAGAAGTCTTGACAAAACATTTACGAAGAAGTCTTGACAAAACATTTACGAAGAAGTCTTGACAAAACATTTACGAAGAAGTCTTGACAAAACATTTACGAAGAAGTCTTGACAAAACATTTACGAAGAAGTCTTGACAAAACATTTACGAAGAAGTCTTGACAAAACATTTACGAAGAAGTCTTGACAAAACATTTACGAAGAAGTCTTGACAAAACATTTACGAAGAAGTCTTGACAAAACATTTACGAAGAAGTCTTGACAAAACATTTACGAAGAAGTCTTGACAAAACATTTACGAAGAAGTCTTGACAAAACATTTACGAAGAAGTCTTGACAAAACATTTACGAAGAAGTCTTGACAAAACATTTACGAAGAAGTCTTGACAAAACATTTACGAAGAAGTCTTGACAAAACATTTACGAAGAAGTCTTGACAAAACATTTACGAAGAAGTCTTGACAAAACATTTACGAAGAAGTCTTGACAAAACATTTACGAAGAAGTCTTGACAAAACATTTACGATGAAGTCTTGACAAAACATTTACGAAGAAGAAGTCATGAAAATTCAAGAGGGTAGAAAACAGGTTAGAAAACAGGTTAGATCTAACCTTCTACCCTAAATTATATTTTTGGGTCCTTTACACTCATTACGAAGAAGTCTTGACAAAACATTTACGAAGAAGTCATGACAAAACATTTACGAAGAAGTCTTGACAAAACATTTACGAAGAAGTCATGAAAATTCAAGAGGTGAAAAAAGAGGTGAAAAAACGTGTTAGATCTAACCATCTACCCGACATTCTCGTCAAATACAAAAAAATGAAAAAGTGTCATTTTTTTCATGTCAGAAGACTCGAAGGTGCAACACTTCCAAAATACCGACGAACTCAGAAGAGCAGCATGGCAGTATGTTCTTGACAACTTCTTTGAGTTCTCCAGGTACACCTTGGAAAATGCTGAAGAACTCCGACACAGAGAATTTGGAGAAATTGCACTCCAATACTACCTTGACAAACAAAGGGTAAACAAAGGGTAAAATAAGACTAAAAACTTAACGTTTAAAAAGTGACATTTTTATGAGCTCCGAGTCACCGAGAAAACTTGGTCAGATGTTAGCAGCTTACTTCCCTGAGGAGGATGGAAGCGTTACATACGTAAGGTTCAAAAACAACGAACCTGGAATTGCGTACCAAATTCGCAATTACATGACCATGGAAGAGTACGAAAGGTTCCTACAAGAGAAACCAGCTCTAAACAACTCAGAAAAGAAAGAATAAAAAGTTTAACTCGTAATTGTTTATTTTTTTTTACTTGTATGGGCAAGCTGCAAGAATGAAGTCGACTATCTCAGTCTTTGTTTTGACGAGCTGGACGGCTCTTGCGAGTACGTCTGTTTTGCGGTCTCCAGCTGGTGTCTGACCTTCGTAATTGCGCATGTTCTTGAGAGCTCCAACTGTAAATGATTGTAGGATGAAGAGTCTCTCAGACTGCTTGAGGTAGTCTTCACGGTCGCGAACCGAATCTGTGGTACGAGTCGAATCGGTCGATTTGAGGGAAGAGACTGAAAGCCTGTCGTCTTCCATAGGGGCTGTGGCATAATCTTTGCGTAAGCGGTTCAGACCTTCTTCGAACTCTTGGTCTCTCTTCGATTTGGATTGAGATTGGAATTGCTGGGGTGGAGCTTGCTGGAACATCCAAGGGTTGGGGAAGTAAGGCATAGGCTGAGGAGGGTAGTTCGGGAAGCCTTGTGGTGGGTAGTAACCTTGAGGTGGAAATTGGTAGTAATTTGGTGGAGGGACTTGCTGGAACTGAGGTTGCTGAGGAGACTGTTGTGGTTCTGCAGCTTTCGGTTCTTCTGGCTTTGGAAGGCGTTCAGGAAGAGGAACGTCAGTCATCCGTTTGTGTCCTGTCGGAAGGAAAAACTTTTCCTGTCGGAAGGAAAAACTTTTCCTGTCGGAAGGAAGAACTTTTTCTGTCGGAAGGAAAAACTTTTTCTGTCGGAAGGAAAAACTTTTTCTGAAGTTCGACCAAAAAGTTCTCAATTTTCGAAAATTTGAATGGTTTACGGACGGACAACTGGAAGAGTTCTTCCTGTCGGAAGGAAAAATTTTTTCTGTCGGAAGGAAAATTTTTTCCAGTTGTCGGGAAAATATTTTCCTGTCGGATGGAAGGACTCGGAATGCCAGAAGGATTTGACGAGGCAATTTACCTAATTGAAATTAACGAGCCTGTTAAAGACTACTTGCGCAAGGTCATGAAGCCCAAGGTCAAGTTCACCACTATTTCTGGAAGGTCTACACTTCAGCTCGAGACTTCGACTGGAATTCCAATTCAAATACCAGACGGGACAGCCTACGATGGCATAAAGGACGCCAAAAGAGAAGCTCTTGTTAAGTTCCTAAACAAACGTCCTTGGATAAAAATACCAAACAAGGAGAACCCCCTACCCCATATGAAATTGGCAATTCAGTCTCTCCTTCACTTCTCGGGTCAGCCGTTCTACATAACCTGTGAAGCGACATCCAACCAGTTCAGTAAACCTTAACGTTTAGAGTAAAAACATTTTTTTTTCATTTTTGAATGAAGCAAGTTAAATTCGTCCCACACCAATCTCAATGGACCGATGAAGAGTTTCAAGCCATCGTTGAAGACGTTGAGAACGACATAGACGGCGAACTTAAAGGAGCTCAAATCACAATTGCAACCAAAATTGCAGGAGTCAAGGAACAGATAGCTCCACTTAAAGCTACCAAAAGCTACTCTTGACCTCATGGATAGTTACCGTTTAGATGTCAAGAGTGGAATAAGACAATTAAAATTAAAAACTTCTAAACTACGAAGCTATACTCCAAAAGTTTAGCAGAAATGAGAAGACTTTACCAGAGCTACTTACATGTAAGGGACTTACCTTCAAGCAGTCCGACCAAAGATGAATTTGTTGACATTGTCCCAATTTGTCCGAAAGTCAGCTCAGATGTTTCGAACTGCTCCCAACATATCCGGAATATGAACGTTTGCCTGAACGGTTCCGCAATCTCAAAAAACGTTTTTTGGTTCTCATGTTCCAAACTTTTACGGAAGAGACAACAAACGTTCAGAAGAAGAAACAAGATATTATTTTAAACTTGTTGTATGACATAACTGTCATAACAAGCTTTTTGAAGTAAAACCGTCATTCTCAAACCACTTCATTTTTTCGATGTCCGAACAAGCACCGAAGCCAAACTCAATGGCAGATGTCTTTCAAGGTTGCCAGACAAGCGCCCAGTTCAAATTCAAATTGCCCAATTGAACGCTCATCTGTCAAAACACCATTAAGACTCTCCAAAGTAGTCTTATGGAAGAGATAACCAATCTCAAAGTCGAAGTCCTCACGAACCAAGCTTCCAATAAGAAAGTCCTGAACGATTTCGCGGAAACCTTGCGCCAATACAACATAGAGAACCAAAACCTTGCCCGACTCATCTACCGTTTCTTCGAAGAGATAGACGCCATCTGGAAGGTACTCGGAAAGGACAGAACATGCAACACCGTACTTCGTGAACACAGAATTGCCGAAGGTATTATCAAAGAAGAGGAAGAAGAGGAAGAAGAAGAAGAGAAACACGAAGAAAAGGAAGTTTGGGCAACCCTTGTTGTCGATGACGCTTACGAAATTTCCCAACCCTACCCATACCAAATCCGCAACAAGGAGACAGGCAAGGTTCTTACCCCAGTCCTCAACAACTTGGGACACTTGAACCTTAACCTTCGAAATTACGGTTCAATTTTCCATGGGAAGGCTTGTCGGTATGCAATGGGTTCCAAATCCAGACAAGAAGACGAGGGTCAGACACATTGACGGTGACAAGCTCAACAACCGTAAGGGAGAACCTCGAGTGGTTCTAAGAGTAAAAAAATTTATTTTAGGGGGAAACCCCAAGTAAATTTAGGTGTTTATTTGGATAAGTATGTTAAATTAAGGGTAATTTGCAAAATTAGTTCCCGACCTTTGAATTGGGCTCTTTCGTATCCCAGTTGCGTAGGAGGTCGTCCCAGAGGAGTTGGTAGAATTGCCAATCCAAGGACGATTTGTCCTCCCAGGCATTGAGGATGTACTGCTCGTAGAGTTTCATGACCTCTGCCTTGCACCAGACATCCTCTCCCTTGGAACGTAAGGCTTCTTCGAAGTGCTCGAATGCGATTGGCTGCTTGACCATCCGAAATGACACTTTTTGTCCGTTTGGTCAATGTTCTTGTGTCTCGTGCCATAGTCGACGAAAATACAGACAAACAGGTTATATATGAGTTTGAGACCAAGAATGGTGTAACTCGACCTATCCGATTCAAAGACTCCGAGGGCGACCATGAAATTAAACGGAAATTAGCTAGGAAGGAATATAAAAATTTTTTATTTCATGCAATGTTTTATTTCTGTGCCGTCTTCAAGTATGCCCCAGTACTTACGCTTGGAGAGGACATGAACTTCGGAAAATACCTTATCTAGCTTAAAACAGCCCATCTTTTCACCGACCATGCCCATTTCAATGAGTTTGTTGTACCCTTCTTCGTTCGTCATGAGTGCGTCAATGTTCTCATAGTAAACCTTCACTTTGGATTTGACTTCGGAGAAGAATTTGTTGTAGTTGTCAAGGACTGCCTTTGCGAACTGAGGGTAAGACCAATGTTCGACAATAGGTTTAATGTGGTTACTAAGCCACTTTGACCTTGAGTGAATTCGTACTTCAAAACAAAAGGAGAAAAACCTTTCAACAAAGTTGTCGACCTTCTCATAATGTTTACTCTTCATCTCTTGAGGTTTCTTAATGGAATATCCCCATGTCGAATTCATAAGCAATTTGAGTGTCATTGCAAGTTTGGGGTTTGAAGCTTTCCTAATATCATACAGTTGTTGTATGACTTTTCCAACTGTATAGTTCCTTCCCGGGAACTCACCATCTTCGTTTGGAATTCCAGTCGGAATATATTGGACAAACCTCATGTATGCAGCGTTAAGGTCGACATAGTATATCTTTTCATCTGAGTCGAACTTTCGCAAACCAATTGGTCCAGTTTGTGGAAATTCAAGTGAGTCTCTTATCTTCTGAGAAACTTCTCCTGTTATCTCATAAACATCGTCGAAGCAACCTGTTTCATATAAAAACCTTCTGACCTAACTCAGATGCTCTCCAATACAATTTGACGTCAATTGGATGTCTCAATGGAAGTTTATTTATAGCATCTTGAAGTTCTTGCAACCTCATTGGAAGTTCTTCTGGTTCAGGTTGGTATCCGAACAATCCAACTCCTTGTGGAATTGTGTACTTCTTTTGTACTAGAACTTTGTCTGGAACAACTTTCGGTCTTGCTAACAATGAAAAGTTTGTTTCGTCTTTTGGTACAAAAGTTTCTGTCAGCTTGTCATCTGGAATTGGTTCCAACAAACCTTTCTCGAAAAGAATGTTTACAGCTCTGACAATGTTGCACTTGCCTTTTCCGAACAATGGGTTTGTAAGACTTTCGTTCAACATGAAGTGGTTGTGGACAATTGCAATCTTCAACCATGGTAAGTCTTTGTCAACAACATAGTCGTCATGTGAAGAACCTTTAGCTGTAGGTATGTTGACTCGGATATTGACATTTGCCAACGGTGCAATTTTTGTCAATTGACCTCTGAGAATGTACCTTGTCTTCACACATGACTCAAGATACTTCATCTTCTCTTCTGTAACAAGACCAGAGTTCCTGAGACATGTAAGAATGCAAGGTTCGTTGACAATTGTTTCAATTGAATTGTAAATTCCATACCTTGTCAAGTCAATGTCAGACTTATTTATGAAGGGGAAGTATCCAGCATGTTGTCTGACTGCTTGAGGGTTAGGTTGGTACCATTCGAACTTGACACTTGCAATTCCTTCAATTGCATTCAAAATGTCTGAGTCGGAGTCAACCATTTGTTCTCTCTTTGTAGTCTTGAAAGCGTCAAGAAGCATTGCAGCTGTTGTGACATTGCCATGTGCATAGTAAATGTGACCATCCAAATCTGTTATGGTCAATCTGAGATTGTGTCCTTTCTTATTTCCGTCTTGTATGGCAGCAAGTACACCCATGAAGCCTTCTTTGTTCTTTCCTTCGTCAAAGTTTACTGTAAAGGTTCGACCAGATGTAATTTGACTTCTAACTTCACGGTACTTCTCATATGCATATCTTGTTCTTTCCATGGGAGCATGACCATCCTCTGCACTACCTTTTTTCCTTCTCAAAGGATGCAATTGTTCGTCATGTTTCCAATAGAATCTGGCAAAGCCGTCGTGTCCTTCAACTTGAGGTTCACTAACATCGAAAGGCATGTCCATAAGACGTTCTTCTTCTAACCTCTCTAGTCTGTTTGGATAATTTGCACGTGCTGTTTCCAAATCCATTTCGTAGGTCAGACCAGACAATTTGTCATAGACTTTTATGGGTCTTCCCTTCCTATATTTAAACTTCTTCGAAACTCTCCAACCATATCTTTGCAACTCTGCTTTTATTCTAGCAGACTTTCTGTCCATTCTATATGGGGGCATTTTTATAAAAATAAAAAAATTTTTTTTCTTTACTTTACATAACCGCCTGCTGCCATAAGTCTTTGACGCCAACCCATACCAGCTAATGAAGGTTGACTTGGTTTAGTTTGGAAACTAAACTTTGGTTTTGGTTTATCTTCAGTTTTTGGTTTTTCTTCTTCTATCGGTTTTTCGTCACTTTTCGGTTTCTCTGACTTTACCTCACCTGCAGGAACAGTTGTGTCGTCAACATCTTCATAAATATCATATGCCATTTGTTTTTGTTTTCCTTTCAACTTTTTGTGTTTGTTGTAAAGTTTAGAATATTTCGACTCTAAGTCAATGAGATGTTCTATAATGAACTGTTGGTCAGTGAAGTAAACTTTTCCATCTGTTGTCTCGAAAGCTCCTTCAGACTTCAATATTTTATTTGTGAGAGTCTGTTTCTTTTTTGAGATACTTACGTATATTCTTACGTAGCTTACGTGGCATTTTAAGTGAAGTAAAAAACGGTTTTTGACAGATGTTTATATGACACTTTTTGTTCAGCACAAAAAACTACTCGGTCAAAGTGTTGTCGGTTTTGTAAAATAACCGTCCGATCTCATTCTATAAGGGGGAAAAGGCTTCTCAAAGTATACTTCCTTGGAACGCCCGTAACTTTTCCTGTAGCGACGTTAGACCCTTACTTGTCCGGACAAAGTTATACTAAACATCTTCAGGGCTAGAGGGCACGAAGTGCCTGGAGGCCCCACTACCTTTTTTTTTTTTTTTTTCGGTAGTGTTTACTAATAGATGAATAGTATATAAATTCTATTAAAATGGATTGATCCAAAAAAATATATAAAATTTGATCATAAATAAAATCGTTTTAAATTACTTCTTCATTTAAATTATAACAATTATTTTTGGTTTTATATTTTTTTGGATCAAATCCATTTTAATAGAATTTATATACTATTCATCTATTAGTAAACACTACCGTATATTATTTTTTAAGCTATCTTATTTTTTGAAATTTTATTCAAATCTTTGGTCGCAAGAAGAATTGCATGATAAATAAAAACATTTAATCAAAGTCAATTTTATTTTTCATATTCAAATGGACTGAGTGTTAACATTTAACATTTTTTGCTAATTGTCGTCAAAAATTAGGGTAAAGCAAAAAATTGATATTTATATGGTTTTATGATAGATAACATTATATTCCCACTCATTATATTCGTAAATTTTGAGGTTTATCCTTCGCTTTTAAGATCATTGAATTTGATTTTATAATAAAATAGTTATATATTAGAAAATAATATGAGTTTATGTGATATTATTTTTCAGAAGATTTTGTGTTCTTCTTCAAAATTTTATTTTTTATTAAAAAGAATCTTTATAAAATATACATTTACTTTAATTAATATTTAAAAACGTGCTCTATCAAAAGTTCCAAAAATTCAATATTTTAGCTTTTCTGAGGTGTCACTTTTGATGAATTTCTGTTTACAACACTATGACAACACACATTTCTTATGTGGTTTTCCAACAGAAGTGGACTTTTGCTTCCAGCAAGGTCAAACATCTACTGCTCCAATAACATACAAATTGTCTGTTAAAGGACCTATTGAACTAGCAACTGAAAATGTACCAAAGCCACTTATTGGATTTATGAGGGATTGTTGCTTTGCCATTCAGGTGCGTGCTAATGGCATCCCCATAATAAGATTAGATGACTATAACCTAGCTACGGACGACAGTGAGGAATAAAGGATGAACGTTTATTTTTAAAGCTTATAAATGAGTTCTTCATCAAGCTCTCGTGAACCTTCACCATCTGTGAAACAAACTTTACCAAACGATTATGGAGCACCTATTGAATATTTCTTACGAGCTGCACAATGGCAAAGAGCAGTCTCACCAAGGTTAGGTGTTCCACCAGCTCCTGTCAAAAATAGCATTTGGTCAAGTCCTTATATAAGATATGGTCTCCCACTAGGTTTGTTAGCTACAGCAGTAGCAGTTATGATGTTGAAAAGAAATAAAGCAAATGTTGTAAATAATACTGAAGTAGCTGAAGTTAAACAAACTCCAACACCTTCGCCAAAACCAACGTCAAAACCAACGCCTTCAATGACTCCTGAACCTATGGAAGTACAAACTCCTGTTCAAAAGTCAACTCCTAAACCGACTCCAACATTTAAACCAGAACCTACTTCTCAAATAAATCGTAAAACTCCTGCGTTTCCTTACTGAAAAAATAACGTTATTTTTATTTAATATTAAAATTTTTATTTGATTGAAATGACAAATAAAGTCACTGAAGCAATGAAACAAAAGTTTTTGGTAGAATACATTAAATCAGGAACTATTCCAGAAGGTTTTTACATTCATACTATGAAGGATGGTAGAGTTCAGTTTAGAAAGATAAAGCAACCATTAGATAGAGAAGGTATATTAAGGAAGATTAAACTTCATGAGGACAACATTGCTGAACTTAAGAAGAAGTTAGAAGAGTTGGAGAAAGGAAGAGAGTTATAAAGCAATGAATTCAACAGGGTAGAAATGAGGTTAGAAATCGGGTTAGATCTAATCTTCACCTAAATTTATTTTTGTGCTATGTTTTCATATGCGTGGGAGTGGTGATATCATTAATTTTTAAGTTTATTTTTTATTTTATTTTTATATAAATGACGAAAACTATTGAGATAACAAACTACAACGGTCATGAGTTCAAGAATTTGTTCTTCGTTCCTCGTGAAAATACATTCTATCAGATACGAGGGAGAAAAGGTAAAGTTAGTTTGAGCGTTTATGACTACAAGCATAATGGAAAGTTTATACAAGCATATGATACAAACGGTAAGCGTGTTTCATTAGCTTTGTCAAAACTTACAGGTATAATATCATAAGACGAAATGGTGGAAGTGAACTCAAAATAAGAGTAATTAGGTTATTTTGCCGACCAAATATATTTACAAGGCAAAATATCATATTACATGTCAACCTATTATCAGTATGTTTTGATAAAAAAAATTTTATCAAATATCATATTAAAATTAACATCTATATCTATATCAATATCTACACTATAAATTTTTTTATTCAATATCATAGATTTCAAAAATTTATTTCAATTTTAAATTAATTTATGGTTTTCATCAAAATTGTTTTTTATTAAAAAGCATGTTTCACAATTTTTATGGTTTCTTTCAAAAATTATAAAAAGAGAGTCAATAAGAAATTTCAACGCTTCAAGAAGGAATCAAAGAAATTGACGAAGTTCCAGAATTTTATTCAACAATTCTTAATCAATTAACAAAAACTATACCGAAACTTATCTTACCATCCAAATCAAATCACATTACATACGGAATAAACATTTAATCTTTTACCATTAAAATTATATTTATACGTTATTTAATTTTTTTACGTCTAAGTTGAATAGGATAATAGCCGAAGATATAAAGTAACTATAGTTTACAAGCTAAGGAACAAATCAGCATTGAAACTAAAAAATGCTGAAATATTATAATAAATTGAAGAAATACTGTGATAGAATACCTAGTTATACTAGATACTATTATAATATGAATTCATTTGTATTGAATATCGATTAAAATAAGATGGAACGTCAATTTGACAGACTCAAGTTTCGAATTAGAGACCAACTTTCATCAGCATAGTATATGTGCGCAAACTACTGCATAATGGTATGCTTATCTTTTCATTTTAAAAAATAACGTATTTGAATAATTTCGTAAAAAATTAGAATTACTCGATATTAAGCATATTGCTTTTCTATCATATATGCTTATATTCTACAATAGTGTTACCAAACATCGGGCAACATCATACGTATAATAGAGAAAGGGACAAACTATCCAGTGTCACTTTTCAAAGGAATAAGAAAAATAATAAAGATGAAATAATAACATGAAATCTTATATAAATATAATTTTATCTAAATAGATAAATGAATTAAGCAGTTTACAGTTATATATATTTAATGAGAGACAATATCTAGTTCTATGGTAGAAATGACTCTTAGACTCAAATAAGTAACACAGATAGAAAGTACTCAGTATAACAATTATATATGTACACTCAAAGTTAGTCGCTGCTAAAATCTTAACCTTGCATTTCGGGAAAATCTGACAAATGGCTCTTAGACTCAAATAAGTAACACAGATAGAAAGTACTCAGTATAACAATTATATATGTACACTCAAAGTTAGTCGCTGCTAAAATCTTAACCTTGCATTTCGGGAAAATCTGACAAATGGCTCTTAGACTCAAATAAGTAACACAGATAGAAAGTACTCAGTATAACAATTATATATGTACACTCAAAGTTAGTCGCTGCTAAAATCTTAACCTTGCATTTCGGGAAAATCTGACAAATGGCTCTTAGACTCAAATAAGTAACACAGATAGAAAGTACTCAGTATAACAATTATATATGTACACTCAAAGTTAGTCGCTGCTAAAATCTTAACCTTGCATTTCGGGAAAATCTGACAAATGGCTCTTAGACTCAAATAAGTAACACAGATAGAAAGTACTCAGTATAACAATTATATATGTACACTCAAAGTTAGTCGCTGCTAAAATCTTAACCTTGCATTTCGGGAAAATCTGACAAATGGCTCTTAGACTCAAATAAGTAACACAGATAGAAAGTACTCAGTATAACAATTATATATGTACACTCAAAGTTAGTCGCTGCTAAAATCTTAACCTTGCATTTCGGGAAAATCTGACAAATGGCTCTTAGACTCAAATAAGTAACACAGATAGAAAGTACTCAGTATAACAATTATATATGTACACTCAAAGTTAGTCGCTGCTAAAATCTTAACCTTGCATTTCGGGAAAATCTGACAAATGGCTCTTAGACTTGTTTTGATAATTAATTCTTCAATTATATTATAATTTATAACAAATTTCCTCAAACTATCTGTATGTCATTCAATTCCCGGCCACTACATTCAATGATGGACCATTTCCTTCAAATTTTGAAATACCTTATTCAATTTGTTGTATGGAGCCCGTGATATTCAACACTATGGAGCTCCTCCAGTTTGGTATCCAAGAAGAGATAAAAGCTAGCATGGGCTACTCTCAAAAATACTTGAAGCAATATATTCAAGTTTGCAACAAGGATCAATAGATTCAAATCTTGTTTATTGTACTTTAAAGGTACTTTTAAAAAAGAAACAATTAATGTAAAAGATTCAAATAATTTTTTATTATTATTTTATTAATTTTTTAAAATAAGGTTAATAAAAAGTGACACTGGATAGTTTGTCCCACACTCCGTATAATACAACTTTTTCGTAGTTCTTTATCGAATTTAAATAGAACTAAGTTTTTATTTTAAATAAAAGAGAAATAATTCTAATTTATAATCTCATTATTAATTTATTCTCATTTTAATATTTCATCGATTTTTTATTATCGATATTCAATACAAATGAATTCATATTATAATAGTATCTAGTATAACTAGGTATTCTATCACAGTATTTCTTCAATTTATTATAATATTTCAGCATTTTTTAGTTTCAATGCTGATTTGTTCCTTAGCTTGTAAACTATAGTTACTTTATATCTTCGGCTATTATCCTATTCAACTTAGACGTAAAAAAATTAAATAACGTATAAATATAATTTTAATGGTAAAAGATTAAATGTTTATTCCGTATGTAATGTGATTTGATTTGGATGGTAAGATAAGTTTCGGTATAGTTTTTGTTAATTGATTAAGAATTGTTGAATAAAATTCTGGAACTTCGTCAATTTCTTTGATTCCCTCTTCCTCGCAATACAACTCCATATCATTAACTTGTATTTAAAGGCTTCCATATACAAAACTATATATAATGTTTGAAAGTTAAATCCAATCTTTTTCTATTTCTAAAAAAAATTGAGACCTAAACACGAGATAGCTTTCAGAAAATTTTCAGGGACATTTTTAATCATTTTTTATTTATTGTAATATCTTTGTTATTAAATTTGAATTGTTTAATATTTGAATGTAAAGAATTGAATAGTAATAATTTTAGTTTTAATACATAGCTAATTGCTAAGCAAAATAATTAATTTATTGTAATTTTGACATGTAAACTAAATGGGAATTTAGCCGGCCAAATATATGTCACTTTTTGACTTCACCTCACTTCCACCATTTCGTCTTATGACAGTACAGTTTTATTTTTTTCTCGCTGTGAAACGTATTCGGTCTTTTTTTTAAAAATTAATTTTTTGTTAGAGATAAGAGCTAAAACTCGGTAAACAACTTCTTTATGTCTAGAAAATTCTATCTTGCCTTTTATTTTTTTCTCGCTGTGAAACGTATTCGGTCTTTTTTTTAAAAATTAATTTTTTGTTAGAGATAAGAGCTAAAACTCGGTAAACAACTTCTTTATGTCTAGAAAATTCTATCTTGCCTTTTATTTTTTTCTCGCTGTGAAACGTATTCGGTCTTTTTTTAAAAAATTAATTTTTTGTTAGAGATAAGAGCTAAAACTCGGTAAACAACTTCTTTATGTCTAGAAAATTCTATCTTGCCTTTTATTTTTTTCTCGCTGTGAAACGTATTCGGTCTTTTTTTTAAAAATTAATTTTTTGTTAGAGATAAGAGCTAAAACTCGGTAAACAACTTCTTTATGTCTAGAAAATTTAACATTCGTCTCCCATTTTTATATATTTGGTTTAGAATGTTCGAAAATGCGTAATATGGTCATTAATATTAATTGAAAAGAACCTTGAATTAATTCAATCTGATCTCACAAAATACTTTAAATTACAAACTTTGTAGTTTGAATAGATAATTAGTATTAAACTCAAATAACTAGTTTATTTTTGAATAAAAATTATTTGAATTTATTCAATTTTGTGAATTTTCCTTCAAAAATCAAGTTTAAATATCTTATTTGCCATATAATTATAAATACAATGAAACATATTCGAAATTGAAAAGAATGACTTTTTCTGTTCTTTCAATCATTCAATTTGAATTTTGCAATATTGGATTTCTCATTAAATAGCTATTAAAAACAACAAGCAATTTAACTTACATTCAAATTTATTTGTGTTATATTCAATCTTCTCAAAACTTATAATTTTCGGCTATAGCATGATTATATGCTATATAATATAATAAACCTATAATAGTATCATTCTTTCAATTATTTGAAGAGAAAACCGAAAAAATCTATTTTCGGTCTATAACAAGACATTTCAATTAAATCTTAATCATCTTTTCATATTAATTAAGCATATATACATATTTAAAATTTATTCTACGTTGAAATTGATAATATTCAATTCTTTAGTTTTGAAAATTCATGCATTCAAATGTCGTAGAATTTCAATCTTTATATACTCATTACTGTTCGATCGATAACAAGCTATATTGATAACTGAATCATCATTTGGTTATGTCACATTTTTGCACCAATTATATTCCTTCACTACATTAAAATGTATGCTGCCATTTTATTGCTTTATTGATTCCAATCAATTATTTCTCTTTTTAATCAATTCAGGAAAATTTCAAGTTGACAATAACAATTAATTAAGTGTTTTATTTCAAAATATATATATTCTGCTGGAAATATTTGGTGACAACCATTATTCTTATTAATATCTATCTACCAAATTAATTTTGTTTTATATAATCATCATAAATCAAAAGTTCATACCTGAAACACACAGAATTATTCAAATTATCATCATGTAAGCCAATTTCCATATAAAAAAACTATGAGCCAACTGAAATTTTCAAAATATTTAAATATTGAGATGATTATGTTCAGTATCACTTAATGAATATCATCACATATATGACATAACTATCATTAAAACAAATGTTTTATTTCGGAAATGATTACATCGTAAATCTTCAAAAATATTAAGGATTGCCATGCATTTTGATTCAAAATACTCAATCAAATGCATTCAACTTGCTAAACATATTTGTGTTTATCTGCAGAATTATAATTCGGTATCAAATTAAAGCTAATATTCAAACTTATTTTAAGATCGAAGTGTGAAATAAAGATTTACTTGTTTTTATTTTTAACCACAAACAAAACTTATTTTTAAAACTCCAGACACTAGAAAAATTATAAGAATATAAAATTCTTTGAATGATTTTTTTTATTTCTCTGAGATATAGCTCTATCACATTAAGATTTCTGTTCTCAAAACAATTTATCGGGTAAAGACAAATAATGTATTAAATAATAAATAAAAAAAAGAATGTTTATATTATATATAAATACATTAAAAAAACAAATTATTATTTCATCTAAATTAACAAATTAGGGTCAACTTTGAGCTGATAAGCATCATCAATCAATTTCTTAAATCCATGTCTTATTCCATTACTTTCCAACATCTCTACAACTTTACTAGATACAGTCACAGTTCCCTGGAGCGCGTACTGAGTCAAAGGCATCACTTCGCAAATTGCGGAACCCGAAATATCAATTGTTCCGAGTCTTTCTTCATTCATTCCGAAAATTGCGTTTCCGCACGTAACAACACACGTAGGAGTTATAGTTATTCCCTCGTATTCATTTGATACAATGCAAAGAGAGAAGTCAATCGCCAATGTCACAGCTTGTGCAACTAATTGGAAAGGCTGCAATCTCTTGTTGACACCGAAAATTATTGTTATCTGTCTCGCGGAAGATTTGATGATATCGAAATCGCCGAGGAGTCTTAGATGTTGGTCCAGCATCTCCATGATCATTTGGTTCGTCTCTATCATTGCGTCATCATCATTTTCCGTAACAGCGTAAACGGAACAACTCAAAACAGCAACGAAATCTATCTCGTGACAACCATTTCTCCAGTTTGCGAATCTCTTCGGCCCGATGTCGCATCTGTAGCTGATGATTGTCTCTTTCAGTTGCTCCAGTTCGTGGGTCACTTTGCGCTCTTCAAGTTGCTCCATCAGCATCACGATTTTGTAGAAAGGATTGACATCGGCGATTTTCATTTTTTCGTTGATTTGAGGGAAAAATTCGTCGATGTTCATGCCGATGAAGGAGGCTTCCGGTTTCTCGAAGAAGGCGCACCAACTGGAATTGACTGTGATGATCAGATTGTCTGTTGTGATCAACGCAATCGGGGAAGAAATTGTATCAATGATAAATTGAGCGGAAGTCTTGTATTTGGACTGCTTGAGAGTTCTTATTGCGGTGTTTGTGCTGAATTCTACAACAATCTTCATGAGTTCTTTGATTTCGCTGGTCAATTCCATAAAATCAAGTACTTTTATGAAGAAAATCCAGAAAAGACACAAGACTGATAAATAGAAGATCTCTCCAATCTGTGCGTGCATGACTAAATACCTTGTTGATGTCTCTTGTCGCTCAATATTATTTTCTCGACTGATATTGAGAATTGTAGGCAAAGTTAGGTCTTCAAAGATATGCCTGAGCATTTCATTGGTTGTATTAGAGGTATACAACGCTTCATCTGATGAATATTGGATTAATGCAAGCTCTAATAACGAAACTTGCAATTCTGTCCTTGTTGTGCGGATATTATCAGAAGAACCAGTTTCTCCGAAGAATTCTAATGTCCTTTTCACATATTGAGTCAGATTTTCTTGGGTTAAGTAACTTGTATAATTTGTGTAGTTGTAAAGTTGAAAAGAATTTATGGCATTGAATGAGTAAAAAATTGATCGCGTATCGGAGATTGTGTTGTTAACCAGATCGTAGAAAGCGTTCTTCGAAGCCTTATATAATTGGTTCTCTACGAAAAATGAACCAATTATTAGGGCGATAATGATAATAACGTAAATTGCGATCGAAAACAGGTATTTTGATGGCGTCTTGAAGTATTTCCTGAGATATGCAACAAGGAGGTTTGATTTCGAGGTATCATCTGAGAAGATTTGGAAAATATGTCGAGTCCACATGATATGAACGAGCAAATAGACAATGACTAAGAACATCGTGATAAAGAACGGTATATATATCGAAAGAACCCTCTGTTTGGCTACTTTTTCATGACATGTTAAGTATTCATTACTTAATTCTGTTGTTACAGTAGCTTTTCCTTGAGCAATCTGGTATGCAAGTACAGAGAATGTGTTCACAATATACTTGATCCATTTATCGTCTACTTTTGCTCCATCTGCTTCTGGAAATATTGTTAGGATGATATTATAGATTTTATCGATGAATATATGGAATGGCATCGATACCCTGTAGTTGTTATCAAAAACTGGAGCGTCGATCATGAAAGTCGACGATGAGAAATAATCGTTCAAACAACTATCAGTTTGGAATGGCTCTGATAATACCATATACGCGTATTGGCCGCGAACATGATGGAATTCTTCCGAGATGTTACAAATGCACTCTGACTCCGAATTCGGGAATAATCCCATGGAAACAGGAATTACGGTCGTCATCTTCAGGAAGAAGTAAGAAGTGAACTCTATATAAGCTTGCTGGAGATAAGTGAAGACGTCGTTTTCCTCCATTTGCTTTTTCGCCGTTATAAAATTAGCAATGTAGATAATTACGACACAGATACCAGCAATGAACATAAGTACATAAGCTATGTAATATCTGGAGTTGTATGGTTTGTATTTGTGAGTCAAATGGTGAGATTTCTTTTGTTGATCTTCTCCGACAGCGGCAGACTCTTCTTCGCTGAAGGATTTGAGCTCGCATTCGTTTTGTTGGACAATATTGCGCTGGGCATGTGGGAAAAGAGTGAGAGGAATCGTAAATAAAATGTCACAATAATTCGTTGGATCGTTTTCTAACTGGGCAATGTTCTTTTTGAGTAGATCAACATTAGACTTGTCCTTGGTGACGAATGTTTCGTAGAGAGCGCAAAGCTTGAGGACTTGGATATTGTTCGGAAATCTCGCTTTTATTTCATTCACAAACGAATAGATCAGAGACCTCGTGTGATGTAAGGATTGGATCAGATAAAAGTTGGTCATTAGCTTATTTGTCACATTTTTGGCGTAAAGAAGCTCTATTTGTGAAAATGAGGAGATCTTCTGGGTTATATTGATGATTGCTTCTTGGTATTCTGCTTTAAGCTCTGAAACAGACCTCATATCATTTATCAAATCATATTCATAGATAACGAAGGCATCCGGACGCAAATGAGGATAGTTTCTGAAGTTAGCATCAAGGAATGACATGTATAATGGTGGATTTTTGAATAAAGTGGCAAATCTGATCATTAATGGCTCCAAATCTTGAATATTGAACTTTTGGATGGCCCAATCGAGAAGTTGGCCATTGATGGCTGATGCGATGCCAGAAGAAAAGCCAGATCTGAAATAATGAACAAGATGCCAGACGGATCTAATTCGGAGCTTATCAAAATCATTATCGCACTCTTGGAGTTTGTTCGCTAAACGCTTTGACACCAAAGAAAGTATCCAACGTATAAAATAATAAACAATAATCCAAATCACCAAAAGTGAATAAATATAAAGATCTGGGCTCGAATTTTTATCAGCGCTGTGAAGGATACTGAAAATTCCAGCAACTATGAACGTAAATCCGTAAGATGCGACATAAGCGTTTGCACTGTTATGAATGTAGCTGGAACAGAATCCTTTGGTCATGAAATACAAGCCGTATGCGATGTACAAAGCTGAAAATGCGCCAAAGTATAGTTTCGCCGGATTAATTTTGATTCCAAATGTTACAAGGAAAATGATAATTAATAAAGAGTTCGAGAATGTTGCTGGCGATGATAACGAGGCTCCAGATCCAGCCAAATAAAATTGAGAATTGAAGACTGTTTCGTGATTTAAATTATTTATGTAAACATTAAGAGCAATGACTATAATCTGAGCAACGAATTGAATCATGTAGTAGGAGTAGCCACCGAGGATGATCTGAGCGAATAAGTTTGCTGTTTGAGAAACTAAAATTAATAAAGAAAAGTCTGTTATTTCAACAGAGAATATGTAAACTGCAAGCATTAGAGGTCGGCTGAGTGAAAAATGCTTTTTCGCTGAATACAATCCAAATAAAAAGAAAAATAAACAATAGATCGAAAGACAAGTAATTATTACACAGAGCAAGAGGTTTGGCTCATCTTGTGGTTGTTGGAAAAAGAAGCAAATCAATTTTTGATAAAGAGTCGAGATTCCAACGTTTTTTGCACTGACAATGCTGAGTAAAGAAACAATGTAGACTTGCTCGAAGAATCTTAATACAGAGAAGAATTTTTCTATGTAATAATATGAAGATGCTAGGCGTAAAGTCGCTTGAGCATTTCTAAATAATAATTCTTCTTTTTCTGTGAGATGCTTCGGCTTTATAAACTGAATTTCCGCGAATTGCTTATTTAGAATATCTCCTTGGAGGATGCCCTCATTTTCCGAGGAATCCTCCATGAAATCAAAAATTCTTCTAAAAAAAATTTTTTTTCTCACCAAGAAAATTTTGTGAAAGATTTTTGAATTAGATAAAATTCGTTTAAACCATTGAGCCATCTATTTCTATTTTATTCAGGTACAGATTTTTGAAAGGATATTCAAAATGTTTTTAAATTTGAGAGAATTTATACAGGCGCATGAAACATTCAAGCTTTCAAAGGATTCCTTTATTTATTTATCAAAACTAAGGAGCATTTGACCTAATAAGCAAATAATGATAATACTACTTCGGAATTTGAAATAACCTTCCTGTTTCATGTTTATTTTTCCTCTATAATCAAAAGAATTGAATGAATCATATTAGCACTTTTATCCTAATAAGGTAAATAAATGGATATTGTGTTTAATGAATATTTTAATTACATTCAAATTTTTATCCTAAAATATTCATTAAATATTCATTAAACACTATTGTTATAATTTTTGCAAGTTATTCTTTCAATTAATAAGCATAATTGCATCTATTTACTGAAAAATAATTCAGATTACCTTCGAAAGATAATAATCCGCGGGAGTAACTGCTACATTCGGAAAGATCCATATTATAACGACTATTATTCCTATCCAAACTGTCTATCTTCCTGTGGGCTAATTTTATCTCTTAGAGATCTGGACCATAGTTATTAATATATTTACATGTCACAACAAACATAACATTCTTTCGATATAGTTCGAAGAACTACTTGAAGTTATACTTCAATTGAAGATTATATCATATGTAATATAGACAGTATTTCTTATTTATATATTCTTTAGATCTTTGTAAGATTGATTTTGTGAAACAAGTGATTATTTATTATATATTTTACTGAGAATAAGCAAAGTTAAAGCAAGGAATACAATATGCATAGTCTGCCTGATAAAATAGGGCTTCTGTATATTGAACCGAACAGTTTAGCTGATAAATATAATTAAAGATAGTATTGTTTGACATTGACATTGTGTTTGGGGCTCTATTTTCATTCACTTTCATCGGATTAATGTAGCAATCAATAACATCCATTGTAGCACTTTGTCGTATTAATGTGTTACAGTTTTCATTATTATCAACAATACAGCAGTGAATAACATTCATATGTGTGTTATTAAAGGCATAAATCAATCCATGCAATGGGGATGTTGATTTTTGTGAATTGTTAACAACATTAGAATAACGAAAATCTCCATAACTTCGTAATAGCCGATCGGTCTGCATAATTCGTATGATAATTCAAAAATTTTACATCAGAAACTAGCGCTTCACGATTTACAGTAGCTGCATCAGAATATGCTTTGGAATTTGAGATGTTTATAGAGTCAAAATTTTGGTGAGATGTTCCATACATTTGAAATTGACCCAACCCAGTAATTGTATTACCACAATCAACTATTGTTGACTCTGAAGCTTTAAAGAATGAATTATTATTTTCGGAAAATAATCTACAAAAATGTGAATATTTTGGATCTTCATATTTTGAACTGGTTGAGCATTTTTGACCACATGCTCTAATTATGGTTGCGGCACTATTTCCCTCATAATGAATAGCGCCAGACAAGGTTTTGCTAGTGCATTCGTGGAAAAAGGAGTCTTTGACACATAATATAGAATCATGTTTTGAAAGTCTAATGCTGCATCCATCGATGTCAATAAACTTTGATGAATAGTGAGCAAACTCATCGATTGAAACATTGATCCTTAAATCGTTAAAGGTGCTATTCCCAAAGCTAATAGACATTTTCTAGCATTAAATATAGCAATTATAACTCTTGTTGATTCGAGGTTCATATTATTAAACCTCTTACGTAAATAATGTCACTTTTCAATTTTTCTGTGATATTCAATATTTTCTAACAGATTCGTTTTTTATACATATTCTATTTTTACTCGAAAAAGTATTAGATAATGACACTGATAATATGATATATAAACGGGAGATTTTCATAATTCAATTTTTGAATACACATTTACTGTTTTTTGAATAAGCATACAAAACTTCATTTATATCAAATGAATTATACATATTTTCTCAGACTTTTCAGAGAATTGAGCGGGAGCTCAATTCTCTGAAATAGTCTGTGAAAATTTGTTATCTCTGCATTATTTCAATATAAGCTCCATTTTTAAATAGATTTTAAAAATCGAGTATTGAAAAAGTATGCAAAGATATAATTATTTTAATCACTCAACTTTTTCTGATGAAAAATAAGAAAGCTTATCAAATATTCTGATGTCTTTCTCCAGATTCATTGTTCTCGAGGTTACTCATAGCATATGATTATATACAATCTAATTCCCATTTATCATTAACCAAATTATCAAAACTTGCCAGACTTAAAATTTCGAAATATCGAATGTGCATCGAACATTAAAAAACAAAGTTCTTCGATATAGTTTAAAAGAAATCCATATGTATTTCTTGTATGTCCTGAAATTTTTAATATTTTTTATTCAAAATTATCCACATTTGTCATCACAGGTATTCAAACCGTATTCTGGACCAAAACGAGGTGAAAGGCATTGGAGAAGATGTGGTGTATCATTAAAAATTAGTTCAGGCCAATGTTCAAATTCCATTATTATTCTCACAGGAAAGCCATTTCATTACTCAAAGTTGAGTTTCTTTGATTGTTCTATGATTAAGTTATCTACATTCCTTAATGATTGAGAAACAGGTAAACAAAGTGATAGTTTTGAAATTATATATGAAGTTAACTCAAATTACATATATATCAAGAATAATATAATTTATTCAAAATTTTCTATTACCATTCCCATTGTCACAATGATTTTTTTATAAAATTCCAAATCTATAATCTATAATTTTTGATCGAGTTTTTTAAAAAATAGCATAATTGAATGACGAATACAAGTCAATACATATCAATTTGAAATGTAATAGCTAAGGAGTTTATGCTATTTACTTGAAACTGCTTTCAATTAATAAAAAATAAAGCCAAAACTTATTGAGCTATCGCTGAAATCGCTCTACTTCTAGTTGGTCTTTTTCTTTTTTGTATTTGGATATGATTCAGGGATAATCATTGTGAGATCCAGACAGAGTAACGGTTTTCATATTTTTACATAATAAACGTACACAAAATCTCATGTGCACAAGAATCCCTGCCAGAGATTATTCTATTCTTACTCCTAGACAATTGGCTACTGTTAGAAAGATTGCTCTTGGAAGAGCTGATAATGAGGAAGAAGAATTAAAGAGACAGAGAGAATTAGCACATCAGAAAACAAAAGAACTTGTATCTAACTGGAATAATACAATTGCTTCTAGTAGAAGAGATAGACTAGCAAGATTACAAAAAGAAAAAGAACGCGAGGAAGAAAGAAAAAGAGAAATCGATGAACAAGATGCAAAATATCGTAAATTACAAAAGGAAGCGCAACTTGCTGCTGCTAAGAAACTAGCATTTCAGAATTCTCCAGAAGTCAGAGCAGTTAATTCCCAATTATTACTCGCCGAATGCTTGGAAGAGCGGCATGAACAAAGACTTCTTAAGGAAAAGAAGAAGATCATGGAAATGCATCGTCAGACAAAGGAGGATATGGAAGCTCAAAAGAGATACGAGCAAATGATTGAAAATGAGCAAAGAATTCGTGCAGAAAGAAAGAGGAAAGCACAACTCAATGCTCAAAGTATTATACAACAGCGTGAGGATCGTATTCGCAGGAAAGAAATTGAACGTGAAGAAAATCTTGAAGATGATCGAATATTACGCATAGAAAATGAACGCATTGCCCGCGAAGAAAAGCTCAAGGAGGAAGAAGCAAAGAAGAAACAGAGATTAATAGCCGAAGAATGGAAGAATCAAAACGGTGCACTCCAGGAAATCAAGAAACGCAAGAAACTCATCGAACTGGAGGAAGATAAAAAGATTCTTGCAGAAGCAGAGCGACGCATGGATGAAGAAGATCGTAGGAAGAAAGAAGAGGAAGAGAAACGACTTCAGGCAACTAGAGAGCGTCAGAAACTCATTGACATGGAAGCTGAACGCCAGATGAAGATAAAGAAGAAACAAAATGACTTTCTTGATAAGCAAATTGATGAACAGCTCAAGAAAGAAGAAGCTTCCATCCGGAGCATCACAGAAAAGAGAGAAAAATTGGCTGCAGAGAGAAGAAAGGAAATGCTTGATGCCGTCAGGATTCAAAATCAAAAGAGAGAAAGGAAGGCTGAAAAGAGGAAAATTTATCCTGATTTTGATGAAGCTGAGGAGCAGTTAATTATAAAGCGTATTGAACAAAAGAGGAATCGTGGCATAGAAGTCGCAGAATTCCAGAAGAAACAAGCAGCAGAGAAAAGAGAAAGAGAAGCTGCTCTTAGAGAAAGAGAGAAACTCGAATATAACGAAGAAATCAGAAAAGTTGAAGTTGATATGGAAATCGCCAGGCAATATGCTAAGAAACTTATTGAAAAAGAAAAAGAGATTAATCCAGATGATGAATAATTTATGTTTAATAAAATTTTTGTTATGTTTTCCTAGTTGACCCTATATTTTTCACACCTGAGAGTACAATGAATTTATCTAAATATACTTGAAACGAGCATAACAATTTCAATAAGAAAGACAGTCAACTTAGGGATCACAAGATGTATTAGTATATATATGATATTATAATTTAGCTTTTGAATACAGAATTTAGTAGGGAGAGATACAAAATCATTAATAATTAAAATAAATTAATGGCGTGCGCAAGTAATATGCAGTCATCCATAAACGTATTCAGAAAGACATTATTTCTGAATATGAACAGAAATTATTGAGTACATAATTTTCTCTTCCACCGATATAATAAAAATTTGTAAATTAGGATTGAACATGAAATACTTTACTCAGCGTTGAACTTAGCGACGGCCTTGCCACCTTCTGAAACGGCGTGCTTAGCAAGATCGCCTGGAAGAACAAGACGAACAGCTGTCTGAACTTCGCGGGAACCGAGTGTGTTACGCTCGTTCATATCGACAAGGCGGGCGCCTTCCTGAGCAATACGCTCGAAGATATCTGTAACGAAGGAGTTCATGACCATCATAGCCTTGTTGGAGATACCGATATCTGGGTGGACCTGCTTAAGAACCTTGAAGATGTAGGATGAGAATGTTTCAGCACGCTTCTTGTGGCGGAGCTTCTTATCTTGCTTGGCAGCGTTAGCGGCATCAACTCCTTCGACGGCTGGCTTCTTCTCTGTTGGTGTCTTAGATGCTGGCTTCTTGGATGACATCTTAAACTAATGAACTCAAACAGTTCCCGCCAAGAATTGAGAGGAATCTGGCGCCAAATCGGCATGCCATAATAAGTCCCCAAAAATTGAATTACTTTTTGGCGGGAATTTCTCTCAAAATCATGAACTTTTGGCGGGAAAAAAATTCACTTCATTAGTTTCTAATGCCAGCTAAGAAAGGTGTTAAGAAGACAGCAACAAAGACAGCCGTCGATGGCGAACGCCAGCATCCAAAGACACGTTCATCCCGTGCCGGTCTTCAGTTCCCTGTCGGCCGTCTTCACAGATTCCTTCGTGAAGGCCGTTATGGTGAGCGTGTCGGTGCAGGTGCTCCAGTCTTCATGGCCGCTGTTCTTGAGTATCTTACTGTCGAAGTTCTCGAACTTGCCGGTAACGCTGCTCGTGATAACAAGAAGACACGTATTTCCCCACGTCACATCATGCTTGCCGTTCGTAACGATGAAGAATTGAACCAACTCCTCTCCAACATTACAATCGCCTCTGCAGGTGTCGTCCCACACATCCACAAGGTCCTCCTTGGCAATCCAAAGAAGGGCAAGGATGCTTCTCAGACACAGGAGTAAATTATTTATGCTATTGTGGTTTCAAAGTAATTTGATTTTTTTTTTTTAAAATTGAATAAGATCAGTTGAAATGATATATGTTTTATATGTTCAAGGAAGCATTCAAGGCTGCAATCGAGATATAATATATTGAATAAGTGGAATTGAGCTAAATGAAGAATTTAAGATAAAATATATTGAATAATCAGAAAATTACTACTTAGAGATAAAATAATGACGAATTTTTAATCTAATAAGGTAAGCAGTTTTTTCGATGGAACAATGCAAGAAATAAAAGAATTTGTTGGAAACAAAAAGCATATTTTCTAATCATCAACTAATCAATAAAAATGATAATGTGAATCGGTCATAGTGTAATGGTTATCATGTAAGATTGTCGTTCTTTTGATCCGGGTTCGATTCCCGGTGACCGAGCTTTTTTAATTTTTTTAAACATATTACATCAATCATAATAACTTTTAGTAAAAATGACTAAAAGATATTAAACAAAAGGATGAATACGAAAAATATAATGAATTTTTATTAAAACAATATCTGACAAGCGAATTAAAACATCGAAATCACGATCTTCTTTCCTTTCTTCTTTCTTCCGCCTCCTCCATTGCCAGCTGTCTGTTGAGGTGGTTCTTCTCTCTTTGGAGGCTCTTCTGATGGCTGTTCCTGTGAATGGGAGGTAGGAATATGCGACTTTTTCTCAACTTTGTTCAAAGCGTTAATTGACTTCGATTTTGGAGGTAGTCTTGAGTGTTCAAGAGTGGCAATTCCGTTGTGTATTCTAAAGAGCTCTGCCCTCTTCCTCGGGTCAGGCATCGAAGCGACCATGTCGCAGAAAACTAAGTTCTTCTGGTCGCCGCATATTTCTGAGAAGTTCTTGTAGAATTCTTCGCAATCGATCTTGTTTTCGATCAGTTTCTTCGCGTAAATTCTCAATCTCTTGATTGATTCTGGAGAATTCTTGAAACAGTCGTTCAATCTGTTCATGAGCTTCTTGTTAAGTTGTATCATCCTTTCGCGTGAGTCATCTGGCTGCTGAACGTGGTTATCGTTGAAATCTCGTGTGATATCGATTTCGACGTCTCTTTCTCCATGAACTTTCTGGAGATGCATGAGTAATTCGCCGCGTGTAAGGAATGCGATGAGATTCTCTGATGAACATTCGGGATGATGGCACACAAAGTGTTGTTTTTCGTTATGTTCGATAAGATCTGCGGAATTATTGAACCATAAGACGTTATTTTGTTTGGCACAAAGCTCGCAACGAACATGCTTCTCGCGCATATGGTTGGCAAGAGTCATTGCGTCGAAACAAACTTGATTGCAGCAAATACAGCGAGGATGTTGCTTCAAATGTTCGTAATAGGCTGCACGTTGGAAGATTGGGCATGCCTCAGGTGGATAGCGTCCGCTGTTGAAGCAGATGCAGCAGACATTCATATGATGAGATTTCATGTGAGAAGCGAATAAATCGATGTTTTGTAAGACCATTTTACACTCTGGACATTGGAATTCGTATAGTTGCTTAAGTGCATCTAGGGCAATATCATCTGTGTAATATAAATTAAATTGAGAATTAAATTTTGGCTTTAATTTGCGCGCTGATTCGTAGTCAAGGCTCATATCTGTGACTGCGACTGGTTCTTGACTAGGCTCAATTGGTTTCTGGCAGAAATAACAATGATTTCCACCATAATTGCGATTAAACCTGATAAAGCATTGCAAGCATATGTTGTTGTGGTTGCATGGCAAAAGAACTCTGATTTTAATTGGTTCGGAGCACAAGTCGCATTCGGGTATGGCAGGAGAAGTCATCTTGGCTCTTAAATTTTTAATTCTCAAAATTTGATAGGGAAATTTTAGCCCAACAGATATTTTAGGGGTATGCTAAGGTATAAGATTTCGACTTTTGCCAAGTTTTCAAAATTGAATTGGTGTGAATTTTTTTTGGAAAATGGTCGAGATAATATTGATCCACATTACATGTTTAATATGAATTCACATGAAAATTGTGCAATTGCTCTATTCATTGAATTCAATCTGAGGAGAACAATGTTATCATTGATAGTATAGAGTTTGCAAGTTAATATAATTTTAAATACTCGAGCGCAATTGAAGTTTGAAGACTTTTTACATGGAGGATTTCAATTCAACCTCATTTTCTTTATCACAATCATTCACTAAGTGTGCAACGCCATATATGATGTGATTTCGACAATATACACTACTATCAACTATAGTTTTTAGAAGATAAATCAAAATTTAAAGTAATTTATATAATTATATAGGTAATCATGCTCATTGAGATATCTGCTTAGAAATTTACATCATGGTTAAGTTCATATGTGCTGAAAATATATATAGCTTCTAATTTCAATTGAAGATAAAAATTATCCATTAACTTGGTTGTCTCTGAAAGAAACACTTAAACCTGATTTCAAATTAAGCAAATGAGTATAGTTTTCTGAGCAAATGTCCTCAATTTGAATGATATTCACAGAGGACAAGGTTAAAAATAAGGCAAATTTAAGTTTATGCCTTGCCCAACGGAATTTTGTTGGGATGTACTGATCAGGCTTCAGTTTAATAATGGTTGGCTGTGAACGATATAAAAAATTATTCCGCTTGGTTTTAAAATAGTTTTATTTGATAAACAAAGAGATTACAAACAGTTTATTCATATATTAATATTCTTAAATAGCTTAAAAGGCTTGGAAAGAACCATTAAGAATATTAGCTGGAGTTGTTGCAATTTTAATTTTTCCAGCTCTCCTAAATTGAGCTGGATATACTCTGGATGAGCGTGGAAAGCAAATTTTCGTAATATGTTCTGAAATTTTTAATGGGTGAACGTAATTGCATGTAGATCCATAAGGACATGAAGTTTCATTGCATATGGCATTTGATAATCTTGATATTGGTGTTAAAACGCATTCAACTTTTCTTCCAGCGTAATATTGATTGTTTAAGTTCAAAAATGCAGCTTGAGCAGCATCAACTTCTTTGAAACTTACATAAACATTACCATTCATGATGTCTGTTTTATTTGAAGCAATTAAAATATCTTCAACTGGTCCAAAACGTTGGCACATTAAGAAAATGTCATAGTAAAATGCATCAGCTGCGCGTTGCTTTTCTTCGTCGCTGATAGTTACTGAACCTGCTGGCAATAAAGATAAAAATACATCTGGATCTGGATATAAATGCTTAAATAATAGAACACGTGACATAGGATCTGATCTATGTGGTTTGTTACACATCTCTCCTTTGAGACAAACTCCGGTCTTTTCGAATTGAAGGCAAAATAATTTTTCTTCGCTCATCTTGTCGCTTTTTTGATAAATTTTTATTGAAAAAATCGAATGAACATTCCTGAAAATAGCATTATTACTCAATGCACAAAGTGTGGAGCACTAGTGGTCATCACAGCCGATACGTATAAAGATATGGAAAAGTATATAAATAAGCCAATTCCAAACCAATTTAAATCAAAACTCAAAACAATGGAAAATTTACCATTTTATGAACAATTTATGAATTCCATGAAGCGTTCACGCCAATACAGATTGAGTTTATTTCCATTGTGCATGAAATGCATTGACTCGTTATCAAAATTCGAAGAAAAATACGATAAAATCATTAGTGAAACAATTTCAGCAGTTAATGGATCAACTCATCAAATATATCAGTGCAGAGCTTACATGAATGACGTTCAAAATGCAGATATGCCAGAAATTCCGACACGCATCATTTATCAAAATGATATTGACGAAAGAAGCGGTAGCTTCGAGAAAAAGCCAGTACCACGCACAGAGCAACCGAAAATGTCTCCTTATTTTGCATTGCTATTCTTTGCCTACAAAATATCAGTTTCTGACTTCTTCGGTGTAATAAACTCAATGAGAGTTGGCACACTAGAACAGTATCCAGTTCCAGTTGAAGAAATTCAAAATGGACTTTATTGTATTATTCGGATTTTGATGAATTTATTCAGTTCATTGCGCTTGCCAACATCTTACATTACTCTTAGTAAGAACATTGTCTTTCATATTCAGAACCAAAACTTAGAATTTAATTATCCAACATCAAGGAAAGAGTATAAGCCATTCAATGTATGCTTAAGTAAAATGATGGAGATGTTTGAGCTTGCTTTTGATTTCCTGTCAAAGAAAGGAACCATTGGTCCGAACTTGATTGTTTCGGCCGAGAAAAAGATTGGTGATATCGATTACACCCTTCACTCAAATGATACGGTTGGTTTTACACTAGCAATGCGTGCACTCTTAATTGATATTAAGACTGTGCAAGTTTATCAATATAAAAGCCACTTCCGCTGAGTTATATGTTTCATCTGTTAATATATAAAAGTTGTTTAGTTAGTTCCTATTAAAAATCATGCTTTTTTACCTTTCTTCAAAAACAAAATCCATATGATTAATAAATCTAGCTGTCATCATTAGAGAAATCTGATTTAAAAGTCGAAACATGTCTACTTATCTAAATTTACATGTTATTAAAAGATTTTCTAGTTTCAATGAATTAAAAGTGATCTTGAATATGTATGTTTTCCGGTGAAACCATGATATATACAGATTAGAGTTATTAATCAATTTGTGCAAAGTCCAAACGAATGAAATTCAAATTGGCGAAAACAATTGTGATCCAAATAAAAGCTAATAAAGTGTGCAATAATGATGAGTGATGTAAAATTAGTCTATTTTCGTAATAAATTGTGGTTACAAATTCTATAAAAATATTACAAAAAAGTGACAAATCAAATGTTTAGGAGAAAAGAAAAAAAGAATATTGAACAGCCACAGCCTGCTCCAGCTCCAGTAGCACCATCGCCTCCTCCAAAACCTGTTTTTACATATTCTCCAGATATGTTAGAACTCCAAGAAATGCAAATGGTCGAAAGTCAAACTATCTTGGACGGAGAGCAGAATGCTGCATTCAGCAAATTAGTTCAATGGTTAAATTTACATGTTTTTTGTGTTCCTTATTTATATTTTCGTGTCAACTCAGGAAAAATGGATGAAAAATTTTCAACTTTCAAACAAAATGTATTAAGAGCGCTTGTTATGGAAGGAATAGATCTCATCAAAAAGCACGAGACATTGGTAAAACAACTTGATAATAATACCTCTTCTTCTGCCGCAAGATCTTTTGTAATTACAAATTATATCAATATGCCAACCGCCATGAGTACATGGAGATCCATAAAGGAGCATGATTTCTCCACCCTGCTCCTTAAAAGAGAAATTAATACCATTATTACCCTTGCCGTTCGAGATCTTAAAATTACAGCGGCAAACTTAGTATCTCTCCTCACTTCTGTTGATGCCATTCCATTGAATTATATTCCTATTATCAGATTCTCAGAGCTAGACCTCTCTACTTCTGAAATTGTCGCAGCCAGACCGATTTGTTCATTATGTACCCAAAAAATCATCGAGATACAGCAGCTTAACAGCGAACTTTTCACTACACTTAATGATTTGACACAACTGTACGCTGATCAGTCAGAATTATCATTACAAAATCAAAGAAATCAGTTGAAGAACATTTTTAGTGTTCAAAAGCAATTTTACGACCAAGAATCGAACTCTATGATGCTTACAGCAAGGACCGATAAGTTTGAAGACCTTATTTTTCATCCAAATTTTGTTTGCCACAATCTTATTTCGGCATTTCTTCAAAAGCCTGATGCAGAGAATTACTGGAATGCAGTTAATGACATTCTCGCTATTTTCCAGATCGAAGAAGATGATAAACCTCTGTTTTTAGCATTATGTTCTTATGTACTCCCCAATTTTGCAGCTCCGACCTTGAAGTTCGATGGTCTTGGTTCAGATAACGCCGAGCAACAGAACCATGGCTTCGAATTCCTCGCAACAACCGATCCTATCCAATGTCTCCACCAAATAAAGACAATTGGCGTAAGGCAATTGGCTCTTATCGCGCAGTCATTCACAACCGACTGGAAATCTCTGTACCAATTCGCTGTAGACTTCACTGATTCACAACTAATACCTTCTGTTGCTGAAATTCGTCAGTCAATCATTGAAACTGTTCTCTCTAAGTAATTGTTCTTAATAATTTTCCTCTTTTTTTATTATTAATAAAATAATTATTTTGTTTGAAAGATCGTTGTCTTTCAAAGTATAGTGTTTGATCACAAAACTAAAAGTTGATACGATCTTAAGGTAGTATAATGTCAAATCCTTCTTTTGACAAAAAAATATGAAATGAATTTTGAGTTTCAGGCTCTGTTTTATTAATTTTAAAAAGATCTAGTTATATATAATTTGGTTTGTTTGTCCTTTTCTGTTGGTTTTTTAATTAGTCAGGAAATGAAATTTTGGATTTATATATCAGATTTAAGACCAAATGCATTGATTTCATATGGAAAATCAGATTTCGAGATCAAAACGAAACATGAAACACAAAATCAGAAATTTCGTATGGAAAAAATTCTGCCAAAAAATAAAACTAGGTTTCTAAAAATCTACGAAGCCATAATTATTTACTTGCCTGTTGGAGCTCTACGATAGTATCTCCTTGTTCTTCTTGGTCTCTGGTTGAAGAACTTGTGTGCGAAGCGGATAACGACATCAGCACCATTGATCTTTACTGGTGTGTGTGCCTTAACAACAGCCTCGCAATCCTGGGCTGTAGCGAATTGGACGAAACCGAAAATAACTTGTGGATTAGACTTGGAAACAATAACCTTGGCATCCTTGGAGTTGTTAGCCTTGAAAGCCTCGATAAGATTTTCCTTTGTTGTGCCAGCAGCAAGGTGGGCAACGAAAGCGCAATCCTTTGGTTGCTTTGGTCTTGCGGCGGCAATTCTGAGAGCACGGTTGTTGATAAGGGTTTGTTCCTTAGAATCAACAGCTGCCTTCATTGCCTGCTCTGTTTCGAACTCGACGAAGCCAATGCCACGGGAAACTGTCTGGCCGCGAATTCTCTCTGTGATGATGCGGGCATTGAGAACCTTGCCGAACTTTGAAACGGCTTCAGCAAGTTCCTTTGTGCCTGCGGTGTAGTCGATGTTGGACACGTAAATTGTGTGTGACATTAGACTTGTGGCCAGATAGGAAAAACCGCTGGATTTCATAAAGAAATTCAGAAGTTTATTCTATCAAATTTATGGTCACTTCACTTTTAAACCCGAAATCAACCAAACAATCAAATTTTGTATAATGCATAGGTCAGGAATTGCAAAATTGTTGTAAACAGAAATTCATCAAAAGTGACACCTCGGAAAAGCTAAAATATTGAATTTTTGGAACTTTTGATAGAGCACGTTTTTAAATATTAATTAAAGTAAATGTATATTTTGTAAAGATTCTTTTTAATAAAAAATAAAATTTTGAAGAAGAACACAAAATCTTCTGAAAAATAATATCACATAAACTCATATTATTTTCTAATATATAACTATTTTCTATAAAAATCAAATTCAATGATCTTAAAAGCGAAGGATAAACCTCAAAATTTACGAATATAATGAGTGGGAATATAATGCTTATCTATCATAAAACCATATGAAATATTAATTTTTGCTTTACGCCTAATTTTTGACGACAATTAGCAAAAAATGTTAAATGTTAACACTCAGTCCATTTGAATATGAAAAATAAAATTGACTTTGATTAAATGTTTTTATTTATCATGCAATTCTTCTTGCGACCAAAGATTTGAATAAAATTTCAAAAAATAAGATAGCTTAAAAAATAATATACGGTAGTGTTTACTAATAGATGAATAGTATATAAATTCTATTAAAATGGATTTGATCCAAAAAAATATAAAACCAAAAATAATTGTTATAATTTAAATGAAGAAGTAATTTAAAACGATTTATTTATGATCAAATTTTATATATTTTTTTGGATCAAATCCATTTTAATAGAATTTATATACTATTCATCTATTAGTAAACACTACCGTATATTATTTTTTAAGCTATCTTATTTTTTGAAATTTTATTCAAATCTTTGGTCGCAAGAAGAATTGCATGATAAATAAAAACATTTAATCAAAGTCAATTTTATTTTTCATATTCAAATGGACTGAGTGTTAACATTTAACATTTTTTGCTAATTGTCGTCAAAAATTAGGCGTAAAGCAAAAATTAATATTTCATATGGTTTTATGATAGATAAGCATTATATTCCCACTCATTATATTCGTAAATTTTGAGGTTTATCCTTCGCTTTTAAGATCATTGAATTTGATTTTTATATAAAATAGTTATATATTAGAAAATAATATGAGTTTATGTGATATTATTTTTCAGAAGATTTCATTCTATATGCCTATGAAAAGTACTCTCAAAACTAACTTTTTCCTAATTATAATTAAATCTAGAATATTGTATTATGCTTAGTATTATTTCATTTTTCTCATTCAATTTAGAATTTACAAATGTCAAAAAATTGAGAGCTGTCACTTTTGATGAATTTCTGTTTATTGCAAAATCAACTAAATTTTGACTTTGCTTTAAATCAGGTGTCAAAAAAATAAAAATCAGAAAATTAATTATTTAGATAAGGAAATTGATAAATAATAAAATTTATTTTTCGGTAAAACAGAAATCATGACTCTGAAAAATCTCGACGATAATGTGTTTATTCCATAAAATATTGATATGGGATTATGAATTGGATATAATTTCTTGTGACCATTTTGATGACATGTGATATGAAACAGAATGAATTTGGTCATAGTTTTCACTAATTACAGGTATACATAGAATTCAGGTTACAAAATATAATATTGCTTTATTATGTATATGATAATAAGCGATTTGTATATGATTTTAGCCTTGTTTCGATGATTATTAGTGATTTCCTATCGATCAGTACTAAATATCTTTATAATGGTTGGCTATTTGCTTATAGCTGTATATAAACGTACCGTTTTGCCTGATACTTTTACAATATCACTGATTATTGATTTGACCACAATTAGAAATCTTATCGATTTCTCTGCTAACGGAGCATTTCGCAATTCTCAATTCAGACAAGTATTTTTCTGGAAAGCTTTCCCATTTGAAGGAATGAATTTCATTGTCATTTTTATGGAGAATTCAAAATGTCGATATTTTACCAGATAAACTAGTTGTAAGCAAACGTAAAAGTTTTTCTACGCGATATTGATCGAGTGTTCTTTCTATAAAATTTTGAGCTCGATAAAATTAGAGAATTTGTTTAAAATACTACGAAATTTAATGTATCTTAAAACGTCTCAACAATATTTACTTTCCTAACTTGTGATCTTTAAGTTATTTTCCTTGATTTTGAAATGCTTTATTAATTTCAAATTTGGAGTTAATGTGTATATGATTTGAGAATTGTCATAAAGCTTGAGATCATTAATTTTAGATATGGCAATAAAAAAATAATAATCTTTGTATTTTTAATTTCTCATCTTATTTTGCAATTATAAATGTGTAATTTATTATGAGAAATATCTTCTGGTTAAGTTATTCCATGAACCTTTTCAAAACTTTATTCATCCCTTTGCTGCAATATGAAGAGCAGTTTTTCCATCATAACTTTTTTTGAAAAAAAAAATCTAATATTTTCTTGTACTGTTTATAGATTAGTAATCTTCGTTTTAAATTAAGTATATGTATTTTGAATTCTTATGATCCTAATCTGAAGGGGATGGGGAAAAAATCCAAGTGAAAATGATGTAATTTTTAGCAAGGATTAATTCGGCCATTTATAATATTGTATCTTTTATCATGCAATATGAAGAGCAGTTTTTCCATCATAACTTTTTTTGAAGGAATAAAAAAAAACTCTAAAATTATAATAAACAGTGTTAAATTTTTTACTTAAGAGGTACCGCATCATCTCTTGGACCTTTCATCAAAAGATCCGCATCACAATTCATAAGTTTTATATCAGCCATGTGTTCAGGCTCTTCCTCGTCGTAGAACATGTTTGTTTCCCTTAGATGTCTCTCGAAAAGCCTGACTTTCACGTCCATCGAGAAAGGAGCGTGTGACGAAACAGGGACAGCTGTTGGGTTGCACACTCTGCACTCCCTGGCGCAGCAGTAGCTGTGGAAGTAGTGGCCGCACCCAAAAACTCTCACATCAGAATTAACAATGGGTTTCTGACAAAAACTACAAAAAGTGCCAACTTCTATCGGTTTTGACATTGTCTGTCTCACATCGTTGAAGGACTTCTCTTCGTCGTTCTTGTAGATAGTGAGGATGTTCGCAGAGCTGTCGACAACGAAATCGAAGTCGTAAATCAGAGCTCCGAGGAGATCTCGAACTTTTCCAAGATCCACGTCTTTGTAGCCGTTCTCCACGTGGGCCATGACAACGCCATGAGATACAACGTTGCAGAGATACAAACAAATCTTCTTCAATGAATCTAAAAATAATTTATCGTCTTTTCCAAAGGTAAAAACAACAGCAAACGAGCGGATGATGTCTCCTACTACAGCAACAAACTCCTGCGTCTTCGATTTGCACTCATCGGCTATGAAATTTACAATAAAATTCAGACTTTGCTCTGTATCGGCGATAGGAGCATTGTTCTTGAATTCTATGATTGTCTGAACAATGTACTTCTGAAGTGCTTCGTAGGCGTCCGTCAACTGATGGAATTGTCGCTCGATATAAGCTACCGCGTCGTAAACAGTGTTCTTGTAGCAGATTTCTAGGATCTCCTGGTTGAGGTCGATGCTCTTGAGCTCTTTGATGACCTCTCTCGGGTAGTAAATGCATAGGAAATTTATGAATTTCGTAAAAATCTTCTCTGGAAGCTTGAATCCCTCTGATCGTGAGTCGTTAAGGATTTCTCTGACAAAGTACATCGATATTAACTGGTCTTCAATCGATGTTACCACATCAAAAATTTGGGAATTGTATTTTTCAAAGAGAAGGTCCTTGAATTTGGATACATCGAGAAGAACTAAGGCTGTAGAGTTCTTTTTGAGTGCATCCAGGACGAAATTCGATGTCTCGTCGTTGATATATTTCTTGAGATAGTCAAAAACTCCTGTTTTGTTCTCAGTAATGAACTCATT
Organism: Trichomonas vaginalis G3; assembly: GCF_026262505.1. NCBI lineage: Eukaryota > Parabasalia > Trichomonadida > Trichomonadidae > Trichomonas > Trichomonas vaginalis. The sequence goes on along the minus strand of NC_067208.1, from coordinate 19,795,297 downwards.
GATGATCTTATCGAATCTCTTCATCTTTATGAAGATTTCTATCTTAGCATCATGGAAATGTAACGCATCACATAAAGTTATCATCGTATCGAAGAGTTTTGAATCGATCTGGGTGTTGAGGAGCTGCAAAAGAGCCTTTTCGCGTTTGTTGTTTGTTGATTTTGTGTCGAAAATGACCTTTAAAATGAAATGAAGGTTTTCCGGAGCAACAGTGACTCTTTTATCAATGATAAAGTCGAGGCATGTTGAAATAACTGTCTGGTTGATCTTATCGCCCATGTTAGAAAGTGTTTGGAGCAGGATTGAGAAGAAATAATCCATCGGAAACGGAGCAGCATAACGTTCAAGGTAGAGTAGCACGTTTGACACGATGAAACTGGTCTGGTCGTTATCCTCTTCAAGTAGAAATGCCAAATGGTCGAAAGTTTTTTGAGATGAAATCTCAGATAACCATCTTATAACGAGAATTGTGAAATGGCCGCCGTTCTGAATGAGTTCTCTGAGGAATTCGCTCGTTTTCTTATGGTTTCCGGAGAACATATACGATGATAATGCGGCTGTGTTGTCTTTTACCCTGTTTTTGAGTAAATTGCCCAGAAGAACGTAGTCTTTCTTACTCTGGGCATATTTCAGGAGTGTTTCAGTCTTCGCAACCTTGTTTGGAAGCTTAAAAACGATGTTTTCCTTTTCTGGAATTTTGATATCTTCCGAAAGAAGCCTTTCTACGAACTGTGACGAGTACTCAAACCTTGTAGCATCTGTATCTATCTCAATTATCTGCTTAAACAATGGTTCGGCGCTTTCATAAGAATCAAATAACGAAATTGCATGTTCAATGGCCCATCTCCTCATTCCGAGGTCAACAGATAGTTTGATGACCTCTTTGGCTACAGCTGATGGGTCTTCCTTCGCTTTGAGCTTCTCTTCTGCAAAATAATTAAATTGTCCGCTGAGATTTCTTTCAATCATGACGGCGCGTTGCTTCTGGTTTGGCGGAAGACCGATAGAAACCGACGGTTCACCGTTATAAGCTCTCTTGCAAAGATCAATAATTTTTGAAAAATCTCCTGTCTGAACTATGTTTTCGAAGTGATCCTGGTATGTACAGAGCGATATTGAGTTGACATCGCCTTCATTTACTATGTAGAACTCAGATAAACCGGAAATAATTAAAGAATTTGACGGAAGCTTTTCGTTGATGAAAGTATTCTCTGTAAAGTAAACTACAGTGACTGTAAGATTCTTCGAAATGATAACTACGATTTGTTGTGATAAAAATCCAACATATTGAGGGTCGACGTCGATTTCGTGTTTGTAAATCTCTTCTGTGCTGAGCTTGTCATCAAGAGAAAAGATACGTATCATTCTGCGTTCACAGATGCAGAAATAAAGTAAGGACGGAGAAACTACGTAAATTGCGCTGATATGAGCAGAAACATCGTAACTTTTTAGAACTACAATTTCATGACCGCATGACATGAGCTTTAGAGTGCCTGAACATGATAAAATTGATATGTTTTGGAAGGCAGGAGCAATTAATTTTCCTTGAACGAAAATTGAGGGGAGATTGATGTTTAATATTGGGAAATCGGATGTGTAATAAAGACTTTTGTTAACAGATGTGCCCCAAAGCTGCGCAGAAATTGTAAATTTGTAAAGATTTTCGGATCCATCAGAAGCAAGCATTGTTTGGTCATTTATAAATGCTAAACCTGTGATGGGACCTTGTACTAATCCTGGATATGGCTTAAGCCATTTTTTCGATTTCATCTCGTATAATTGCAAACTTCCGTTAGAAAATCCTGCAGCAACATACGAGTGTGTTGGAGATGCAGCTAAGGAGATGATATCTGCTTGAATAGATGAATCGTGTTTTGGAAATTTCCAAGAAAATGCACTTGAAGCATCGAAAGCATTGATATTTCCGCTTGCGGTTAAGAAAATATAAAGGGTATCATAATGAATACATGAAATTGTATCGCTGTCAACATGGACTCCACCTATATTCTTCTTTTTTAGGATGGATTCCATTTTTTATTATTTTTGACAAGTAAACCATTTTATTTGACAATTGCATTCTTATAGAGAAATTGTCCAATATAATATCTTAAAGGCTGTTATATTTGTTTACATGTTTTATGTAAGAAATACGAAATACAGATTAATAATTGATTTGGATTTCGTAAATCTCTAAAATAAAGAATGTTTGATATGTGCATTTTTAATTCTGAGGTATATCTAACTATATTATGGATTTTTCAATAAACAATACAAAAACATTCGAATTTCAATTTGATTTGATTTGCTAATGATTATTGAAGTTCTTTTATTTAGCATATATTACACGAGTTTAAATAACATGGCAAGTCTTTCGTTTTAAATTTCTTCAGCATTGTAAATAAAGATGATTTTATATCGCATATGAAAATTATATGATATATTTAATTTGTGCGTGGTGTAGTTAACACTGTAAAAACAATAAAGGCTGCAACAGCAATGCAGCAAACAATCAATACGCATAAGACAGCAATTAGTGCTTTCTCTGAACCATCTCGTTTTTTAGATGAATCATTTTCTTCACTTTTTTCTCCTTTGTCTTTTTCACCTTCATTTCCTTTATTTTCTTCTTCATCTCCATTACCTGTATCTTCCTGAATATTTGATTTGATATAGAACGTGAAGCCTGTTTCGTCCTCTTCAGTTTGTCCTTTTACAACAATATTCACTCTTCCAGATTCACTTTCAACAACATTTGGAACTGTTATTGAAAATTCTTTCTTTAGTTGTTCACCATTATTTTGAAGAGTAATTTTTTGAACTTCTGTTTCATCCAAAAAGATTTGTATAACAAATGAAGAATCCATACTTGTATCTGGATCATAAATGATTGCTGTAAATGGAACACTGTCACCTGGAGCAAATTTCTTGTTTCCTGGCAAACCTTCCAAAATTACATTCAATTTTGTGTTGTCCTGAACCTTAATTTCAAATGATTTCTCATTTGATTCAAATCCATCATTTGCAACAAGTTTAACTGGATATGTTCCTTCCTTTAAACCCTCTGGAATATCAAAAGTGAACTTTAATTCTTCATCAGATTTTAACTTTCCTTGATCAAACTTTTTATTGTTGAACATGAAGTAGACATCAAATTCTTTATCTTCTTCATCTAAGTCTGTAATTTTTGCTGAGAAATCAACTTTATTCTTTGGAAGGAAGTGCTTATGTTTCGGTTTCTGAATTAATTCGATTTGTGGTCTTGAATTGACTGAAAGAATCTCAATATCTGTCTTGTATTCGATTGGATTAGAACCATCTCTTAATCCGATGACTTTTAATATGTAATTTCCAGCCTCAATTGGTTTGATTTTCTCTGAAAACGGAAATTCATGATTTACCATTGATGTAAAATGAGCGAAAGTTTTTTCTAAAGCAATATTTCCTGTTTGTTTGTTAACAAGCTGGTATTTAACATCTAAACTGCTTTGGGTAAAATTGTATAAGATTGTTCCTTTTACATCTATCATTTCTCGCTTTGCGTATGTTTCTGATAGTGAATCTTTATCTATTGTAATTTTTGCTGGGCGATAATAACCTTTATAAATCATGAATTGCCCAATAAGGTATTCGTCTTTTTTGATTCCATATGTATCCCATGTGATTGACATCCATCTCAAATCTTTTTTGTTCTTTAAAGGAGTGTCTGTAAATAAATTCGGCCCCTTGGCGCTGTATCCATAGCTTGAATAAGTTTTATCAGCAACTGATGGATTATTCTCCATTACCCATGTGTACTTTCCAATGCCATCCATTCTAATGCAGTATCCAACGTCTTCAATTTCTTCACCAGCTTCTGTAATATTTTCAATGTTAAAAAGGAATCCTGATGAAAAATCAAACTTTTTATAACCATTTCCTTTGCAATATAAAGTTTGTCTGATGATTGTATATAAACCATTTGGATCATTTTCGACTTCCAATGAATAATCTATGCCTCTAAATGTTGAAATTTCAGCACCAATATCCTTTCTAGTCTTCTTGTCCTTCTTTATAGATATTTGTGTTTTAAATTTGTTTGTTATTGAAACATTTGTTCCATCGACCATATCATAAAGAGTAACAGAGTATGGACCGTCGATAACAGCTTCAAGACCATATGACAGTCTGGCAAGATAAAGTCCAATCATTAACAATATAAAAAAATGAAGTTTTTATAAAATCGAGTGTTTTTTTCAATTTTTGAAAGGGATTATTTAAAGAGTCAATTGACTTAGCATTTATAAAAAGAATGTTTTATTAATCATATATACTTTCTTGATTAGTTTTGAAGAAATATTAACTTGATGGGAAGATTATTCAAATTGAATTACATTTCAAAATTTGAATTGATATTATTTCTAATGTATTATCGAGAAGATGCGTGTATAAGTATGAAAAGCAATAATATTAAAATTAAAATTCAGCGATGTCAAAATTTAATCGCTTTTGAATAGTTTACAAATTCATTAGCTGATTCAAACATCAAAATTTTATTTATCTGTAATATCCTTATTTTTGGATAAAACAATGTGTTGTTTTTGAGTCCTTCTGCAAATATAAAGCGCCTATGCTTACAATTTGATTTTCGGCGTCAAAAATTTTCTCACTGGGTTTTCGTCTATCAATCCCAGCTTATTATATACGCAACCAATCAAAAATCTGATATGGGAGTCCAAGGCTAACTTTTTGTTGTCTACCTAATAAAAGAGGAAGCAGCATTAGTGAGAATAATCGCAAATATTCAATTTAAATTATCTTTTTATTCTTAATTTAAAGTGACAAAAAGAATAAAAAACCTATTCTAAGGCATGTTGTTATGTAAATGAGACTAGACATCATATTTTATGTTATGAAAAAAAAAATTTAGAATTTTAGAACAAAATAAATAGAAAAAATAGCATAACTTATGGATGTGCGTATATTAAATTTAATAAATTAAGAGAAATTATTTTTGGCGCCAAAATTATTCGTTAACTCTCAAATTTTTCTGAGTCAATAAGCCGCCAAAAAAGTGTCATTTTGTTTCGTTAGAGAAAGATGAATTGTCCATGTCATCCAATCGGGAACAAGGGGGATGGGGATTAGATGATAAAGAAGCAATTCATGCTCTCTATCTGAAGCAATCAGACTTACCAGCAACAATGTGAATCAGTCTTTCACTGAATGAGTAGGTGTTGGAAGAACTGTTCTCTAAAGCGATACAGTTGCGCTACATGTTCGTCAACTTGTCTAGAAATAAATATATCATTTGTTTTATACGTTTTTTCGTAATAAATCTATTTGTATTTGTTGTATTTGAGTATGAAGATAACAAAAACTACGGCATAAGACGCAGTACACTGGGCTTCGTTGCCATTTTATTTACCATGTTAAGAATAAACTTAACAGACATGCTTTGTTTTCGACGAAGCCATCTAAAATAACGTACATCTAAATAAAACTAAAAAACTGTAAAATTTCTTTATTTGATAGTATACTTCAAATTATGCACTATACCTTCTAGAATTCTATAACACTCTTTGCATATAATTTTTTTAAAAAAAGTTATATCTCGACATAAATATGATTTATCAATAGAGTATGTAAAATAAAACTCATTCGCAGTATTAAAAAATCGTAAATCTTTCCAAAAAAATTTTGAATTACAAATTTTAAAACTTAAAACAATATTTTTTGAAGCGAAAAAACGAAATCTAATTTTTTTTGGAAAATTTAGAATAAATAGAGCTCTTTAACTCGTCGAATACAAATTGTTTTCAAGTTTTTTTCGACCGGAAATTGAACTTTTAGAGTTTATACAATAAGATTCACATGAAAAAATACGGGTTTAACAAAGAAATCACCAATATAAAGGTTTTTTAGTAGAACGAGATTGATAAAAACTATGGTATGATAAAAAGACGATAATTGAAGAATATGAATGATTCGAATTACAGACATACTCTAGTCCGAAACTTACTATGGTTCGTGACTTATTTTTGACACAGAATAGCTGTAGACTAAGGCTTACTCTAGATCCAGACTTATTATACAATTAAATTTGCTTTTGGAATAAGGCTTAATTTTAGTTACAAACTTATCTTAATATCAGACTTATATTTAGAATCAGACTTACTTTAGTCTAGAACTTACATTTAGAATCAGACTTACATTTCAAGTCAGACTTACTTTCGTCCGAGACTTACATTTCAAGTCAGACTTACTTTCGTCCGAGATTTACATTTCAAGTCCAAGGAAAAGAGACTATTGATGACTTACTTTCCATCGATGGTGCACAACAGCAGGGAGGGGATTGGTGGGTTTGGGGAAATTCGCTGAGGCACTAGTGTCCGGATTGTTCGTCAAATAGGTTTCCTTTCCTATAAAGAAATGACACTTTTTTGGCGGCTTATTGACTCAGAAAAATTTGAGAGTTAACGAATAATTTTGGCGCCAAAAATAATTTCTCTTAATTTATTAAATTTAATATACGCACATCCATAAGTTATGCTATTTTTTCTATTTATTTTGTTCTAAAATTCTAAATTTTTTTTTTCATAACATAAAATATGATGTCTAGTCTCATTTACATAACAACATGCCTTAGAATAGGTTTTTTATTCTTTTTGTCACTTTAAATTAAGAATAAAAAGATAATTTAAATTGAATATTTGCGATTATTCTCACTAATGCTGCTTCCTCTTTTATTAGGTAGACAACAAAAAGTTAGCCTTGGACTCCCATATCAGATTTTTGATTGGTTGCGTATATAATGAGCTGGGATTGATAGACGAAAACCCAGTGAGAAAATTTTTGACGCCTTGATTTTCAATTTCAAAAATGTTCTCATTTTGCCTTTTTGAAATCATAATTCGTAGTGTCTGGAGGAGGATGCAATAGTGAAAAGATTATAAGAGAATAATAAATAAACTGTAAAATGATTGTCTTCTCGATTAAATTTGGATATGGCTCCTATGTATTTTCAATTACATGTACTTAGGAAATCAAAAATTCATCGTAACAGAAAGAATGCATATACTTTTCACTTACAATTGAGATTTCATTATCAATGACATATATTGGAACTGGATAAAATTGGCATACTAATAGCGGGTAAGCTGTGAGATGCTTTAAAAATTCAATTTAGAAGAGTAATGATTGTAAAATAAATTTGTCGACAATAATAAATAGATGAGAATAAAATATGTTCGGTTAGCTTCGGACTTAGCTATTTAGATTGCCTTTTTTGATTTACTATGAAGATTTTGAAAAATAAACGTATTAAGTCAGAGTTAAAAAATAGTGTAATAATAGCAATCAGCATGTTACATGTTTAACAATAATTTAGTATTTATATGGATAACACTGAGATCAAAAATTGTTCCGATTTTTTCTGGATTTTTTTGGGTCAATTCTTTAAATCATAATTGCTATATGACAGAGAGTTGTATTCGAGAATCGAAATTGTTTTTTACAACTTTTTTGGAAAACCATAACAATCTGATTTCGCAACAAATGAAAAAATTAAATCAAACCTAAATGAATCGATAGGATTCTTATAATATATGAGATCACTGAATTCAACAATGCATGAAATCGATGATAGTAAATAAAACGCGACCATTTTATCAAAATGGCCAAATGAAAATCCAAAAAAATCTTAATATATTATTCATCATGATATTGGTATTGTAAGTAGTGATTTAATTTACCCTTTCTGTGGTTATGTCAAGCCTCTCAAAAATCTTATCTTCTAAAAATTACATATTGGAAATTATCTTTTTATAAGGAATATAACTAAATTAGTTTGAGTAAATAGCTTTATTTTGAGAAGGTTATCTTTTCTGAAAAAAGTGATTTTACTTCAAACAATAATTTTTCTAGAATTTACATGTTAATAATAAGTAATTAATTTCATTATTTTTGAATTCGAATTCAAAAATTCTCATAAATACAACAACATCTTTATTATGAAATAATAGATGTTGAACGACAAGATGTTTTTCATTCAAAATGATCGAAGTTATGAGCGGAAAACCGTATTTTCACTTTGAAAAAATAATTGAATATCGTAAAAATTTGAGATAACTCAATTGACTTCATTTCTCGAGGATGCTCGCTAACGAGTTCTCAGTTGATGCACCAAATGTCACCATCAAGGGTGAAGAAATGGTTTCCCATTATGATTACCATACATCACACGTCGTTGCCGGTGCTGATGGAATCAAGATTGTCCCAGAGACAAAGAAGTTCGAGTTCAAGACCAACTTACATGTTCCAAAGACCGGTGTCATGCTCATCGGCTGGGGTGGCAACAACGGTACAACACTCACATCCGGTGTTTATGCAAACACGCACAATCTTGTTTGGGATACAAAGCGTGGCGAGGTCAAGGCTAACTATCATGGTTCCCTCACACAGTGCGCTACAACATACCTCGGTCAGGATGAAAAGGGCACAACATATGTTGCTCCATTCAAGGCTTTACTCCCAATGGTTAATCCAAACGATTTAGTCATCGGTGGCTGGGATATTTCCAAGCTCAACATTTATGAATCAGCTCGCCGTGCTCATGTTATGGAGCCAGCCATGCTTGTTCAGATCAAGGACGAGCTTGAGAAGATGCACCCACTTCCAGCTGTCTTCGATATCAACTTCGTTGCTCCAAACCAGAAGGATCGTGCTGACAACGTTATCCCAGGCACAAAGTGGGAACAGCTCGAGACAGTCCGTAAGCAGATGAGAGACTTCAAGGAGCAGAACAAGCTCGAGAAGCTCATCATCCTCTGGACAGCCAACACAGAGAGATACTGCGAAGTCAAGGAAGGCGTCCACATGACACCAGAACAGCTCCTTCAGGGCATCAAGAACAACGACCCAGAAATCTCCCCATCTACAATCTACGCTACAGCTGCTATCCTCGAACACATCCCATACATCAACGGTTCTCCACAGAACACATTCGTTCCAGGACTTATCCAGCTCGCTGAACGCGAAGATGTCGCCATCATGGGTGATGACTTCAAGACAGGCCAGACAAAGTTCAAATCAGTCATGGCTGACTTCCTCATCTCATCAGGTCTCAAGTTAACAGCTGTTGTTTCCTACAACCACCTTGGTAACAACGATGGTCTCAACCTCGATTTCGAGAAGTGCTTCCGCTCAAAGCAGATCTCAAAGTCCTCCGTCATTGATGATATGGTTGGCTACAACCCAATCCTCTATCCAGAGGGAGCTCATCCAGATCACGTTGTCGTTATCAAGTACGTCCCATCCGTTGGCGATTCAAAGCGTGCTCTCGATGAATACGACTCCGACATCTTCTGCGGTGGCAAGAACATCATCTCCGTCCACAACACATGCGAAGATTCCCTTCTTGCTGCTCCATTGATGCTCGACCTCATCATCCTTATGGAACTCTTCACACGTGTTGAGCTCAAGGATGAAACAATGAAGGACTTCCACCACATGAACGCTGTCTACTCCGTTCTTTCCTTCCTCCTCAAGGCTCCAAGAACGCCAACAGGCACACCAGTCATCAACTCACTCTTCCAGCAGCGTGCTTGCATGGAGAACATCCTTCGTGCTACACGTGGCCTTCAGCCACTTAACAACATGCACCTCGAATGGAAGATGCCAGTTAAGCATAACTAAGATTTTTGTGAGAAATAAAAATTTTGATAGATTGATAAATTTCCATCACGTCTTTCTTTATAAATCATGTTTTTATCGAATAAGAAGTAATAGAAAATTGAAATTTCAGAATAAATTTTTGTATTTTCTGTATATTTCAAATGTTTATGGGAGGAAATGAACCAATATCTAAAATAAAATCTTATCATCGTTAAATATTCTCTGAAATTTTTCCAAATTTTTTCCAAAAATCAAATTTTAATGATAAATTTAACAATTTTTAATATGAAATCACAAAAATCAGAAAAAATTTGGAAAATCAAGAGATCTGTTTTAGATTGAGGACATAAAAACTGATATATTCATATCAAAATCAAGCTCAGCCTTTAAGAATTTGATTTCACGATTATATTTCCTACTTCAAAAGCCTTTAATGACGTAATATTTATCTGCCTAAGACATGACCAATTGATACCTGAACTCCAAACTGGTGAACGTTTTTTTACTGATTTTAGAGGAACATTTTATTATCTTTATCCTTAAGAACCAATATAATAATATTAAATGAAAGTTTTACTTTGAGCGATAAATTTAATTCACAAAATTTTACAATCTAACCACTTTTGATTGAATATATTCAATTTCTCTCAAAAATTTTTAAAATATTGGAGAAATTTTTATAATTTTAATCCATAATGAAGTTTACATTTATAATGCATCATAATTGAAAAATCGAATTACAGGTTTCCAAATCAACTTAACATAGTAAATATACCTCTTTAACATAAGTTAAATAGATTGTCTCTTTCGATTTTCAGATTTTTCTTTATTTTTTGTTGGTTGCAATGTTAAACAACATTATCCAGTTTAAGGGTTCAAAAGAAGATCTTAAAAGTGCAATTGAGAGCCATAATGGACTTACTGTTCTCGATATGAGTACACAATGGTGTGGTTCTTGCCGTAGATTAGCAATGTTGTTACCGAAAATTGCAGCAGAGAATACAGACGTACTCTTTCTTAAAGTTGATGTCGAAGATAACCCCGAACTTAAGGAATACTATAAAATCGATCAAATACCTGTTATCAATTTCTGCAAGAATGATAAAGGCTTGGAACCAATTAAAACCTTAGTCGGATTAAACGTTCCTGCCATAAAAGAAAACATTACATCACTGAAATAAAACATCTTTCCCTTAATAATTATTTACAGCTTTTTAATTATCTTAGTAACCATTTGTTTTATAGTTAAGATACATCTTCTCTCCCAGAATTGAGGATTTTTGGAATTTATCGTTAGATAAAAACAGTTTATTATTTTATATAACGTTGATAATTAAAGTTTCGGATAATACGAACATTAATTTTTGGCTCTTATTCCAACTCAGACTGAAACACAAATGATGTATAAAACATTATTTCCAGAAACGTACAATTGAGAAAATATATGAAAATTAAAACTTCGATAATATCATAACATTTACATGCTAAATATTACGCATAATATAATTAATAACATTACAAAAATACAAACAAAAGATAATATGGTATGGGCTTAATATGTGAATAATGATGGATAAACATTGGTCGATAATAACTGCATAGCTGTGGAAGCAATATCAAATTCCTTTGAAATATGTGTAAGAACTGGCAAAAGCTGTTGGAGAAGAACTGTGTCGTCTTTTTCGCCCATCCAAGGAGTGATTCTAACAAGATTACTACGTTGGAAGAGCGCAGAGGCACACATATCATCAACTAAGAGAACGCGGTTCAATGGACGATTTAAGATACGAAGATCTTTGACGTGATATCCGTCGGCACATTGACACGAATCTCTAAAAAGACGATGTTCCTGGTCTATGTATGGAGCGATAGCATCAATAACCTTATCCGCATAAGGCTTTTCTGAAGCTGTAAAGATGAAAATCTCGTACATTTCTTTGATTTTGTCTAGGAATTCAATCGCACCTGGTCTAACTGTTACATATGCTCTCCTTCGACCTATTCTGACAGGGAAGCATTCTGTTTTCGGAGGGAGTTGATAACTGAATACGAGTGTTTCATCTAAATCAATTGCAATGCAGGGTTTTGATAGCAATATATTGCTTATGATTTCTTGAGAGCATGCTGTTGTAAGATTTAACTGAGCTGCAGTTGAATTCATTGGGTAGGCAAGCATCAAATTTAATTTGATAAGAGTGATAGAAAAATCAATTTTGATTTTCAGATTTAACCGAAAACAAAATTCAATTTACCTCAGTCCAAATCAGTTTAAATTCTAATGGTTTGTATAATAATAAACAATAAATATCGAAACGAGGATAAATTTTTGAGAGAAGTATTTTGAAAATTATGAAATCATGGAATTCCTATTAAACATGCTGATACAATATTTTTTACTTTTAGAACCGGAATGATCTTATTGAAAAACAGAAATATGACAATAGATGAGAAGTTTGTGAGATTTACGCACATTGAACCAATATTTTTCAATCATTAACATATATAATAATTAATCAAACATGATAATTTTGTCAATTTTTCAATAAGATTTTGGAAATTTGAATAATTTTATGAAGATTTTCAATATTGATTGTTTTCAAAATTTAATGAGAATATTCCGTATCATAACGCTATTCATAAATTAATTCCTTTTTCAAAAATTGAAAGGTCAATTTTTTTTGTCAAAATGACACAAGAAGGAAAGTACACATATTTATAATACAAGCATAATTTATTTTATGACAAGAGTTCGAAAATTTGAGTTTATTGATCAAAACTATAAAAAATAAAATCGAAATTTGGGCTATCCTCCTATCATATAATCCATTTTAAACAAAATATCTCTTTTATCCGTTTTGTCATCTGCCAGATAAAACCCCATAAATATATATTTTTTTCTAAGACATTCAAAAATGTCACTTTTAATAATGTAATCAATTTTATGTTCATATTCGTCGCATTCGACTGTCCACATTTTCTCACAATGATTTCTTAATCTCTGATGTTAGTTGATGTTTTCTATTTACTTTTTAGATATAATAATAGTGGCTAATCTTACCATAAAAATTGTATAGATGAGTTATTCCTTCATTTGCTAACAGGGAGGCTATTAATCTAGGATATGTTAGTTCGGTGCTGCTATTTCCATTTGTTTAAGCTCTAATTTTCGAATGATGAAATATTTCTTAAGTCAATGAAATTCATAATGAAGTTCAACAAATTTTCAGCAGTATATATCTATTCCAAGTTTGTTATTTAGTTTTTTAAAATATTTGATATATGGAGTAGGTTCAATTTCAGAATCATGGTTGGGGTGTCTATAATTATTCGAGAGCGTATTGAAGATACCAACAATTAAGTGGTTGTTTGCAATTGTGTTTTTTTTTGTTGAGGATGAGTCATTTAATTTCTTTTGGATGAATTTGAGTAATTGGAAAAGTACAGTTATTATCAGTCCACTGTATCGAATAACTCTTTAATTTGAATGAAATTAATATTTGCTATTTATTAGTTTATTTTGATATATGCAAATATAGGTCGAGATGAAGATAAAAATTATGCAAATATTATTTCGAATTATTAATTCAATAATCTTTTGTAGCTTTTTAATGATTTTATCAGTGTCATAGAAGGTCAATCAATCTCATAAAGAGTTTGTCACGGTATTTTAGGAGCGTATTAATGTGGAAACGAAATTTATCGTTTATTGAAAATTGAATCATATTATTTAATTTGATTATTTAGTGAAAATGCAATTCAGAAGATGATATGGAATGTATATGCAAATCATAAAATCAATTAAAATTGAGAATGTTGAAATTACAAATATTGAATTTAGCTGTTATAATAACACACAGAATGATGCATGTAGTCTTTCTTTTAATTTTAATTCAATTTTTCAAATAAATGATAAATTAAATCTTGATGGTAATCCATTAATTTCAATAAATAATATAATAAATTTTTAAATTCTCAAATTTCAATCATCCTCTTTTTTAAAAAAGATATTTTATTTCAAGTAAGATCTGTTCTTTCGAGATAATATAAAATTCAAAACATCAACTCAATTAATAACTCAATTTTTCTCCTATTTCAAATTTCAGGCAATAATTTGAAAGCTCTCGATATAACGTTCTAACGTTTGACGGATGAATTTATCTCCAGTTCAATCTACTAAATCATTTTATATCGAACAATTTTTTTTCATATTTAATCATTAAGGGTGCACCCGTATGTACGTTTATTTGAGAGGAGGAGGATTACCCTCTCAATTTTGAGGGATTCGTTAGTTTATTTTCTCGATGAATATGCAATAAAATTTGATTTTTACCTTATCAATATACTTCATATAATATACACATGTTCATTTAAAAACTTTTTTCCAAAATCCTCAGGAATTAAGGGAGTTTTGAATTTTAAGAATTTTTTTCGAATTTTTTCGAAAAAAAATATTTTCAGAACAGCCTTAACGGCTAAGATTTAGGAACAATGTTAAGTATCAAAAAGAAAGGAGGTCTGATATAGACAACATATATCGTTGAAGGTTGAAAAAATCTCTAATATTTGAGCCCAAAATTTCAAATTTTAATTTTTGAAAAAAGAGGCCACCCGTATGTACGTTTATTTGAGAGGAGGAGGATTATATTTTTGAAAGGGTGAAACATTATGAATATGTTAATTATATAATAATATGTATTATTATAAAAAAGAAAAAATAAAGCACGTTAAAATTTTTCTTTCTTGATTTTTTACAAAATCTACTTAGAATTATGCAAAATATGACTAAATAATTATAAATTTCAAGTTAAATTTTAATTTTGATAAATAATTTAAATTTCAAAATATCAAGTTCAGTTCGACTATGTATGTAGTAATTCCTCAATAAAGTGCCAAAACCCTATTAAAATATATGAACATTTTCAACATTTTAATGTTTTTATTTAAAAATTTGTTGGAATATGAGCTTCAAACAATTATTATGTAAAGAAAAATAATTAAATATATGTATTTATTCGTATTACAACCGTAGTAAGTCGATTCTTCCTTTCTTCTACTGAGTTTTGAATTTGATTTCGAATTGTAAAGAGATTCAAAGGGAAAATACTAGCGGATAAAAACTACCTCCATGAAAGGGTCATAATGGACTCAAGTTGTATTTTTTGATATTTTTTGCTTTTCGAGCCTAAATAGGTAGCCAAGATAATGCCTAAAAATAAGGTTCTAAATTCTGAAGTTTACATGATCCTCTCGTGTGCACCCTTAAATTGAATTCAATTTTATGCTCTTTATTCCAATTATCGTTTATACCAATAACTGAGCATTTCATTTAAATTAATTTTTTTTCTTTCTTTTTCGATATTCGATGATTTTTTAATGATTTTGCTATATAAAGCGTCTAATACATATTCTTTTGCTCTCCATAATATCGTTTTATTTTCAATATTTACAGACTTTGATTAAGCATTCAATCAAAATTGAATAATATGCACATATAATGTCCCCTTCTTTATTATTTTCCACCAAAATTCGAACGTAAAACAAACGTTATGTTTCATAAGGCGATTTTTAAAAATTTCTATTCTCACAATTTTAGAGTTGTCTATTTCCCATTATTAATACTTTAATATAATATATGGTCGTTTTCTATTTCTCTATAGTTCTCAATTTCACAATTAATTGATTTAATAATTCAAAATTGATTATTACAATTAATATGAATATCTTTATACACTCTCCTGCTGGTGCTGTTTTCAAATTGATGTTCGAGCATACTGACATCATTGGGAGTATTGAGAACAGGCTCAATTGCCAAGATCCAATAATTTGTTTTCACAATAATATTATCCTCGAAAAGCACTTTTCGTTTGATTTTTACGATGTCAAAGATGGAGATCATATATACACCACCAGCGAAAATGGAAGGTCAAATCTTAAATTGTGCCAAAAATTATCCAAATCAATAACAATCACCAATCAGCATGATAGATTTTCTCTAGAGAATTCTTGTTTGAGACTTATAGACATGACCTTTGTTAGAGCCGAAGGTTCATATAGCGCAAATCTCAAATTAGTTAATTGGTATAATAACTTGCAGAAAACAGAAACTACCTTCTACCAGACAACCCCAACAATCTTACCAGAGAAATCTAAGTCTCCTTGCTCTGATCCTCTCCCTACTCTATGGTAATCGCTTTATCACTCGATTAGTTTTTGTGGAGTTCCACTCTGGAGTTTGGAGACAACTCATGCGCTTTTGTTTGTTTAAATATTATAATTTCTATCTAATTTTAGTCATTTTTTCATTAATGAAATTTTTTATTTTCTGCTTTTTCTTAGGATTAACAGTTTTTATGGAATAGGGTTTCTCTCAGGAAAGAAAATATCTACTCCAAAAATGTCAAAACTCAATATTTTATCTGGTCATAATGATGTTAGAGATAATTCAATATTATTGATAGCAATCCATCTAGCTTACAATAAAACCAATTTAATTCTGAAACAGTCGATAGGATTTCCAATGAAATCAAGATCAGGGATTTTCGATGAAAGCTTAGAATATTCATATCAACTTTATATAGGAAGTACGATTTAGACATTTACAGATGCATTGACAATGAAAATAATCAGAACAAATTGAAATATTCTTCTAATTTGAACCAGAAAGATCTATAACAGTACTCATTGCAGATAACTACGGTTCATCAATATAATCTTCCGAAATCATGATATAATGCCTTATTTACATTATCAAATAAAATTTAAAATTTGTCACTTTTTGATTAAAATCTTTGTAAAAATATGAATGAAGTTGATATAACATCATCGAGTAGCCTCACGTTTAGAGACACAGTTGGTACCCATACTCTTCAACGAATTGCGTCTGCCCTGTTAAATTACTCTCAATCTAGGGTTGCCATGGGAATTTTAATTTTTATTCACTCATTCTTTCCACCATTTCAATTACTTGCCTCATCATTCGTTTTACCATACTTCAACAAGACAGATGAATCAACTCATTCAATAGGTTTACGTAAATTCTTTTGCTTTTTTATTAGAATTGTTGATTACGACTCTACAACTGGATTGCTTTTACTTTGCGAACGAATTATTTTCTTTGTAACAGTTATAGTTTTCATCGGTACGCTTTCAATATACTTTGCGCTTTTTTATTTCAAAAAAAGATTATTTAACATTTCAAATGC
The DNA here is from genome assembly GCF_026262505.1 of Trichomonas vaginalis G3. Classification (NCBI taxonomy): domain Eukaryota; phylum Parabasalia; order Trichomonadida; family Trichomonadidae; genus Trichomonas; species Trichomonas vaginalis. The sequence goes on along the minus strand of NC_067208.1, from coordinate 19,778,444 downwards.
AGCGTTTGTTTTACTCCATTTCGCAAGCAGACTATTCCTTCCGTGGACAGCATCGTTTCTAGCCGTATCATTCTACAATTTGCTCGAAAATGGAGATTATACATCGTTTATTTACTGTTTAGTCTCGTCTTTACTAAATATAATCATCTGTATATACGGTAATTGCGTATTGTCATGCGCTCCATCGTTTTATCCTTGCATTGGTGCAAAATGGGTCGAAAATAGTGTTGGTGATTACATTACTTACATTATCTTCATTTTGATTGAAGTAGCACATGATGTGAAGACAAACAAAACGTTAAACATCGTTGTAGCGTCTGTTGTTTTCGTTTTATTCGGAATTATATTTTATTCTTACGTTCGAGCTTTAACTTTTACATACGTGCAGGTCAATGCACTTATTTGGGCAGTATCATTCATCACATTGATCGGCTACTGTTGGGATATCGTTTATCTCGCAGGATTTGATAATTATTTGTCTGCCTTTCAAATTACGACAATTTTATTCTATCCAACATACAAGATATGCTATGTTATTGCTCTCCACATGAACAACAAGATATTAGTATCAGTTCTTGAAGCAGAAGAACAAGGATTTGCTTTTCTTGACATAAACAATCCAGTTAAATGGGTAAACTACTCCTGTATAGGCTATGAAATACTAAACTACAATCTGGCGATGATTAAATTCGGAATGGAGAAGTTTCCTGACGATATCTTGACTTGTTTAACATATATCAAGCTGGCAATGCTTCTCCCAACACTGCAACCTTCAGCAATGAGCTATGGTATAGGAGAACTCGAGAGAAGAGCAAAAGGATCCTCAATTGACATAATTGTCCTCTCAACTTACAAAATGGAGATTGCTAAACGCGATGACGGTTCAACAGATACAAAGTCTCGTTACATTGATGTAACAAAAGCCTTTGTTTCTTCGTTTTTGTCATATTCAGTTCAATTTTGGAAGGAAATCAACGCTTCCAGGTCGAATAGAGCAGTTTCTCTGGCTATGGAGACACACGAAAGATACAAAGCAGCGGTAAATATGATAAAAGAACTCAAAATTTCGGGTTCATATGTTCAATTACTTCGAGATAACCTTCCTTTACCTTTCTTCGGCACTCCTTTTGATACAGAAGACGAGATACTGATGGACGCAAGGAAAATGTTCCATATTCAGAATGATATAACAAAATACAACGAAGAAAACGAACTCCAGAAGCAGCCATACTATTTAACAGGCAAAACAATACATGAAACATACGCCAGGAAGTTCCTCATTCTTCAGAAACTCTCTCTTTTGCTTCCTTACGTTTTTACCTTTTTAATAATCATATTTACGTTCGTTGTAGTCCATAACTTCCAAATATACCCGACATCGGCCATGAATATCATTGATAAGTTCACTGACGTAAGTAATAATTTGACTTCTATTTTATATGCGTCAACTGTAGGTTATTTCATACAGAAAGATAGATTAGACCCACAGATGTTCTTGAATGATTACACAAAGAAGATCTACACATCGGGATTGCAGAATTTTACTTATGATATTGATTCAATAACTTTAAAGATCGCAGATCAAATAGATCCATTGTTTTCCATGTATGATTCATTCAAGTACCTCAATTTAACACAGTATTTGGAAGCAAAAGGCATAATTCATTACAAATTTGCTGATAATCACATTCGGAACTTTACTTTCTTCCCAGCTCTCTTGAACTGCCTCGTATTCACTTCCTATCTCCATAACATCACATTAACTCCGTTTGCGAACAATTTTGATAACAATGCAGTTGTTATCGACAGAATTATGGATTTTGTATCGAAATCATCAAATCCAATGCAGCAGAGCATGAAAGATACAGTTAATAACAAGATTAACAAGCTGATGATCTCTGCTTATGTTATTTTAGTTGTTATTTTACTTATTAATATTATTTTCATACAATATCTTAATAATTCATATAACAAATATTTCCATATGCTAATGATGATCCCTAAAAACAGAATTTCAATGATGATTGAGAAGATTGAACATATTATGCATAAATCTTCCAGGATTTCATCAAAAATTGAGAGCACAAAGGCTTTCTACTTGAAGCAGATGATGTGTCAGACTCCTCCACGTCAATTTGCTACTTCTACAGAGAGATCTTTGATGATGACAACGCATTGCATCATCGTTGAAGCGATTTCCATAATGGTTTTCATATTATTCCTATCAAACATCAAGAAAAAGCAGAATAAAGTGTATCTTGGCATTGAAGAACTTTCATTTGTTTCAAATCTGACTTCTTTGATCACTTTGACAGGAAGTTTAGTAGCTCTGAAGGTTGGAAATGACACAAACTCTGCAGTTAACCCAGATACTTACCTCAATCGCGTTTTTAATGAACTTCTCGAGATAAAATCTTACATGTTTATGGACAATATCTCGAAATACTACTCCATGCAGTCCATGTTCAAGGAAGTCGACAACAATTACCACTCATTGGCCGGAGCAATTAATGGTTTGTGCTTGAACATGCAGATCTTCATGAATACGGAGAATAAAACGTATACATTCGATGATCCCATCGTAAAAGAGATCTTTGTTGCCCTGAATTCCGCATGGAATATGATAGTTCCGAATTTATATGATGGAATTATCAAAGGATCCGATGAAGAGATCGACCAACAGTGGGTTGATATGAATACAATGACATTGTACGTAATATTGGCCTTCGCAATCATGATTTACTTCATGTTTTCAATTTTGACAAGTAAATTCTTGATTGACGACTTCGTACAGATCATTTCTCTTACAGCAGCCTATCTTTTAGATGGTACTGATACTCCTCTTGACGATTCAAAGACACACAAAGCCAAAAAATTTGATTTAATCAGAGAATTGAAGGAAGAAGCCTTTTCAGGCGTTATCGATCCAACATTCCTTATAGACTCAAACAATGTCATCAGATATGCTTCTCCTTCGGTCTACGATACATTTCTCTCCCGACCAACTAATGGCGTCACAAAAATTGACAAATTTCTTTCTCATTCCGGCGTCAACATCGAGGCGACACTTCCTCCTACAGAGCAGTTCATTGTCAATGCAGAAAGGAAGACGCCAGACGGCTCAGTTTTCCTTTTCAAGCTGATTTTCAGGCCGATTTCGGATCTGATTTTGAACGACGTGAAAATCGACTACGCACTGATAATTGTAGACAAAACAATAAAGAAAGGAATTACCAGGAGAATGGTGAGAGAAAATGCGATCTTGGACAGAACGATTTCCTCTTTTGTTCCAACAGGATTCACACACAAAATTGCTCCATTTTTAGGTGTCGCGTACATCACGTTTTCTGACGAAGCTGTTGATGAACACGCTGTAGAAGTCACGACGAAGATCATGGAGTTCGCTGCTGAAGGACCTGACCTGCAGCCAATCTTCCGCAGCTTGCAGTCATTCAGAATTGTTTCTGGAGCGTTGACAGACAAAAACGCAACACAAGCAGTGAATGACTTGATTCTGTTCGCGTTGAAGATTAAGGAATGGGCAACTCCTTTGAATTACAAGTACAAGATAACAATATCTGTGTACGAAAACGCGTTGGTTGAGAGCGACATGACAATTGCACCTCATTTCGATTTCTTGACTCCGAGAATTACTCAGGATATAGAAGTCTCTATTTATGATCAGCCAACAATACTGTTGACAAGACCGGCGTTCGACGCTGTCTATGATTTGGGTTATGAACTAGTTTTGTCCACAAAAACTGTTAGATTTGGACAAAGAATTGAAGTATATTCTATTGTTTAATTATTTTTATTTCTGTATTAAAAAAAAACAAATTATTTAAAATTTATATAAATAAGTTTTGACTAGCCATAAATTATCTGCTATTTCTGAAACTGTTTTAACTAGTAGTGAAAAGAATATAAATGAAATCATAATTTGCTTGATCATCATGCAAAAGTTAAGAGTGTTCGTTCTATTTCTTAAGTTTTGCACACTTGACTAGGTATTGTATAAGGAAATGTTACATCACACAAAAAATCTAATTATTTTTTAATGCTCAATAAATTGTTTCTCAATTGTTTCATTCAATTTTTCAGAAATCTCAAATTGAGAATGAATTCAATTTCTTCAGAAAATAAAAAGAATCAATTATAAACTTATAAAAAATTAAATAAATGTAATCCTCCCTAACTCAGTTGGTTAGAGTGTCAGACTGTTAATCTGGAAGTCGTGTGTTCGATCCACACGGGAGGAGTTTTTTTCTTTTTAGGATTTTTATTTTTTTGAATTAAAGATCGTGAGTGCAAGCTCTGTACCTAGTCCTGAAGCGATATGCAAGCAGTAATCAGGAAAAACTTTTTGATAATATTAAATATTTTGTTTCTTTTTGGATAATCTCAAATACAATGATTGAAATGATCATGTATGAGTGTAGGGGACCGCTCAAACTGAGTGTAGAAGTCATGAAAGTCGTAAATTCACCCAAAGAATGTTCCATTTGAAAACTGTTAGAACCGCAAAAATCCTCTCAATTTTTGATCGCTGCTCGTTCTCATACTTCGGGAATACCAGCCGTTTTAGCGACCAATATACTGATTATTTCATTTTATTTGGTTCAAAGAATCCATATCTAGTTTTTCCATGCCTGATAACCCTTTTGACAGATATACTCTTCATCTTGCCTGATTTCTCGATTCCGTCCTGTAACCATTTTTGATGGAAGAGACCACAGCAATATTCCGTATGTTGTAATCCTTAGCCTTTATGAGATAATCATAAGACGCGAGCTCTTCCATCGTTTAAGAAAAATGAACTTCTCGTCAATCCACTTGATGCGCTCATATAATAATACAAACGCTTACTCATTTTCATAATTTGTTTTTTCTGAGAATATGTTAATTTTTTATTTATCTGTTTCCATTTTTCGTGGTAGAGGGTACTGCAGCATTCTATATGCTGCATATGTCACCAATACAGGATTAATGATTCTTCTGTTCAAAATGTAGTTGATAAAAGAGTGAATCCATTTAGTATTAATCACCAAAAATCTAAGAAGTATCAGATAAGCTTCAATTTGGAAAGCTTGAGATCTACTTCTAAATTGGATGAAAAAAAACTCATTAAATGTGGCAAAAAGTATCTTTTTTTAAATGCTGCATGCAGGTCTGTTATTGATTTTTGCACCATGTGAAATGAGAACTTCAGCAGCTTCTTTACAATTTTCATTTGTTGCAATTTGAAGAGCTGTTTCTCCAGATTTATCTTTCACATTGATATTTGCACCATGCGAAATAAGAACTTCGACTATTTCTTTATTATTTTTCTGTGCTGCATGATGAATGGCGGTTTTTCTATTTTTATCTTTTTCATTGATGTTTGCACCATGTGAAATAAGAAGTTCGACAGTTTCTTTACTATTATATTCTGCTGCAATATGAAGAGCGGTTTTTCCATAATTATCTTTCTCATTGATGTTTGCACTATGTGAAATGAGAAGTTCGGTTATTTCTTTACGATTTTTAATTGTTGCAATATGAAGAGCGGTTTGTCTATAACTATCTTTTTCATTGATGTTTGCACCATGTGAAATGAGAACTTCAGCAGCTTCTTTACAGTTTTCATCTGTTGCAATTTGAAGAACTGTTTCTCCAGATTTATCTTTCGCATTGATATTTGCACCATGCGAAATAAGAACTTCGACAGTTTCTTTACAATTATATTCTGTTGCAAGATGAAGAGCGGTTTCTCCATAATTATCTTTTCCATTGATAAGTTTGTCATCATGATATACAGAATTTCGACAGTTTTAACTTATATATATTAATTCTGCTCGCATATAAGAGCGGTTTTTCCATAACTATTATCTTTCCATTGATGTTTGCACTATGTGAAATGAGAAGTTCGGTTATTTCTTTACGATTTTTAATTGTTGCAATATGAAGAGCGGTTTGTCTATAACTATCTTTTTCATTGATGTTTGCACCATGTGAAATGAGAACTTCAGCAGCTTCTTTACAGTTTTCATCTGTTGCAATTTGAAGAACTGTTTCTCCAGATTTATCTTTCGCATTGATATTTGCACCATGCGAAATAAGAACTTCGACAGTTTCTTTACAATTATATTCTGTTGCAAGATGAAGAGCGGTTTCTCCATAATTATCTTTCTCATTGATGTTTGCACCATGTGAAATAAGAAGTTCGACAGTTTCTTTACTATTATATTCTGCTGCAATATGAAGAGCGGTTTTTCCATAATTATCTTTCTCATTGATGTTTGCACTATGTGAAATGAGAAGTTCGGTTATTTCTTTACGATTTTTAATTGTTGCAATATGAAGAGCGGTTTGTCTATAACTATCTTTTTCATTGATGTTTGCACCATGTGAAATGAGAACTTCAGCAGCTTCTTTACAGTTTTCATCTGTTGCAATTTGAAGAACTGTTTCTCCAGATTTATCTTTCGCATTGATATTTGCACCATGCGAAATAAGAACTTCGACAGTTTCTTTACAATTATATTCTGTTGCAAGATGAAGAGCGGTTTCTCCATAATTATCTTTCTCATTGATGTTTGCACCATGTGAAATAAGAAGTTCGACAGTTTCTTTACTATTATATTCTGCTGCAATATGAAGAGCGGTTTTTCCATAATTATCTTTCTCATTGATGTTTGCACTATGTGAAATGAGAAGTTCGATTATTTCTTTACAATTTTTAATCGCTGCAAAATGAAGAGCAGTTTTCCCAGAATCATCTTTTTCATTGATGTTTGCACCATGCGAAATAAGAACTTCGGCCGTTTCTTTACAATTAAATTCTACTGCATAATGAAGAGGAGTTTTTCCGTATTCAGCTTTCACATCGAGACATGCGCCATGTGAAATAAGAAGTTCGGCTATTTCTTTACAATTATTCCATGTCGCATGGTGAAGAGCTGTTAATTTATTAACATTTGTATCGACATGTCTACAACGTGAAAGGAAATATTCGCAAAAGAATGGAATATTAAACATAGGTGAATAAACAAAACATTTGTCAACATCATTAGTTTATCGAAATATACTAAAAATGATTCAATATTGTTATCTCTAACACAGTAATCTAAATTGATCTCTAAACCATATTCATTCATCAAGAATGTAACAAAATCAATGTTGTGTGAAATAATTGCGTATATCATGCTAATATTATCTGGTTTCCGATATTTCAAGCATTCACTCAAGATCTCTTTACTTCTTCCTAAAAATGAAAATTCGAGACATGCTTTAGTTATTGTTGAATTAAATTCTGTTCTTAAGAACTTGAAACAATCAACTGCTCCATGGTAACAACATAATTCAAGTAATGAATATCCCCAGGATGAAAATGGATATAAACCGCTTATGTGTTTTTGATTTATATCAAACCCTTGTCTTTCAGTGAATGCAATGAATTTTTCTAAGTCATTATTCATAATTATTTTGAAAATTGTATCTTCTGAATGAACTTTGAGATTTTGTAGGTAATTTGTTTCTGATTTTTTTATTTTGCCCAAATTAATTCCATATTCTTCATAAAAGAGGTAGTTAGAAAGATAGCTAATATTGGACACCTCCGTTACATGATAATCATCAGTAATGAGTTTTGCAAGTTTCAAGTATGACTTTGTATACCGATTATTATGCACAATGATATTTAAAATGTCTTTTGTAATATTTTGGGGAGTATGTTTCTTTGAATCAATCAACTCTGTTTTGATCATTTTGTAAATTGAGTTTAAATCTTCTTCTCTGTCAGTTTTTAACTGATACAATGCATTAAATGAATCAATGTGATATTGAATGACACTTCTCAGTTCAATGTATTTGATTGGACAAATGTCTTGATTGGACATTTTAAAAATATATTTACATTTTATCAACTAAATTATCTGTGCAATTCATTATGTGAAAAATATCATGTTCTACATTTAGAAAACAATGACTACAAAGATTTCTGATAAAATTTTGATTTTGATTAAGTTTATAGATTTAAAACGATAAGATGAGCCTTCAGCATAAATCACTTCTTTCAATAAATGAAGAAAAGATATTACTTCGTTAACTTTCGAAACTAGATTTTGTAAATAGTATAGAATCACTTGCGATTAGCTCTCAGAGAAGATTATATTCTAAAATGCTCATTGTCGAGAATATTAATGATGCATATGTTTAAATCATGAATTTATGATGTCAAATTTTCATTATTTCAAGTTTGTGTGTTAGAAAACTAGGAAGTAAATACTTAATAATCCACATGGGAGGAGATTTTTTTTTCGTTTAATTTATTTATTTTTATTGTTGTTATTGTTATTTCGCATTCACGTCAATAAGCATCACGCGAAATTAAAGTAAATATGAGCACATGTCTTCACTTATTGGATTCCAAACAGAATTATTTCCATTTATTGGCAGAAGGCCTCATATCTTCTGATTATCTCAAAGAGGCAAAAGGTGCAGCATAGCTGGGGTGCTGTTATTATCTCTACTGCTAAGGAGAGGGCAGTGTACACAAGATAAATCGTAAAAGGTAATGAGCGTTCATTTCAGTTGCCTGATTAGTGGGCGGTCAGGCCGAAAGCAAAAACGAAATGGAATTCCTTCTAACCAAATAAAGGAAAATGATTCTTACCTTGAGTGATAATGATGACAATATCATTGAATAGTATATTATCCGTTGAAGGAATTATTCAGTCACCGATCAACTATTCTTTGTTTTTCGGCAGTTTTAACAGTTTTTTAAAGTGAAATAAAAAGAACCAACTTGGGACTTCAGTACAGTTACACTCGACAAGAACAGTCTTCTCAATGATCCAATATCAATGTACGCAATAGACAGGCGAGTAAAACAAAAGATCACGATAGACAATCTAATTTATTATTTTGTTTCTACCAAGTTACGGCTTTCTGATTATTCATTCAATACGACAAAGACTATATACAACTAAAGCGTGGCAAAAATATATTACAATCATTAGATTCAAGTGGAATAAAAAAAATTTAAAAAAAATCTCCTCCCGTGTGGATAAATCAAAGTTTATTCGAAGGAATAAAGTTATTGCCATTGTTTGTTCGGAAATTAATTTCACGCAGTTTGTAGTATGTGTAATATGAAATCTGTTTTCTAAATCTTTTCTTGTCTTTTTAACACATCTTATTCGGCAAGATGTGTTTCAAGACGATACTTGAGAGAGCTATCGTCTGTGTACTGAAATGAATCTGAATGAATCTTCTCATGGAATCTAAGTTCCATATAAACGACAAAGAAATGAGTAATGAACGGGAGGTAAAGGCAAATGCAGTCTCGCTCTGCATATCAAGCCGGCAGCCCACGGGAACAGCTGCCCTCGCGGTCATTTGCTCATTCAAGCTACAACGGAGATGATCATCGGCGGCACTCCAACCATAGGTGCGGTCTACATCTCTTTCGCCATTGGGTGTTAAGAGGCTTTGTAGGTTTTTGCATTGTGTTTGAAGGAAAAGAGAGATTATGAGGTGAGTTTCAACAGGAAACATATACAGTAAAGATGTAACTTTCTCGCTGTATCTCTGAGTTTTGTTGCATTATCAGAAATCTTAAATTTTATGATCAGTCTATAGAGACCAAGGGACGCAGCATATGGGATGTTGACATGGCCTCTACCACAAAGAGGGAAGCAGGGTGGGAAAGAATAATCGGGTAAGATAAAGAAAGATTAGCAGGATAATGAACAAGGTCTCAGAGAAGACAAATGTGAAACGGAGTAAACGTTTGCATTATTCATATGAACTCGTCAATCGGATTGACAAGAGGTTCATTCTCTTAAATGGTGGAAGAGCTCACATCTTATGATTATCATAGAGGCTAAGGACCGCAACATACGGGATGTTGCTGTAGTCTCTACCACCAAAGGGTTACAGGGTGGAAAAGAGAAATCGGGTAAGGAAGAGTATTCAATCTCAACTTTTGCAAAAAGGGTTATCAGGCAGAAAAACGAGATTGGGCTTCTTTGAACCAAATAAATGAAATGAACGTATATTGGTGCTAAAGCGGCCGGGATTCCATTCTTTTCGCAGGACTTATAATGCTTGAGAACGAACAGCGATCAAAATTGAGAAGATTTTTGGGCTTTAACGGTTTTCGAATGGCCATCATGGGACAAAGCTTTGGGAATTTAAGGCTTCTAGGACGCCACGCCTGGTTTGACGCGTCCCCGCACTCTAAAAATCAGTGCGATCACTGTATAGAGGATATCAAAATGGAAAGAATCATTGATCTCGAAAAGTTTTTCCGATTTCGACTTACAAATCGCTTCAGGGTGGTGTACAGAGCATGTACGCACACTATCCAAAGCAAAAAAGTAAAAATCTTCATATCGAAAAAATCTCCTCCCGTGTGGATGAACACACGACTTCCAGATTAACAGTCTGACACTCTAACCAACTGAGTTAGGGAGGATTACATTCATTGAAAAATTTTTATATATAACTTGATAATTAGTTTCTTTTAACCATGAATTATTCATTATTTACTAGTTTCTTGGTCCGATGTATGGTTTTGTGATCAATATCTTTAATAGAATTTATTATGAATAAATAATTATGGAATTTTTCAGTTATTTAATAATTACCTCTCGTTTATAATACAATACTCTAATTCTCCTTCCGAATTATTATATTTAATAGTTTGAAAACTCGATGTTCAAATTCAATATCCCCGTGATAAAATATAAATTTATAAGATTGAAATATATGAATTCACTTATAGACTATATCTGAATTTTTGAAAATTACAGTCCTATTCAAAGATAATCGATTTACATTGTACACTCAATGATCATATTTATTATATTAAAAAAAAAAAAAAAAAAAAAAAAAAAAAAAAAAAGGGTAGTGGGGCTTCCAGGCACTTCGTGCCTTCTAGCCCGAAGTGTTTATAGTATAATGAAGTTTTTATTCGGAAAATTGTTAGTTTCTTTGGTCGAAAACATTATATAATGTTTCACTTTTCACAAATTATATATGTTTTCATGTTTTGTCAGAACTTCTTTCTTCTCGTAAATGTTTTGTCAAGACTTCTTCGTAATGTTTTGTCAAGACTTCTTCTTCGTAATAGTTTTGTCAAGACTTCTTCGTAATGTTTGTCAAGATTTTCGTAAATCAGACAAAATAATGTTTAGGTGAAGAGGTGAGATTTACCTGTTTTTCACCTATTTTTCACCTCTTGAATTTTCATGAATTTTACACCAAAAATAATGTTTAGGTGAAGAGGTGAGATTTCACCTGTTTTTTCACCTAATTTTTCACCCTCTTGAATTTTCATGAAATTTACACCAAAAATATACTACTAGTCATTTACGAAGAAATCTCAACACAAGTCTTTACGAAGAAATCTCAAAAACATAGACAAGAAAGTTCATGAGAAATTAGATGAAGAAGTCTTAAAAGTCTTTACGAAGAAATTCATGAAAATTCAAGAGGTGAGAAATGAGGTGAAAAAAGAGGTGAATCTACTCTTCACCTAAAATATATTTTGGGTCATTTACACTCAATTTACGAGAAATCTCAACAAAGTCTTTACGAAGAAGTCACAATAAACATCTGTCAAAAACGCTTTTTAACTTCACTTAAATGCCACGTAAGCTAGTAAGAATAACGTAAGAGGAAGAGAATTGAAACATCCAATAGTAAAACTAACACACAACACAAACAGTTGCAACAACAAATTAGAATGACCCACTATGTTGCAAATGTCAAGCAATCCTATGCTTTTAAAGAGTTCTTGGTGCACAGAGTGGAGGTTTAAGAGCGGCACTTTTAGCGAAAATGGCAGGCTATGGTGGAGCTGCAGACGGAACAGCCTATAACCCTCAAAGTCAAATGAATTTGAGTTCACTCAAAATAATAACAGATGTCAAAAAGTCAAAATAGACATACAGAAGCAAATAAGTGAAAACGAAAAGAAACTAGAATATGACAGACACACAAAGAAACTCAATGAGTTAAAGTAGAGAAAAAGAAGAAAGAAGAACAACTGAAAGAACTAAGTACAGAGGAATATGCGAAAAATGTCAGAAAAGCACAGAAAGTAGCAAAATGGAACAGATGTTATAAATTTGAAAAACCATACTACTCAATATAAAGTACTGAAAGATGAAGAAATAAAACAAAAAGCCCGAAGACATATATGGATAGCGATGAGTATAAAAAAGAAGTTGAAGCAAATGTAAAGGCAGAAAAACTTTTACAGTTGCAAAACCAAACCGTACAGTATGAAAACTTAGCACAAGAAAGTAAAAAAACGACGCAGCATGCAAAAGGCAATGAAAAGCGCAGAATATATAAAAGCTAATAATGACTGGTTGATGCCAAGCCAACGCTAAAGCAGCCCAACTCATAGGGTCAATAAGGACAAAAATACAAGCGGATGAAGACAGTTCAAATGAAGCTTTAACGAATGCTGACTTTAAGAACGCCTTCGAAGCTCTTCATAGTAAGGTGAAACAGTGAACGATTTCTCATCTGGAAAGAAACTGAAGTCTGAAGTTTCGACAAAGAGTTAAAAGAAGTAGCACAAAATATGACGAAATAACAGATGCAGCAACGAGACAGGCAGTTCAAAGTGCCTATGACGCCGTTAGAGCAACTGTTGTGAAAAGTCAAGAAAAAGAGTTACAACAGACCAAAACAGACCTAGTAAATGCTTTCTTAAGAACGAAAAGTCAGGTAGGACATTACGCTGCAGATGGAACATATGTGCCCTGGTGAATTTATATACCACCAAACCCTCCAAGAGAAGCACTGCCAGGACTACCTACATTTACATGTCACATGGAACAGACACAGGCATGCACCAAAACACAAACAACCAAACACACCAGCACACAAACCTCCACAACCAACACAACAACAACAGTTATCAAACCCTGCCCAAAACAACCAGAAAGGACAACAACCAACAGTTTAAAATCCAGACAACAACCACCTCCACAACCAGTTCAAAAACCCTGCAACAACAACACAAAACAGAGAAGGACAAATAAGAAGTAGAGAAACAAGGAAACCAAGAATTCTTAAAAGCTTAAGAAGATATGTTACCCAGAATAAATTGCTTTAGATGGAGTTATAAAGAAGTATTAGAAAGTTCAAGGATGAAAATACTGACCCCGAACCTATTTAGCCTTTATGGCTCTGCACCAAAGGGATATAATCTCAAACCTGGAAAAATACAAGTCGCTAAGGATATGATTTAATAGCATATCATCCAAATGACATGGATGAATTTCTCCGAGATTATTTGATGTCAGGCTAAATGAACAATTTAACTCTCTTCATGAAACGCGTAAAAAAAAGAGACGGAACGAAAGAAGAAAGGTTTGTGAGTCCGGATGACTTAGAAAGGGAACTTTTAAAAACGCGTCTCGGAATATATGAAATGCCACAGATGAGGTACAAGAAACTCCACAGAGAAATAGTTCAGATACAAAGACATGGAAGAAAATGTCAGCAACAACAGCTAGAAGAGCTGAAGGAGAACGAACAAGTCCTTCCTTTGGAAACTAACTTCACAGAACTAGATGAAGATTTGGACAGCCCGAAAAATCTTGACCCTCAACAAGAGTAGCGGAGAATATGGAATCATTTCCAAGATCTAAAAAAAATCTCGGTGACATAGTAGAAGAATATCGAAAAATGTTTGCCGACATACAAAAGCATCCAACACCAGATGAAAAATATTCAGCATAGAATAGGAAGTATGAAAGAAAATGTACACAAAATAACAACTCACTTTTACCTACGAGCATTTAAGTTCAATTCTCGGATGACTCGGTGAAAATAAACAGGTTAAATTTCAAAGAAACATATAGAAATATGAACATGTTTTAAAGTCATTCAGAACCTAACCAAGATGGAACAAAACTATCTTTGTTTTTGCAGACGATGGAAACTACAATGAGATATGGGTCATAAAGCTAATCGGAATAGGTGGTTCATAAACTTACAACCACCATTCCAAGAAGTTGTAGAACGCAATGGAAATATGGAATGGTGAAGAGATATAAGCTGGTAATTCTTAAGCGCCGGCTTTAAAATGCCATTGAAAGATATGAAAATGCAGAATTGACCAGTATAGAAATGAACATGGCTGATGGAAATATAACCTGACGTTCCTAAGAACATTTATTCCAAAAAGAACTACACGAACATAGAGATGGTATATTTGGTGAAGAGTTTGAAGACAGTTAGGGAGAGAAAGTAGAGAGAACTATTGTCATGACGTTCGAAAGAGAAGATTTTTGACAAAAGTGTCATACAAAACTTACTTTGCAGACAATGAACGGAAGGGATGAATATTTAAAGTAAACTCAACATGGACAGTACAACTAACTGTTAAGATTGAAAACATGTTCCTTGACAAAATAAACCAACTACAGAAATAAACCGAGCAAGACTGAAAAGATGGGTAAAAGCTTTCCCATTCACAAAAGATATTAGTTGGTAACCAATGGAAAGCAAAACAGAATGGTACAAAACATATATTTGGAAACGAGCTCAATTCCATAATGGACAAGGTCATGTTTTGAGAGAGTGAACCAAACAGGATAACGTCCACAAGACATGATACGAAGACTCAAACACTATGATAAAACTTCTTTCTAGGATATAGCTTACCTGAGAGTGGCGACCAGAGCCAAAAGGCAAAAAGGACATGGGAAATTTCAACAGTTATATAGATGAACATAATGCAAAGATACGCAACCAACTTGCAAGCCAGAGCAAATGAAGGAAAAAGAAGAGTTAAAAACTCAGTCAGGAAAAGAAGAAAGCTTGGTCCACAGTGGTTTATGCATATAAATCCAACTATTTATTTTTTACTCATATGAAATGTACGCCCGCTCAGAATATAACGCAACAGTTTGAGATTGCCATAATGAGAAATGAGTCTTCCGAATAGGATAACGGAAGACAATGCCATAGAAGGTCAGAAAATAGTTCCTGGATACTTAGAATATCAACATGCTGTTTCTTATGGAAACGTAGGTGAGTTTGGAGAAGGTTCTTCAACAACAGTTAGATATTTGCTTGCGACAGGTTCATATAATTTCTGATTGACAAATCTTTCTTATACGTGGAACAAGACATTGAAATAAAACCTTCTGCCAAGTTGTCTGAAAGAAACGGTTGCAATGGAATTTTATATGTCGAGATACACAATATGCTCCAGAATGTTTTCATGGATATAAGAATATATCTTTAACTCTGACTTAGTTCAAAAAAAGACATGGGCAAGCTATGAATGTTTCGCTTTTGAGAAACTCAGTACAACCACATAGCGAAAAAAACAGACCCAGTATGCAAACTATTGAGAAAATCTAAGAAGACTTGACCCTAAACGTTACGGAGTTTTTAACCTTTCTGGGACAAACTGCAGCAGCAGTAACCAAAGTAAAACTGAAACTTAGAGTCCTTTGTCATTTTCTCTCATCTTCAGTTTTTAAGATATTGCCAAACTGGGCAGGAAAAATTTCTATCGAATTCCTATCCAAGCAAAAATATTAGATAATTTGCATCACAAGAGACCCATTCACTCTTACAGAAGTAGTTGGAACAAATAAAAATGTCATTGCGACAAAACCTCAGACTTTTGTCAAAAGAAAAGTTGATTAGATTTGGTTTTCAACTGCAATACTGGAGTAACTATTATTCATTGCTGCTGAGATTTGGACCAGTTCAGTTAAGTTCAAATGCGAAGCTGAAATTTATGCAAGAGAATAGAAAGCGACTGCAGTCTATGTTGGACCCAGATATTTCAAATGCTTTAGCTGCAAATATATTGCAGTTTCATTATGTTTCCTATACACCAAATATCTGTCAAGACTTTTGCAGGTGAAGTTGAAACCAAGTGCTGACCCAGGTGCAGAACAGATATTGCTTTAACAAACTGAATGAAACATGCAGACTATGTTTGTACTGTTCAGACGAACTATAAATGACTACTTCTTTGTTTCTAAACCCGGTATTAAATAACCATATTAACATTAGATGGAATACTATCCAAGAGGAAATATTTACAGTTGAGGATAATGAGGTCTACAACTTTGACATTTAGATGCTATGAACTTAACAACAATTCACAAAACCATATAACCTGAAAATGCAAGTTCTATTATGAATATTGTGAAAGTAATGGACTTCTACCAGGAATAAAAAATCAATAATACAAATGGAGACCGTTCAAACTTTTGGCTTGGCATTCCATTTGCTGACTCAGAAGACTTTATGGGTGGTATTTCAACTGTTGGTACTGTACAAATACAATATACTGGTGACAGAGACGGTCCAGATGAACTGAGAGCAAAGAAGTTTACAAAACCAATAGCACTTTTCACGGAAGATGCTCTTTTTGAAGATTCGTTCGATGAAACCTGCTGGGGCTCCTCAGATTGGCATAACGACAGCTTCCATCGAGCAGATTTTGGCAGCAGGTCAGTAAGTTGTTCTTGAACTGACTTCTCTCCGTCAAATATTGACAGTACGCCAGTTTTGACATAATATTGTAAGATAAACTTACCTTTAGAAATATCTGTAAGTTTTGTTGTTATATTTTTGTCAACGTCACTTTCACCATTTTCAGTTATACCAACTTTCTTTGCTTTATGAAAATATTTTGGTTCAGCAAAGACTGCTATTCTATAACATTTACCATTGTTTGTATAAAAACTATTCTGTCAATGTATTTGTATTGTTTGTGTGTGTAAACTTTGTTCTGCTTCAATTCGAAGAGATACTCGAATACGTCCATCTTTTTATTCTAAGTAAAATGTCATTTCCGAAAAATAGAAGCGTAAGTGTTTCAAAAGGTTTAATGGCGGTGGCAGATGTGAAGTTAAATTCACCAACTCAAACAAACAGTCAAAGTGTTGTTGTCAATGTCAAAGACAGAGATGTTGAAGTGGGGAAACCATACGGACGAAGATGGTATAACAATTGTTCCTGTAAAAGAACAACCAACATATCCTGAAGTTAGCAGAGACTTAAGTTCTGTTGCAGATATTCGAAACGACTACCAACAACTGAAAGACAAACTTCAAACTCAGGAGAAGATTTGTCAAGCTTTAAGTATAATGTTAAACTTGGTCGAACACAACCCTGTAAAAGTGAACTCATATGTCATTGCACCTCATGAAGTTTGAAAGAACTATTGAAACTTTTGACAGAGGCAGACGATATAAACATCAAAGAAATAGAACCCGACATTAGTTGCTGTGGTGTTTCATATAATGTCATTGACAAGATATACGTTATGAAAGGAGGTGAAACGTTGAACTTAAAGTATAGTTTCCCAGACGTCATAAAAATATTTGACGACCACAACATTTCATTAAAATTTATTTGCTAAGTAAAAATGTCAAAACTTTCTTGAAAGATGTTTGAAGAAAAATAATATAGACTTTATTTCATGTAAAGGACTTTACACACTTTTGAACGATATGAAAGACCCTGTTTTGTTTGTTCGTGTAGACAAAGGAAAGTTCTATGTCTTTACAAAATATTTGAACTTCTTAGACAGAGAACTTCAAGAAACGCCATGTGAAAGTTTAGATGAAGTTCTCTTCTCCACTTTCAGAAAAAACTTTTAAATATATATAAATGGCAGAAGACATAATGGTTTATACTATTACGACTAAAACCCTGAGTCATATTAATTCTATAACAACAAACTTACAAAAGTCCTCAAGAGACGGTATTGTAAACTAACTTTAAACACAATGACGACTAAAGCCTGTTTTTGCTCTTTTGACACCAGAAGACTTTATTGTTGTGAATGGCAAAAAATACTCCTTTGAAGATACTTACTCAGATATACCACCAACAGGTTTTGTTGACTTATTTAATACTTTAAGGACGGGTGTAACATGTGCTGCAACTAGAGCAGGTTTCATTATGTTTGGATGTCCGACTGAGTTTACTATAAACATATGAGCTATAATACAAAACTTATATTGGTTTTTACTACCAACAGTTTCCTATAACAGGAAAGGTGTCATACAAGGAATGTCTATTCCATTGACATTAAGCACACCAATCTTATATATTGTTTCAAACTTAGGTTCAAAGTGTTATTCGAATGTCGACAGAAACTATTATGACCAAAAGATACTTATGCGTATAAACAATACTTTCTCTGCTGGTTTGCCTATTGTTCATTCGAATGCAGAATTTTCAACCTTAGTGAACTCAAACACTTTGGCAAGTATAACGTTGACATTAGTTGACGCAAACTTTGTTCCTGTAAAACTTTTATGTCCTATGTATTTGTCAATGACGCAGAAAGTTTCGAATTGGAAGATGCAACTGGTGAAAGTATTGTATTACAAGAACAACTTTCAACAACAAATAGCTCAAGAACAACAAATGCAACAAATGGAACAACAAAGTCAAGAATAAAAAAAATATTTTTTTTATTTTTATAAAAATGTACAGAATAGATGTTTCAGATTTTTATGACTTCCAAGCATTCAGAAATATGTGTCCATTTAGAGACTATAACAAACAGTCGAGAATTTGAAACGTTTAGTCATTTATGTTGACTCTGCCCCAGAATGTTATGTCATGAAAGAATGGGATGTTGTCTTTAACAACCAAGAAGCAACAATAGTGTCTGAACAAGAATGTAGACAGAAACTTAAGAAAATAAAAGTTTACAAGTTTGGAATGAAGATGTTAGATGCTTGGGATATCTTATTGTCAAAGTTAGAAGATTTTTCAGTTCGAGGTATAAAGTTCTATACACCTTCTCCAAACTTCTATTCTATCTTCACTGGATATAAATACGAACAAGTAGAATGGAAAACAGTATTATAGAAGCTTGGTTAGACCATGTCAAAGAAATTATATGCAATGGAAACAAAAGAGTCTATGAGTATATCTTATGTTGGTTTGCAAATATCTTACAACATCCAAGTGCTAAAAATGCAAACTGCTCTCAATTATAATTGGAAAACAAGACTGGTAAGAATACTTTCTTTACAGATATTTTATGCAAACTGTTAGAGGGCTATTCGAATCCGAATATGACAAACTTAGAAAACATCTGTGCAAGTTTAACTCCTCAATAGAGAATATGAAACTTATAGTTTGCAATCGAACTTCAAAGTATAGATACAACAAAAGTTTTGAACTCAGATGCTTTGAAGAGTCTTATAACAGACAAAGTTGGAGTTGTTGAAAGAAAGTATAAAGACAAAGAGTTTGTGAAAATGTTGCAAACTTCATTATGGTTTCAACAATACTGTTCCGATGAAGTTAGAAAAGTTCTGACAGAAGATATGTAGTTGTAGAACGTCAGATTCTCATATGCAAGATACAGAATATTTTGACGACTTAGCAGAAACTTTGACATCTGACTTTTACAACCACTTGTTCTCATATTTTATGACATTAGATATTTCTAAGTTCAATCCAACAAATTCCACATACCGAAGAGAGACAAACATTGTTAGAAGCAAACAAGAGTGTATATGAACTGTTCATAGATGAAACTGACTTTGAGTGTTTAGATGAAAGGTCATTGTACGATTCGTATAAACAATATTGTCAAGAATATGGTTATATGACAGCGTCTAAACGAACATTCTTGGCAAATGTCAAAAGTCTTTTAGATGTTCAGAATGGTGTATATACAAAGAAAATTTTTTATGAGTAAATTTTAAAAAAAATATTTTTTTTATCCGATAGAAAAGATGGCAAAATTCATCTCAGTAAACAAGTACATGTCAGGACTTAAAGAAGAACTAGACCCATTCACATATTTGAATGTTTACTTCTACCATTTTGAAAAGTCTTCATTCAGCAAAGTTTGGAACATCGAACCAGTTAAGTTTGCTATTGTGACTAAAAATGGTGCGAATTTGAAGACTTAGACATAGAAGGTTTGTTAGCAGTCAAAGAAAGTTTTGACAGAAGGTTTTCAAACCTTAAAGAAGGCAAAGCATACAAACTTGTTATACCTTATGAACCAAAGAAGACAGACGACTATGAATATTATGAGTCTAAGATAGTTGAAGTTCAAGGTAAATTGGGTAAAAAGATTTTAGAGTCTAAGCCAGTGTTTGCTCCTAAAGAGGAAGAGAAACATTGACATTGACCCAGAAATGTTCTAAAAATAAAATTTTATTTTTACATGTCAAATTTCTTTTTCTCTGGAACTGGTTCAGGTTCTTTCTCTCTTCTTCTACTTTCTTTTCTTTTTTCTTTCTTCTTCTTCTTTTTCTGGTGGAGTTATGTCAAACTTCTCAGAACCATATTTTTGTAAAAGTTCTTTGTCCTTTAATAGCTCATCTATTCTGTTTTCTATTTCATCTTCAAGAACAGCGCATGTGTCTTCTTTGCATTCTAAGAACTTTTGTTGGACTTCATCTCTCCAAGAGGCGTCATCTCTGTCAACAAGTCTGTCATTGACAAATTTTAAGACTTCTCTGCTTAATGTTTTATGGTTCTTGTCATATTCCCAGAAACAGAACTTCTAGAACAAATTCACTTTCTTGTTTACACTATGTAAGATTTTATGGTCGACAGATGTTTTGCTGTCGAAAAGTTTGTCTCGAAATATAGATAGCGAAATCGCTAGACATTTTCTAAAAGATAAAAATTTTAATTTTTCTAAAAATATGTTAGAAAAAAAGTTTGCTGACATTGGACAAGAAATTTGAGAATGTTTTAAACAAGAACAAGAGGAAGTTAGAAAATGCTCAGATAAAACCTATACATGACAAGTTCTTATTTGCTCAGAATGGTATAACAGGTCTAATTGCACCACCTGGGTCGGGTAAGACTTTCACTTATCTTAAAATGGCTGCACAACAACAAGAACTAGATGAGAAGAACCCATTCTATGAGTTAGTTGTCATTTGTAGTACTTCTGGTCAATTTGACCAAACCGTCAATTCGTTCAAAGATATTATAAAGAAGTCTAAGTTAGTATGTATAAAAGACTCTGAGTTGTTAGATTGGATAAAGAAGTACCAAAGAAGAGTTTTGAAGTATAATGCTATAAATGAGTATATAAATTCTAAGTTCAAAGACCCCAATGAGGAAATGCAGAGAATATTAGACAAACACCACTTCAGAAACAAACAGAAAGAGATAGAATACATTTCGAAGAAATTGCAATCTTACGATTGGAAGACTTACCCTCATAGATGTCTTCTTATCTTAGATGATTTCGCCTCTCATCCTTTGTTAAAGAACAGAGAACAAGATATGTGTCGAATTCTTAAGAAGCTCAGACACTTTAACATCTCAGTTGTCATTTGTGTACAGACAGCAAAGAGTTTAAGTAAGGATGTTAAAAGAATACTGACTGACATTATACTTTTCCCCGGATTGTCCGAAGACGATTTCATGGAACTTATGAAAGAGTCCATGGCAGGTAAGTTTGACAGATATGAACTATGGGAGAAGTATAAAGTCATACAAGACCCTCATACTTCTTTCAGAATTCATATCTACGCGAACAAAGTTCAAATTGTAAAAAGTCAAGCTTGAAAAATAAATGGTTCATTTACTCTACTTGTTTGAAGTTGTCAAAATACTCTGTTATTTTTTCCTTTAACAATGGCAAATCTTCTTTGAAGGTAAGTATTGTACAACCTTTCATATCATAGTGTGTTTGAGGTAACGTATCTTGAACTATTTGTTTCACATCTTCATTCGGTGTCATTGAAATCGGTAAGTTTTCGCGATAGAACCAATTTCTGTCAGATTTGTAAATCTTAGCAAGGTCGTAAAAGCTTTTGTTGTTTCTTCTGACTAAATGCAACATAACCATGTCACTGTCTTCTTCTTTCTCCATATCTTCAGTATAAATCATATACTTATAGTTCTTTTCCTTACCTTTTGGTACCGAACGTGGTATTCTTTTCTGAATGTTTTTGTCTTTTGCTTCAATGATTTCATCTTTTGCTTGAAGTTTCTTTTCCATCTCTTCACGTTTTCGTCTATGAATTTCGTCAAGAAGTCTGTAAACATGCCATGCATAACGAGGAGAAGCCCACATTGCAACTGCATTTACTAAAAGTCTATGTACATAATATCCTCTTAAATTTATTGGCAAATTTTTACGTTTCATGTGTTTTATGCATGGCCGAAAAAGTCGGTCTAGAGAAATTTCACTCAAAAGTTCTTGTGTGCTTTGGTTTTTGAACCAGTCGTCTGCGTGTTTAGTGTCTGGAGCAAAACATGCTGTCAACAATACTTTGCATTTGTACATATCGTCTTTGACCGAACGAATGAGACGGAGTTGTTTGTTAAACTGTATGTACTCATATTCTTCATTTATGGCTTCATGAACGATAGCAGTTGTTGTGTTCTCTGATGTTGACATATCTGTCCTTACATACAAAATAAAAAAATAAATAAAAATAAAACTAACTTTATTTTTTCTATCTTAAGGAAATTCACTGTTTTCATGAGTTTTAGGCGACCCCGAAGGAAGTCGGTCTCGCTGTTCTTCACTGTTTTCATACGGAATCTCGACTCGCGGTTTTCTTCGGGTCGCAAACATATGTCATTTTACTCAGATTTTTGTGCTGAATTCAGCAAAAATAATGTTTAGGTGAAGAGGTGCGATCTCACCTTTTTTTTCACCTGTTTTCTCACAAGCGTTTTACATGGTAAACGTTATTTTTACATTATGACACGAAGTGAAGATTTGCACTTCGTCAAATTTTATAAAAAATTAGCGTTATTTTTACATTATGACACGAAGTGAAGATTTGCACTTCGTCAAATTTTATAAAAAATTAGCGTTATTTTTACATTATGACACGAAGTGAAGATTTGCACTTCGTCAAAAATAACAGTTATATAATGAAAAAGTGTCATTTTTTTCATGTCAGAAGACTCGAAGGTGCAACACTTCCAAAATACCGACGAACTCAGAAGAGCAGCATGGCAGTATGTTCTTGACAACTTCTTTGAGTTCTCCAGGTACACCTTGGAAAATGCTGAAGAACTCCGACACAGAGAATTTGGAGAAATTGCGCTCCAATACTACCTTGACAAACAAAGGGTAAAATAAGACTAAAAACTTAACGTTTAAAAAGTGACATTTTTATGAGCTCCGAGTCACCGAGAAAACTTGGTCAGATGTTAGCAGCTTACTTCCCTGAGGAGGATGGAAGCGTTACATACGTAAGGTTCAAAAACAACGAACCTGGAATTGCGTACCAAATTCGCAATTACATGACCATGGAAGAGTACGAAAGGTTTCTACAAGAGAAACCAGCTCTAAACAACTCAGAAAAGAAAGAATAAAAAGTTTAACTCGTAATTGTTTATTTTTTTACTTGTATGGGCAAGCTGCAAGAATGAAGTCGACTATCTCAGTCTTTGTCTTGACCAGTTGGACGGCTCTTGTGAGTATGTCTGTTTTGCGGTCTCCAGCTGGTGTCTGACCTTCGTAATTGCGCATGTTCTTGAGAGCTCCAACTGTAAATGATTGTAGGATGAAGAGTCTCTCAGACTGCTTGAGGTAGTCTTCACGGTCACGAACCGAATCTGTGGTACGAGTCGAATCGGTCGATTTGAGGGAAGAGACTGAAAGCCTGTCGTCTTCCATAGGGGCTGTGGCATAATCTTTGCGTAAGCGGTTCAGACCTTCCTCGAACTCTTGGTCTCTCTTCGATTGAGATTGGAATTGGAATTGCTGGGGTGGAGCTTGCTGGAACATCCAAGGGTTGGGGAAGTAAGGCATAGGCTGAGGAGGGTAGTTCGGGAAGCCTTGTGGTGGGTAGTAACCTTGAGGTGGAAATTGGTAGTAAATCGGAGGTACTTGCTGGAACTGAGGTTGCTGAGGAGACTGTTGTGGTTCTGCAGCTTTCGGTTCCTCTGGTTTGGGAATGGACTCGGTTGGTGGGACGTGGGACATTCGTTTGTGTCCTGTCGGATGGAAAATATTTTCCTGTCGGAAGGAAAAACTTTTCTTGTCGGAAGGAAAAATTTTTCCTGTCGGAAGGAAAAACTTTTTCTGAAGTTCGACCAAAAAGTTCTCAATTTTCGAAAATTTGAATGGTTTACGGACGGACAACTGGAAGAGTTCTTCCTGTCGGAAGGAAAAAATTTTCCCTTTGTCCGGAAAATTTTTTCCAGTTGTCGGGAAAATATTTTCCTGTCGGATGGAAGGACTCGGAATGCCAGAAGTATTTGACGAGGCAATTTACCTTATAGAGATAAATGAAGTTGTTAAGCAGTACTTGCGCAGGGTAATGAAGCCCAAGGTCAAGTTCACCGCTATTTCTGGAAGGGCTGTCTTGAATCTCGAGACTTCGACTGGAATTCCAATTCAAATACCAGAAAACACTCCTTTCGATGGCATAAAGGACGCCAAAAGAGAAGCTCTTGTTAAGTTCCTAAACAAACGTCCTTGGATAAAAATACCAAACAAGGAGAACCCCCTACCCCATATGAAATTGGCAATTCAGTCTCTCCTTAACTTCTCGGGTCAGCCGTTCTACATAACCTGTGAAGGCGACATCCAACCAGTTCAGTCAACCTTAACGTTTTGAGTAAAAACATTTTTTTTTCATTTTTTGAATGAAGCAAGTTAAATTCGTCCCACACCAATCTCAATGGACCGATGAAGAGTTTCAAGCCATGGTTGAAGGTGTTGAGAACGACATAGACGGCGAACTTGAAGGAGCTCAAACCACAATTGCAACCAAAATTGCACAAGTCAAAGAAGAGATAGCTCCACTTAAAGCTACCAAAGCTACTCTTGACCTCATGGATACTTACCGTTTAGAAGTAAAGAGTGGAATAAGACAATTAAAATTGAAACTTCTAAACTACGAAGCTATACTCCAAAAGTTAGCAGAAATGAGAAGACTTTACCAGAGCTACTTACATGTAAGGGACTTACCTTCAAGCAGTCCGACCAAAGATGAATTTGTTGACATTGTCCCAATTTTGTCCGAAAGTCAGCTCAGATGTTTCGAACTGCTCCCAACATATCCGGAATATGAACGTTTGCCTGAACTCTTCCGCAATCTCAAAAAACGTTTTTTGGTTCTCATGTTCCAAACTTTTATCGGAAGAGACAACAAACGTTCAGAAGAAGAACAAGATATTATTTTAAACTTGTTGTATGACTTAACTGTCATAACAAGCTTTTTGAAGTAAAACCGCCATTCTCAAACCACTTCATTTTTTCGATGTCCGAACAAGCACCGAAGCCAAACTCAATGGCAGATGTCCTTTCAAGGTTGCCAGACAAGCGCCCAATTCAAATTCAAATTGCCCAATTGAACGCTTGTCTGGCAAACTCCATTAAGACTCTCCAAAATAGTCTTATGTTAGAGATAACCAATCTCAAAGCCAATGTCCTCACGAACCAAGCTTCCAATGAGAAAGTCCTGTACGAGTTCGCGGAAACCTTGCGCCAATACAACATAGAGAACCAAAACCTTGCCCGACTCATCTACCGTTTCTTCGAAGAGATAGACGCCATCTGGAAGGTACTCGGAAAGGACAGAACCTCCAACACCGTAATTCGTGAACACAGAATTGCCGAAGGTATTATCAAAGAAGAGGAAGAAGAGGAAGAAGAGGAAGAAGAAGAAGAAGAGAAACACGAAGAAAAGGAAGTTTGGGCAACCCTTGTTGCCGATGACGCTTACGAAATTTCCCAACCCTACCCATACAAAATCCGCAACAAGGAGACAGGCAAGGTTCTTACCCCAGTCCTCAACAACTTGGGACACTTGAACCTTAACCTTCGGAATTACGGTTCAATTTCCATGGGAAGGCTTGTCGGTATGCAATGGGTTCCAAATCCAGACAAGAAGACGAGGGTCAGACACATTGACGGTGACAAGCTCAACAACCGTAAGGAGAACCTCGAGTGGTTCTAAGAGTAAAAAAATTTTATTTTAGGGGGAAACCCAAGTAAATTTAGGTGTTTATTTGGATAAGTATGTTAAATTAAGGGTAATTTGCAAAATTAGTTCCCGACCTTTGAATTGGGCTCTTTCGTTATCCCAGTTGTGTAGGAGGTCGTCCCAGAGGAGTTGGTAGAATTGCCAATCCAAGGACGATTTGTCCTCCCAGGCATTGAGGATGTACTGCTCGTAGAGTTTCATGACCTCTGCCTTGCACCAGACACCCTCTCCCTTGGAACGTAAGGCTTCTTCGAAGTGCTCGAATGCGATTGGCTGCGTGACCATCCGAAATGACACTTTTTGTCCGTTTGGTCAATGTTCGTGTCTCGTGCCATAGTCGACGAAAATACAGACAAACAGGTTATATATGAGTTTGAGACCAAGAATGGTGTAACTCGACCTGTCCGATTCAAAGACTCCGAGGGCGACCATGAAATTAAACGGAAATTAGCTAGGAGGGAATATAAAATGGACTGGTTGCCACCACCTCCACCTCCACCACCTCCACCACCTTTACCTGTTCCTCAAGTAAATAAGCCTTTCCCGTTCCCAAGAATTCCCACATTTTAATTCAAATTCGAATAAAAATTTTTTATTTCATGCAATGTTTTATTTCTGTGCCGTCTTCAAGTATGCCCCAGTACTTACGCTTGGAGAGGACATGAACTTCGGTGAAAATTTTGTCCAATTTGAATTGACCCATCTTTTCACCGACCATTCCCATTTCAATGAGTTTGTTGTATCCTTCTTCGTTCGTCATGAGTGCGTCAATGTTCTCATAGTAAACCTTCACTTTGGATTTGACTTCGGAGAAGAATTTGTTGTAGTTGTCAAGGACTGCCTTT
Organism: Trichomonas vaginalis G3; assembly: GCF_026262505.1. NCBI lineage: Eukaryota > Parabasalia > Trichomonadida > Trichomonadidae > Trichomonas > Trichomonas vaginalis. The sequence goes on along the minus strand of NC_067208.1, from coordinate 19,751,659 downwards.
GCGAACTGTCAAGAAAACAAAAGGAGAAAATTTACCTGCACAATATTCGTTGAGATGTACTTAAATCTATGTAGTGACTGTGTGCAGGTAAATTTTCACCTGAAATCGTTTTACTTCCACCTGTTTCCTTTGAAGAGTTTGCACAATACAAAAACCTGTCGACTATTTGAGTCCAAGTTCCAAAACCAAGTACTACTTCTGGTCTGGTAGAGTTCATTGACGTATAAATAGAGCCTATAGGATATAATGTTTGAAGTATTTCTGTCTTTAATGTTTGAAGCTCTGTTTTGTCTGCTTTCTTGTCATATAAATCTTGAGCAGTGAATTTAATATTATATTCATCCTTCATGACATAAACATCTTTACATCTAATGTTTCTCATCGTCGTTATGTCGTCATCCGATGTTAAACCTTGTGGAAAGTTAGGAGGTTTACAATATAATACATCCCCACCAGTTTCTTCAACCGTTCCTTCAATACTTTCTATAGCAACAGTTGTAAACTTGTATGTGTATGAGTCTTATTTGCTTTCTTCTCTAACTCATCGTTAACATAAGTTTTATCTGCTTTAAGGTCTAAACATCCTGAAACCCATCCTGTATCAGCTTTAACTTTAAAAGTCTTCGATGTCCATTCATGGTACCAGTCAACCCTTTCTTTCATTTCATTATCTTTTTCATCCACATATTCCTTATCTGCTTTCTTCTCTAACTTACTAGCCACATATTCCTTATCTGCTTTATTTTCAAGGCTAACGTTTAAGTCTGTTATTTCAGATATAGAATGTGTATGAGTCTTTTTAGAATATTCGTTTTCAGCTCTTGTCACTTCACTTGACATTTTATTGTCAACATATGTTTTGTCTGCTAGTTCAGGATGAGTATGTTCTTTTGTTGCATAAGCATTGTTAGCTCTTTCTTCTTCTTTTGCTATTGCATCGTCTACATATTCTTTGTCAGCTTTGTTGTCAACATCTGCTTTCAAAAGAAGTTCATTTATAGGTTTCTCGTTTAAAGTTCCTTTTGTTGGATTTATACAGACAGTATGGTTCTTATTGTCTTGAAACAGAAACTCATCTGTCATTGGGTTTATTGTCAGTTTTAAGTTTCCTTCTTTCAATGACTCAGATATCTTAGAATAGTTTGAAAAGTTTGTTGTGTTCTTATTTAGAGCTTGCATAATGAGTTGTCGGTTGTGTTGTATTTCTCTTATGGAAGCAATATCTTTCGACATTTTTATTCTAGATAAAATATGCTTTCAATAGAAAAAGAAAATTCAAGAGTTGCTACAACTAAACCATTAGATGAACTTTTTACTAATGTCGGTCAAAAGTTTGAGACAGAGACCGTAAAGCATGAAGGCTATCGTTTTGACTACCCATTAAGATGGCTAAGAGACCCATCTGTCACAAAAGCTATTGGCTTTCGTAGAATGAAGTTCATTTCAGAAGCCATACATGGTTTCCCATTTACGGTCGGTTTTGAAGTTCGATACTATAACAAAGAAAAACGTATGTATGAGAAATTTGAACAGGGAAAACTTTTACAAGTTAGTTTGCTTGTAAACTTAGAAACAACTCTTCAAGCTTTTCAAGAAAAAATAAACGATATCTATATCGAATATGCAAACCAGTATAACATTGACGAAGGAGAATACCATCTCGATATTATTTATGACAGGAAAAATGCAACTGTTAAAATCAATAAAATAGAAGACCTTGGAGAAAACGTTTATATTTCTACAAAATATAACAACTTGGCATGGTATAGATTTATGAGGATGTTAAATCAGCCTGCAGCATATCCAGTACACCCAGACTTTTATGAAGTCGAAAACCCTAATGGAACATATGAAAATGTTTTCGACCAAGATGCTATTATTGTTCATGCTTCATTTTCTGGCGCCCAAAACTCTTCTTATGCTTGGCAAATGACTTTTACGAAAAACCTACAAAGTTATACGAACCACCAAGTGGAAGTATTTCAGACTTTCAAGTATGGTTTACTACAGATGGAAGAAAAAGAAAATTCCATTATACCATGCGTTTTACTTAGAACTTAGTTTCATATACAACTACTATCGAACGGTAAAAATATAATTTTTTAATACGGTTGAGGTGTTGGATTTGGTTGCCAACTAGACTGTGGTGCAGGTTCAGGCTGTTGTATAACAGGAGCTTGTTCTTCTGGTTCAGGGTCTTTAGGTATAATACCAACGAACTGACCTACCCTTTTACCAATATTTTTGACTCCGTTCCAAATTCCTCTTCCTACGGTTTTTATTCCATTCCATATACCTCTTCCAACTCTTCTGAAGAAGTTTCCAATACTACTGAAGAAACCCATTTTACTATATGTAAAAATCTAATGTCCGCCTAGTCTCTTACGTTTCCTGTTGAGTTCCATAGCATTCTTTAACTGGAGCTCATACATTCTGTTTCTCCTCTGGTAGAAAACATATTCTGGTCAACTCCTGTGTTCGCGTCATCTGCATAAAGTTGTTTATATCCCACTTCAGGGTTTGTATAAAACTCTTTCCATCTCATATTTGCATACCATGGTGGCAAACCTAACGCAGCGTCATTTGACATGGCAGTTTGCATTTGTACATCTGTTGGCACTTGACCATAGTTTGCCATTGCAGTTTGTATTCTAACTTCATTTGGAATATTCTCTGGGTTTGGTTGTCCAGGTTGCTGTGCATTCGCTAAGTTCTGTGCGTCCATTTAATATTAGATAAAAATATCTCTTACGAGTACATATACTGAACATTTGCAGGCATTGGTTCATCTTCATATTCTCTATATCTTTCTGCCACGTCAAAGAAATAAATGACACAATGGAAAAAACCTAAAACAAGTAGTCCTATTTCAAACCACATTTACTTACTAATAAAATTTCTTTGTTATGACACTTTCTCCGGTTTATAGACCTCTCTCATATTCTATCTTGTCATATCTAAACTCATAGTCATGTATGTCCTCTAACCATCTCATAACGGTTTCCAAACCACTTTTATCGGATGTAAAGTAAAAGCATGGATGGTTATGTATAACGTCTAAAGTTTCTAAAGAGTCTCTCAAAGTCCAGTCTACTTGGTATTGAAAATCCCATGTGTTATAGAACGGCGGGTCCACTATAAAGAAAACATTTTCCTTGTCTTTATATTTTTCATACAACTCTGTCCAATAACATCTCACAAACTCTATACCCTCAATATATTTTTCTATGTCCTCTTTGAAAACATTTGTATAGTTAAGATATAAAACTTTTGACATAAGTGTTTCAATGTCATGAACTCTTATAGAACCACTATATAATAGTCTAGCAGATATACTATCCCAGTCTATATATTCTGCTTTTTTCAAAACCTCTTCACAATATTTTTCTTATCTAATGGTATACGTTCCATCTTACCTATAGGTATCTTTTCTTTTAACTCTTTCAATATATTGTTTGTGTCTGGAATATGTTTGAGACGGTCCATATAGTTGTCGAAGTCATTGCATATAATCTTTGAGTCTGGGAATATTGTATGGCACAAATGGGATATATAGAAACTTCCACCGAACAAATCTACAAATGTTAGACCATTCGGTAGTTTCTTAAGTTCTCTCAATATAATATCTTTACATTTACCCTTATTTCCAAAGAACGGTAACGGTGGTTTTGTAAAATTCATTTATATATAATAATAAAAATGTTTTTCCTGAAAAGTGACAGAAAAGTGACAAAACATGAAAACATATATAATTTGTGAAAAGCGACACATTATATAATGTTTTCGACCCAGAAGAAGGCTTCTTCCCAGAAGCAATGGAGGAAGAAGAAGAGTCCTCCGAATTCACACCAGAAGACTAACAATTTTCCGAATATAAACTTCATTTATACTAAACATCTTCAGGGCTAGAGGGCACGAAGTGCCTGGAGGCCCCACTACCTTTTTTTTTTTTTTTTTTTTTAATAATATTCCATATCATCACCCATTATATTTTCATCATATTTTTGGAGATATGCTTTTAAATCGTAATAATCAAGAAAATTTTGATTAAATACTAAATCATCAATTAAATTTTTTAAATCTACACTATTCATTTATATAAAAATTTGTGTAAATATCATGATCTTCTTTCTTAATTGTATTAGTTGCATATGTCACGTTTTTAAGAGCTTTTTTGAATTTCTCAGAATCTAAAGGTGGTGAAAGTAATATACAAGGGTATTCTTCATTATCAATAAATTGTAACTTATGTTTACGAATAAATTTAGTTCCTTCTTCTGAAAGTGTTTCATCTATTTCACCATCTAATAAATTTTGTGTTGATTCTAAGACATAATTTTTATATCTTTCTTCATGAGATTTCTGAACTGCTGATTCTGAAGCTGGGATATTCATTAAACCCTCTACTTCATTTTCATTATATTTTTCAACTTCTCTTAATTCCTTAATTTTTTCATCTATTTCATCTCTTATTTTTTCCAGTCTTTCAATTTCATCATATTCATCATCTTTAATTCGTTCTTCATAATATTCAGGGAAAATCAGGTTCTTTAGGTTTTCTTCTTTAGATGTGGGATATAAGAAATTTATAACATCATTTTTATTCATTTTTCCATCATAATCAAACTCATTTAAAAACTCGGCAAATTTTTGACAATTTCTTAAATAATATTTATCAACTTCATAACCCGCTTCCTCTAATATTTCCTTTATTTCCTCATTTGTGAATCCCAATTTTTTAACGCTGTTAGTTTTGACGCTCATTTCATACAAAATAAAAAATATATGATTCAAAAAATGTAAGACATGAATTTTTAAAGTTTATTTTTTTAAATTTTTATTTTTTATTTTTTATTTCATTATGTATGGGTTGAGTGTAAATGTCTTACAATTTTGAAAATTTTTAAATCTTGATTTATTCAAAAACGTAAGAATAAAAACCGTAAGAATCATACATTTTTTACTTCATATGTAAAAAAAATGATACGAAATCGTTCAATATTGTATGAATTCTTACGTTTACAAAAAAAGTCACACAACCCGCACTCATATACTACTTCTCAACCAAAGAGAAACATCAAAAGAACTTTACCTGATTCTAGTATATATGCATTATTGTATCAGTGAGTAGAGTTCAAAATAGCTGCAAGTGGATTTGAGTATGCATCTCAAGAGAATTCAGACTTTTTCTATTTCTGAGGTTTTGAATTACTGAATCATGATTTATTTTGAAATGATAGAAAAAAAATCCATTCAAAATAAGAGTTTTTAAGCCATTAATTTGATAATCTTTGATAATCGTAAACTCAATAACTGTACAACTTTTTCTATTATCAGAGAACGTATTACACAACTTATGAGGTCATCCACATATCATCTGTTTTATAATGATTTCTAGAAATTTTTTTATTTTGGATAATATTTTAAAAAACCCGGAGTAATAAAACTAGGTTTAGTGAAAGATTCTCTAATATAATCGTACAACAGGTTTTTTTCTATTAAAATAGAAAATTAAATTAAATTTCGTCGGCAGGACGTTCTTGTTGATCCATATTTTCGACAGACTCTTCCTCTTCCTCTTCCTCTGGCTTTTCCTCTTCTTCGGATCCTTCGACAACTCCTGTCTTGATTGCGACGACAATCTTCTTGAAAGGCTTGATGAAGAAGAGAATACACACAACGAAGGAGTACATATCATTGCATGTATAAGTGAAGAAGATTCTGCGTGGATTGGCCTTTCCGTCTCCTGTGAAGTACAAAATTGTACTGAAGATAGGAACAGGAAGAACCAAGGTAAGGATGGATAGGGCTGAAGAAGCAAAGATTCTTTTTGTGGCTTGGAGAAGAACAGGGACCATATACTGGACTCCTAAAGTAAAAGCCGTATAGTAAAGAATTGGAGTAATGGCTTTGGACATTTCGAGGAATGATTCTGATGTTGACCAAAGCTTTGAGATTTGTACAGGCATTGAAATAATTACGATCGAAATAATTAAACAGCAAAGAGTACAGAGCCATAACCCATGAAGGAATAATCTAAGCATTCTCTTGATGTTCTTAGCTCCGTATGCATATGATCCTGGATTGAGAAAACCAGTAGAAAAGCCAATACAAATACCACCAACGATTAAGTAAAGTTTCTCAACGACAGCCCAGACTGCGACAGCATTTCCATACTGGTTAATCGCTGTTGCTGCGTTGTTTACTTATTTTTGCATCAATAAAAATGGTAATGTCAAAGATATCTGAGAGATGAGCGTAGAAAATCCGATTTTGAGTGCGTGTTTTGTTTCTGCGCAGAATGGTTTGATAAACATGTTGAGTTTCGGTTCGAGGCGATATTTTCCTCTGAAAATCAATACTGTAATGATGATTCCTGGTATAGCTTGCGATAAGATTGTTGCTAACGACGCTCCCCAAATTGGAGTTTTGATAACTAAGAGAAGAATTGGAGCGAAAATTCCAACGTTTAACACAAAGGAGACAACTTGGAATACAGCGTATGTAACTGATTTTCCATCTGCAAGAATAACTCCAGATGAAACTAAGAAAATAATATTAAACATGCAGCCGCCTGTAATAAGGCTCATGTAAAGCAGCGAAAGGTGCGCAGTTTCTTCATCGGCACCAAACCATCTGATTACAGGCTGCGTGGCTGGAAGTACTATACATGGTGTAATTATACCAAGAATTACACTTATTCTCAGAAAATCTACGAACAATTGGTGAGTATCGTCCAATTGCTGAGCACCATATAAGTAACTAAGTCGAACACTAATTCCCGCGGAAAGAAACTGAGCAATAGCTACAGCAAAGAACTCGACAGTGTATACGGCGCCATAAACTTCAACACCGATTTGACCTATGGAATTGGCAACGAGGATTGAGCCTATAACACTAGTAAGGGCTTGTACAATTTGCGAAATTAAAGGTCCAAGTGACATAATAAGAAGGGTTATCAGCGGCGGACGACCTCCTAGCTGATAGTCATCATCGGAAACATCAATTTTCTTTTCCTCCTTATCTGTATCAAGATCTATATTATCGTTCATTCTTTTATAAAAAACTTTTTTTGATATCTCAAAAATTGAGAAGGATGGATAAGTGTTCAATAAGAATGATTTAAAATACATCAGACATCAATAATAACTTGGAAAATTTTTAGTGTGTTCGGTATTTATTTGTCACTTTTAATTCAAAAGCGATCACGCCTGTTTCAGCTCTATATTGAGTATTTCCAGAATTAATTTTGCGTATTTTAAATAACCCATACTAATACAGTCATTACTTTTGTATTGCCTTATTTTCAATCTGTCAGTCTATAATTTTCATTACGTTGGATATGGTTTTATGAAACAAAAAATGCTCGAAGTAGTTATATTTAACGTAATAAACAATACAATTTTATTTAACATTAATAACAATTTGTTTCTGTGGTGCTTTTGATTCTTTCATAATATATTTTAAGGAATTTATCCTTGATTTCATTTCATCTGTTGCTCTTTCAATCGCATCTAGTCTATCATCTAATTCTTCATTAGAAGAAGATATGTTTTCCTTTCTATCTTTATAAATACTTGGAGATTTATCGTGGAAATGCTTCCTTGAAGTATGTTCGTGCTCATGCTTATGACTACTATGATAATGGTGATGATGCTCATCATTTTTACTATTTTTCTCCCTTTCAGATACAATCTTTCGATGACTCGAGTGGTCGTGATTTTTAACTTTTTCAACTTTCTCTGTTTGGTGATGATTCCTTCCGTGATTCTTTTCTTTGTTGATTTGCACTGTATGAGAATGATGGGAGTGATGAGAACCATGATGACTATGATGATGGTGGTGATGCTTTAGTTTATTATCTTTATCTGGTTTCACTTCCTTCTCTTGAGTCTTTTTTGGAACTATTTTAGCAACTGGTTTTTCATCTTCGCTGTAAGAATATGAGCTGCTAAGTTCTACATCATTTATCTTCTCTTGTTTTCGTTTAGATTTAGTTATCTGTGGTTCTTCATCGCTATATTCATTCACCGGGATATCGTGTCTCTTAGATTTTGGTTTAAGTGGTTTAGGTTTGATTTTTGCTTGAACTGGAGCAGATTTTACTGAAAGATTATCTTCTGTTCCAATATCTTTGGATTTATTTCTTATTTTTTGGTCTTTCTTCTTTCGAAGTTTGCCAACGTTTCCTGTGGATGCAGCATCTGATTTAGAAGGACTTTTCTGAATACCAAATTTCTTTCTCGGAGATGAGTTTCTATTCTTCAATTTCGTTTCGTTTATATCCGGCGAGTTTTGTGCTGACAATTTCTTTATTTTTGAAGAAGTTGCGGATTTAACGGAATTTTTACTTTTCTTCGGAGATTTCTTTGGTTCATCTGGCTTATTAATTTTGTTTCGTTTTCCTTTGGGAGAAATTTTATTTTTCTTTGTTTGACTCCTTTTATTTGAAACAGGAATAATATCCATATCTTCGGATGATTCTTCCTCACTAAATTTTGCTTTCTTTGTTGGTGAAGAAGATCTACTCTTCTTTTTGTTCAATTTAGGCTTTTGTTTTGGTGATTTACTCTTCGACCTTTTTGATTTTACTGATTTGTCATCAGAATCACTTCGAAGATCAACTTCTTTAATCGGAGAACTCTGTCTCGACTTTGTCTTCCTTTGCTTAGGAATTTTTGCTTCTTTATTTTTCTGTTTCTTAGATTTTTGTTCTTCAAAAGAGTCATCATCACTTGATGATTCCATCCTCTTTTTCTTCTTCAAAATAAAATTTTCACTTGATTCAGAATTCTCTGAAGAATCTTCTTTAAAAGATTTCTTGTTCTTCTTAATCCTCTTTGGTATATCTTCATCAAATTTCTTGGGAACTTTCTTATCATTATCTATATTCTTGCTCTTTTTAATTTTAATATCTTTCATCAGCGGAGAATCATCACTTGAACTATCAAATTGATTTCTTCTGATATCATTTTCTAATTTCTTAGAATCAACCCTTTTTGGATTAGGAAATGAATATTCATTAAAATCACTAAACTTATCAAAGATTTCCTGCTTTCTCCTTTGAACTCTTTCTATTTCTTGAAGTTCTCTTTTCATCTTTTGCAGTTTTAGCTCTTCGATTTTCCTCTTGAATGCTTCATTTTCTTCTCTTAATTTCCTGATTGTTTCTTCATCTTTCATTCTCATTTCTGGAGTGTATTTTCCTAATCTCAAAATTTCTGGTTTTTGATCAGGTTTCATTGGTGTTTCAAACTTAAAACCAGTATCATCTTCTGCATTTATTGGAATAATGGGATTGCTAGCTTTAACTCTTTCAAATGTATTTTCTTTTATATCTGAATAAACATCAGAAAGATCCAAGTCATTCTTCCCAGGATTCTTTTTATATTGAGAATCAGATTCACTCCATTGACTCAAACTAGAATCAAAGTTCTTTTCATTCTGTAGTTGTTCAATCCTTCTTCTATATACTTCAATTTTTTGATTGACAAGTGGGTTACTGTTTGCTTTTCTGTCTTTCTTCATTGATTTTATTGATTCAGTGTCACTGTCCTCCAAATTTCTTTCAATAATATCAGATCTTATTGATTTATCTCCACCTTTGTTCAAAATAGAGGATCTTCTATGACTGGATTTACTTGAATGACTGCTTCTATTAGATTTGAAATCTTCAACTTTAAACGCGTCTGGATTCTCAATGATTTCTACTGGAACAATTTGGCTCTCCTTCGCTCTCGATCTAGATTTTTTGCTAGATCTCGCAGAAACTGGCTCTGAATCATCTTCGGAACTATTCATTTTCTTTTTTGATGATTTTCCTCTTGATCTTGCAGAAACTGGTGCAGATTCATCTTCGGAACTACTCATTTTCTTTTTTGATGATTTTTTTCTTGATTTTGCAGAAACTTGTGGTGATTCATCTTCAGAACTGCTTAATTTCTTATTCGCTAATTTTTTTCTACCTTTAGAACTTCGAGTTGAAAATTTTTCTTCTCCATCTTCTCCGCTGCTATCTTTGATATCTTTGAGTTTAGATTTTTTTCTGCCCTTTGAACTTCTATGTATTTCTTTATCATCACTGCTCTCATCATCACTCTGCATTAGTTTTTTTCTGCGAGAGAATTTACGAATTTTTTCCTCTTCTTCACTTGAGTTATCGCTAAACTTCTCTAGTTTCAAATCATTAGGAAAATCTGGGGTCTTCACATTTTCTGTGCTCTCTTCATTAAAATTTGATCTCCTCTTTTTTGATATTTTATGAGGTTCTTCATCTTCGCTACTATCATCTTCAATTCTTAATGATCTTTTTTTGCTATGAACTACTTCTTCATCAGAACTTTCATTTTGTGATTTTGGAAGCTTTGACATCTTTTTAAGTGGTCGAAAGTTTTTATCTTCATAATCACTTGATTCAGATGTTTCTTCTTCCTCCTCCTCTTCTTCATACTCTTCCTCCTCTAATAAACTTGATTCAGGCGAATTTGGTGCTTGCAGTTTTTTATTAGATGTCTTTGAATTCTTGACAAATTCATGTACTTCTTCTTCTTCATCCATTAGACTTGAGTCAGGCGATTTCTGACTTTTTGATTTCTTTCCATTAGATTTCGAATTACTGTTTTTCTTAGTTCCAAGATCTGATAGATCTTCTGAGATACTGGATTCAGGAGTCTTTGGGCCTTTGGAGTTAGATTTCTTTTCAGTTTTCTCTTTATCTTCGTTGGGTTTATTTTCTGGTTGCTGAGAAGTTTGGTTTGGAGTATCATTTTGGTTTGTAGCATCGTTTTGCTCCTGATTTCCATTACTTTGCTTACTATTTTGTTGAGGCTTTTCATCATCACTTGAAACAGGTGATTTAGGAGCATTCTTTGGACCATCTAAGTCACTAAGTTTTCTTTGGATTTTTACTTTATCACCATCATCGTCATCATCAGAATCTTCTTTGAATAATCTCCTTCCTGGTTTGTGTCCAAAATCATCATCCGACGAAGAATCCTTGAAAAGTCTTTTTCCTGAAGAAGGGTTTTCAAGAGATTTCGTGTCGTTTGTTCCTTCGTTATTCTGACTAGTTCCAGTATTATTTCCTGTATTCTCACTCGTTTTATTCTCTTCATCTTTCTTTGTCTTGATTTCATCCATCAAATCATTATCCGTATCATAGTCAGAGTAAATATCAGAACTCTGATTATGGAAGTTATAGTTTTTATTTGATCTTCCTGATAAAACTGGAGCCTCCTCCCTTTTGATTTCTTTGACTTCTTCTTCCTCTTCTTCAACATAAATGACATCTTCCTCTTCATAATGATCCTCTTCCTCTTCAGAAGCTGTTCTTTCTCTTGTTGTATTCACCTTCTTAGTTGCATATTCTGGTTCCTTAATTTCAAATTCATTTAATTTTTTAATTTTGAAACGAATTCTCACAGGATTGATGCCATGGTTAACCAATTCTTTGGAAACTATCATTAAGTTAAGAGGTTTTTCAGTCGAAATGCTGAATTTTAATTCCTTTTCAGGAATTTCATGATCAATCTGATTGTCAATAACAAAATTATTGGCTGGTTCAATATCAATACTATCCAAATGCTTAAATTCAAGCTTTGCAGAAGATTTTTCAATGAAAATGTCTTCACATTTGGTAATTTTACAGAATTGTATTTGATCTCTTGCCATAACTTCAGAATCTACAAGCTGTGAAGTTTTGGCATTAGTAATTTCAACTGGTTGCTCTGTAACATCATCAAGTTTCGAATCTTGCGGAGACATTTGAAGAGAAGAAGATTCAATTTCAGAAATAACTGCTTCAGTTTGGCCATTTTTATCAGCTTCTGTAATAGTAATACCATCAAGAACTTCCAAATAAGGTAATTTACTAATGATCTGTTGTCTGTACTTCTGACGATTTGTAATTGTATCTGGATGATATGAATTGAACATAGATATTGATTCAATAACAGTATCATATGCTTGCAATGGATACATGTGCTGTGTTACCTCAGTTCCACGTAAATCAAGAGCTTTAATTTGTTGATTTGCTGAAATGTATTTTAATACATCTTTCATGCTTTCGATTTTAGAAAAGCTAACATCTAACTCTGTAAGATTAGGACATATTTGCGTCAATATTGGAATTTGCTTCAATCTAGTACTCCTTGCGTATAATAATTTCAAAGATTTAAGTTTTTTAGCCTTCAGAAAACCATCATCTTCAATATCATTGAAAGATACATCTAAACGCTCTAGTTTCTTAAAACTTCTAAAAGTTTTCAATTCTGTAATTTGATTTCGTGATATATTAAGTACAACAAGATTATTTTGTTTGACACTAAGTGCAGACTCCAACTTATTACGTGAAATATCTAAAAACTCAAGTGCAGGGAAAGATGTAAAATCAGGCATTTCTGTTAACTGACAATTGCTAACTAAAAGTACTTTTAACGCAGGCATTTTTGTTCCAAAATTCAATTTATTCAGCGGATTCGATCGTAAATCAAGATAAACTAGTTTTGGTAATTGATCTCTTAAAAATATTGAGTGAATCTTGTTAAATGGGGCAACAATCTGCACTATTTCTTGATTTTGTTCTAAATTTTCGATTAATGGTACATTATTGTTTGAAATATTGAGGAATTGTAATTTTGGCTGTCTATCAAAGTGTTCAATCTTTGTAATTTGATTATTTGATATATCGAATACTTCTAAATTTGGGTATTTATGGAGAAATGATTTATCTAATGAAGTTATGACATTATTCGAGCAATTAATAAGTTTGATGTCTAAATTTTTCGGATTTTTCTTAACCTGATGGAAGAATTCGAGTTGTCTTGACTTAAGATCTATAATTTCGGACGATTTATATGAAGGATATTGAATTGGACACGCATTAAGAGTCCTCCACATTAATAAACGTTCACTTTACCAAAATTTTATATGAAATTTTAGGGATTGAATAAGGATAAATCTAATAAAATAAATGAAAACGATAGTTTATAAGCCAATAATATCATTATAAGAGTTATAACTCTTTCCGCTCTTCATTTAGGATTTTTCGTATCGAATTTTTGCAAGGAGCTCAATAATCAACATAAAGCATCAAATAATGACGAAAAGAACTAAAGTAGAAAGTGTTTTGCGATAAAATTCTTCTCAAAATACTATTATTTGCCCTTTTTCAATTTCAAATTTTGAGCATAGTTACAAACATTAACAAAAAACACCAAAAACTAGCTGCAAACATAGTACAGGTAGCTCAATTACACAAAGTATAAAATTCGAAATTCATTTAATATATTCGTCTATCATAATAAAAAATTGCCTTAGAACTTAATCTCCTTGACCTTTTCCCATGGGAGATCGATGTCTGTACGACCAAAATGACCATATGCTGCTGTCTGAGCATAGATTGGTCTGAGAAGATCGAGATCACGAATGATTGCATATGGTCGGAGATCAAAGTTCTTATTGACAATCTCAACGAGTTCCTCGTCGGTCTTTCCTTTACCAGTTCCGTAAGTATCGATAAAGACAGATAAGGGATGGGCAACACCAATAGCGTAGGAGAGCTGAACTAAGCAACGAGAGCAAAGGCCAGCTGCAACAAGGCTCTTGGCAACCCATCGGGCAGCATAAGATGCAGAGCGATCGACTTTTGTGGGGTCCTTTCCGGAGAAAGCACCACCGCCGTTCGCTCCCCAACCACCATAACTGTCTACGATAATCTTACGTCCAGTAAGACCGGAGTCTCCTTGTGGACCGCCGATAACAAAGCGGCCACCTGGGTTAATATGCAAAATTGTCTTGTCATCAACAAGATCTGCTGGAAGAACTGCATCAATGACATGCTTCTTAACATCGACACGAAGTTTCTCGAGTGTAACTTCGTCTGTATGCATTGTTGAAATGAGAACTGTATGAATTCTGCATGGCTTGAGGGATCCATTAGATCTTTCGTATTCAATTGTAACTTGTGTCTTGCCATCTGGTCCAAGATAAGGAATTGTTCCATTCTTGCGAACCTCAGCGAGCTTACGTGCTAACCCATGAGCCAGAACGTGTGTAAGAGGGAAGAGTTCCTTAGTTTCGTCTGTAGCATAGCCAAACATGATGCCCTGATCACCAGCACCAAGATCTTCTGGAGACTTGTTAAGGAAGACAGCCTCGGCAATGTCAGAAGACTGCTGGCTAATAGAAACCATAACGGCACATGTATCTGCATCGAAGCAAACCTTTGAAGAATTGTAGCCAATATTGCGAACCGCATCACGGATGAGCTTTTGATAATCAAGGTTAGCATTGGATGTAAGCTCACCAAATACCATAACAAAACCTGTCTTTGTGCAGGTTTCGCAGGCAACTTTGGAGTTTGGATCCTGAGCGAGGCATGCATCAAGGATTGTATCTGATACAATGTCACAGATCTTATCGGGGTGACCTTCTGTAACAGATTCGCTTGTGAACAGGAAGTGCTGAGTCATCAATAAAAATGATTGGACGTTTTTTCTCAATTTATTTTGAAAAGGGTATTCAATAAATTTGTGATAAAAATCCCGCCCGCGGCACTTTTACCCGCGCAGGAAAAAATGAACTAATAGACATCACCAACAAGATTTAAATGAATTGTCATTCAACTTTACAAAAATCTGAGTTATGGGCAAAATTTACACAGAAATTTATCATCCTTCTGACCATGTGAATAAAATAATGCTTTCTCTAAATAGCATTTATCCATTTACATAAAATCATATAAAATCATGTAAACGGAAATAATTCCAAACACTTTTATTTACCAACTATTGAGATTATCAATATAGGCTTTCTGTATAACATATTGACTATATTCAGTAGTTAATCTCTTCCTTGAATTAATGCCAAAAACAATTTTCGATCGACCAGCCTCAGATTTTGTAAATTATATTTGTATTATGCGATTCAAATGGATTTGCACTGCAAATTTCTAAAAATCTTAAAATTTGATTTCAAACGTCCTATTCAATAGGCCTCTTCTAAAATTTAGATAAACAATCTCATGAATTACTTATTGCATATGTATGAAATGCAGAATACAAATGCCTAATATGCCAGATTCTTAACGTCCAATAAGATGAATAATTTTATGTGAATTTTTGACTTTTATTTGAGATTTACCTACTATTATACTCAAGTGTACTCAACACATTTCTAAAATCTCCAAATTCTTCATTTTTGATTATGCATATCTGAATTAGTTGAGTTTATACCATAATTTCTGCGGAGAATATATTTGTTTACTAATGTATATTCTATGTTAACTACTGAAATCAAAATATATGGTGACCGTTTTTTTATAAATTAATGTTTGATTCTTCGGATGCGAATCCTCTAGAATCACAACCAGCTGACTTTTATTCAGAATCAACTAACGCTACAGCAGAGCATAATGAACAACTTAAAGAAGATAACGCAAACTTAATTAAACAAAACAGTCTCCTCAAGGCGCAGTTCGAATCAGCTGTTGCACTTGCGGCCAAGACTAAAGAAATCAGTAAAGAAAACGCTCAACTCAAGACAAAAATACTAGAAATGACTTCTCAGAGAGATGATTATATTAATCGCCTTGAAATAGCAACAAGGTCTCAAAAAGAAGCATTAAATAAATTAGAAGAACAAAAGAAAAACTTTGAAGAAGCAAGAGCAAACGAAATTTACGAAATTCAAAAGGAAATGAATTTAACGACTCAATCATGGAAGAAAAAGATCGACGAACTCAATTCTCAGATTCAAGAACGTGATGAAAACATAAAATCTTACCAAATTTCGGAAGAAGTCTTAAAACAAAAACTATTGAAATTAATTAACAACATTAATCAATATCTCGCGATCAATATTGCAGACATTAACGAGCTCTTTTTATTCTTCGAATCTCCACCACCACAAAATACTTCTTCAGTGCTTTCTCAAACCCAATCTTTCAATCAGAATATTTCAGAGATTAATTATCAACAAAAAATTAACAATATGAAAAGTAAGATCAAACAAATGAAAAATGTAATCGTTCTGCTGCACAAAAATTCAGAAGATTCAGAAAACGAAAATAAGAAGAAAATACTTGAATTCCATAAGAAAGAGAAAGAATATATTACAGAAATATCACGTCTAAAGAATATCATTGATACAAATACTGAAGATTACAAAGTTCAAATAAATGATTATCAAAATCAAATCAAACTTTACGAAGAAAGGGTTGCTATGCTTAAGGATCAAATTTCCAAGTCACCAGCAAGAGCTCCTCCGCAGATTATTATCCAAAAACCAGAAATTCCTCAAGTTATTGAACAAAATAAGAAAAAACCAAAATGCAAAGCAGTAATCAACGAGCTGAAAGATAAAGTAAATTCATTAACCACTCAAAATAAAGCTCTACAAACAAAAATTTCAGAACTTTCTCATAAAATTGATGAATCCGACACAGAAATCATCAATTTGAATGCATCAATAACTAAATATCAAAATGAAGCTTCAACAAAATCTAAATTACTTGAAGAATCAGAGGAACAACTCAAATCTCTTCGAAATACAATAACTAGTTCAGATAAAAACCATAAAGATGTTATGAAATCGCACGAGATACAGTTTAAGAAGCAATCACAGTCGATCTCAATGCTCGAAAAGACAAATGAAGTTCTCAAAAAAGAAATTGTTGAAAATCAACTCAAAATTTCTGAATTAGAGCAAAATGTTCAAAAACTTAATAATGAAATTAAGCAAAAAGCCGGAGAGAATGAGAAACTAAAAGATGAAATCAAGAATTTGAACGATGAATTATTAGATGCAAAATTAGAGCTCCAAAAACCACAACCAACAGAAGCAGACTTTGTTCCAGCATCATCATGGAATGTTTCCCACTTTGAAAAGGATCTTCAAGAAAAATTAAACTCAATTATTGCAAATCCTTCATTGAAAGCAGGATCAAAGATACAAACAATGCTTTCATGCATTGCAGATCACCAGCATGGAGTAATTACTCAAATAGAAGATGAATTACAAAAAATTAATATTCAAAATTCGCAAAGAATGTCAACCATCAACAATTTCATTGTTTCTCTTTCAATACTTCTTACAGGAAACTCCATTCCACTCGATTATGTCTTGAAAGGACAAGGAACAGAGCTATTAAATATTATCAAAGACATGCAACAAAAACTTCTTGAATATTCCCATGAAAACGATTCATACAGAAAACAGATTGATTATATCAACAGTTCCTTTGATAACCAGTTCTCTTCTGTTGAAGACATTGCTTCTTATTCAACTTCAATGATTAAGAACTACCAATCACAAATAAACAAGCAGAAGAAAAAGATAAAGAACTTAGAAAGAGCAATTTCGATGTCAGAAGAATCAAATGAAGAGTTGAACAATACAGTTTCAAAACTTAATTTAGATATTGAGCGTCTCAATGCTGAAAAGGAAAATTCCACAAAAACAATCAATAATTTGAGAAAAGACAATCAATCTCTTCGTGAAAAAGTTAAAAATTTGGAACAATCCGAAATCAGCATTTCAAAACAGAACCAAGAAGAAATATCATCAATAGAAGAATCATATATATCTAAAATTAAGGAATGCGAAGAAAACAGAGCCAAAGAAATTCAGCAATTCCAAATTGAACTTCAAAATGCTCTGAAAGAGAACAAATCACTGCAGAAATCACTTGATGAGTATAAAGAAAGAGTTCAAAGCCAGAATTCTTCAATTTCATCCCAGATAGAAACAAAAGAAATTCAAATTAAGAAAGAAAAGACACAAAGCACAAAAATGATAGAAAAACTCGAAATGGAGAAGAAATTAATGAAGGAAAGCTACGAAAGAACAGTTAATGAACTTGGAAAGAAACTCAAGGACTATTCTGTAGAGTTAACAAACCTTAACCAAATAATTTCTGACTTGCAAACTAAATATAATAAAACATCTGACCAATTAACAAAGTCAGAGCTCTCAAACGAGAATTTGAAGAGAGATCTCAAAAATCTTGAAGAGGAAATACAAAGAGAAAAGCAACTTCTTCGGGCATCGACAACATCCCAGATACAGGAATATGAATCAAAACTTTCTGCTGTTACTGGAGAAGAGAAGCTCAAAATTGAAACAGAAAAAAGAAAAATTTTCACATATGCTGCAAGTACACTGAATAATTTATTCTCCACAAATGAGAAATTGGATGAAAGATCATTTAAATCGTTGATTTCCAAGGCAAAAGAAACTATTGACAAGCTCTCAAGCACAGATGCTGCAGTAAGAAGATTGGTGAATGCAGTTCCAGGCCAATCTACTGAAGATGCTGTTGCTCATTTCGTTTGGGAACAGGACAAATTTGCCACACGGCACTTTTTTTAAAAAAAATTAATGGAGCGGAGCGATACTCTGCTGCAGGAGCCCCAAGGCTCCCAATCATTACGAAAGGGAGCCTCAGGGCTCCTGAGAATCCATCAGCAGAGGCCTTTTCATTTGGCCTCTGCTGATCAAAGATTCGGCGAAGCCATTCTTCGTCTCAGGAGCCCCAAGGCTCCCAATCATTACGAAAGGGAGCCTCAGGGCTCCTGAGAAACCTCTTTGAGAAGGTTTTCTTTAAGAAAACCTTCTCAAAGATGATTGTCAGCATTCACTCAAAATCTACCAAGAGTTTCAAAATTTCAAATCTATCTGAAATGAAGCTTTGAATCTCTTGTATATCTAATTGTAGAGGTACCTTTTCAAAATGTCTTCTATTGGTTAAATTTAATCAGTAAAAGTCATTTTGAAAAGGTACATCTCTATAATTGCTATTGAGCATTCACTCTTGGAACCTTGGAGCTCTTGTGTAGTGCTTGAAAACTCCAAGATTCTAGCATAAAACATATATCATAGACATAATTTCTTCAAATATAATTTAAGGTTATTTTTTTAAAATTAGAAAAGCGTAATTTAAGGTTAGTGAAAAAGTGACATCTGGCAAATTTGTCCCGCACTCAATCTATATCTAGTTACGATACAATACAGTTTATTTCATACAAAAAGATGCGAATTAAAATATAAACAAAATATTTTTTTTGCAAATAGACAAATAACAATGGCAAAATAATAATATTGTTGAACTGTAGTGAGCGCTTTATCAAGTCAAAGCAATTTTGTCTTGAAACATTGAATTTGATTTCGATTATCTTAAACAATCAAAAATCTTCAGTAATAACCCATAGGAAATACATATGTTAGTTGAGTGGAAGATGAATTAGTATTTCTAATAAGTCAATTAGATATCAATTTTCGAAAATACGTTCTGCTTCATACAGTCAAGTAATTTAGGGTTCTTATCATGGAGGTACTTGTAAATGATTTTTTTTTGTTTCTCAATGTTGTGTAGATCGTTTCTGACGTCATCATATCTTGTCTGAGCGTTATCAAATGATTCCGCGCGATCACAATCATTAAATGTTAAGTCGAAGAGAAAAATTCTTTGTGATGAAGTAATTTCGTGAAAAGTCATTTTTCCAAAAAATGGAGTAATCGTATAAAGTATATCGATTGATGAGTTTTGGTCTGTTTCAGGGCTGAAAAACTCTGCAAATTCCTTTGGAGATTCTTCAAACGGAATTGACCATCCGATTTTTTCTTTAAGTTCATTAAATCTATCTTCATCGATTTCGCATTTAAGAAGTGTGTAAATATCATAATCAAATGAAAGATAAATTCTCATTAACATCAATTTTTCGCCATTAAAATAACCATAAATCTTAACGTTTGTATGTTCTCTATATGTTTTTGGAGATTTTTCATCACATGTAATTAAAATCATCCCTTTATTCAAAAACATTTTTCTTGATAGATTTGAGGTATCCATCAAGAATAAAAATAACCGGCTAAATGCCAATCGCAAATTAACATTCAGCCATGGAACACATTTTTCTATATAGTATTCAGATTAATGCTCTTTATTTGAATATTATTTTATGAATTCCAATGAAAATGATCCATAACGGGCATACAGCATGCCATCAAGCAAAAGAATCCAGACATAGAAAAATTATTTAAAGATTTTCGATAAATTTTTTATTACAATGAATTAAAGAAAGTGAAAAAACAAAACAGGCCAATTGACATAAAATCAACGGGAATTGATTTGTTTTTAAGCCTTCCTTCCTGGTGTAAGGTTTTCAATGATGATAATGTAAGTATAGGCAATAAGCCATACAAGTGTAGCAACTGTAACATCTAATGTTGCCTTGAAGCTAAAGAAGCAGCCAAGGATTGTAAGCATGCATCCCTTGTACTGAGCGTCGCCCATTTTGAATGGGAAGCCGGAAATAAGTTCGCCGTTGTAAAGACCTAATTCCCATCCGTAGTAGGTTCTGCACATTCCGAGTTTCTTGTAAACGGCAAAGTTGAGAACTTGACCAATGATGATGATCGGGATAGAGAACAAAAATGATTCGAGAAGGAACTCTGATTGAAGGCAAATATAACCATATAAAACAAAGCTAAAGAAATGAGAGTATGATGATGTATCAATCAGAAACTTTTGGGAGCAGTGTTTTAAGAAGTGTACTGGGTTTGTATATGCCCATGTATAAATGACATATGGATAAAGGACTGTCAAAGAGTATATAAGCACAACAATTGGGTGCTGAAATTCCATTATTGGTCAATTAAACATAAATTGAATACTGTATACAATCACATTTCAATAGATAATAATGAAAAATACTATACTCATGGATGCTTGTATTTTTAAGTAGGAAATCTCAAGATATTTTAACCACTTTTTCGAGTAGGGGTAATTTTAGCTAAAAGTGACACGCCTGTAAAAAATAACACACCCGTGAGGGGTGTGATTACCGATCGGTAATTTCGACAGTTTAGAATTTAAAATTTTTTATGGAACTGTTGCGAGTTTCATAAAGAATTTAAGGAATATAAGCAAAGATTTGAATCAAAATCTTAGACCTAAGCCGCTCGATTCGCTCGCGGCTTCCGCGAATTACAGATCAGCAAAGATTTGAATCAAAATCTTCGAACTAAGCCGATCGCTTCGCTCGCGGCTTTCTTTATTATTTTAAATTTGCATATTTCCATCAAAAATTCATAAGGTAAAAAATTTCGTTTATTTTTACTAAGAAAAAAAGGTTTTTGATAATAAATTTATTTTATTTCGAAAAAGTAGCAATAATCGTAAAAGGGTATTGATAGGCTTGCTAAAGTAACTAATTTTAGCTGTCAAATACTTTTGTATTTTGAAGTAAATTAGTATAAATTTGTTTTTACTTTTATTTCGAAAAAGTAACAATAATCGTAAAAGGGTATTGATAGGCTTGCTAAAGTAACTAATTTTAGCTGTCAAATACTTTTGTATTTTGAAGTAAATTAGTATAAATTTGTTTTTACTTTTATTTCGAAAAAGTAACAATAATCGTAAAAGGGTATTGATAGGCTTGCTAAAGTAACTAATTTTAGCTGTCAAATACTTTTGTATTTTGAAGTAAATTAGTATAAATTTGATATTATTTTAACTCCCTTTGAAAACCTCAATTTTCCATACAGAGGGAACGGGAATAGCATCCAATATTCCCTGAGAATGGTTGCGCATTCTCAGTTCCCTCTATATTTCGAACGAAGCTCTCATCGGTCTTTTTTTTTAATACTAAACGTTTTTTTCCCCTGTCACTTTTAGCTAAAATTTGGGTTTGCCCTCTTAAAATCAACCCACACATATAATATGAATTAACTGTAGTGAGTCACATTAAATATATTAACTATTAAGGAAATTATATCAAGTTAAATGTAAAATATATGGAATTAGAGCATTTTTCATTCGAAAATTATCTGTTTAGCACCCTTCTAACGAAAAATAATTTTTGAGCCTGATAGAAATGTTTATTTACTCTAAATCGAGAATTCATATATTCATATGTTGCTATGATAAACATCTGCGTTAAATCCGACATCGTTCTGAAATCATATGAAATAAAAACGATTTTGTTCCTTAGACAATTTTAAGTAATTAAGCCTGCTATGGCATCATGAATGAAATTTTCCATTATGTGATACTTCTTTGAGTAAAGCCAAGAAAAAGAATTAAATGGTTCAAATCGTATTGTCATGACACAATATGAACAATTATGAAAGGTTATTATTTCAATTCTTTCATTTAAGACTGTTTATTTGAGGAAGACATACCTTTTAATCAATACAAACTTTGCTTTATTCATATCGCCTATTGTAAGCATTTAGATAATGTTTTCTATTTTCAACATTTCGAATTTATTGCATAAACTTTTAAATCACAATAAAACTCACACCCAATAGAGTCTTCCAAGCTATCTTCAATTAAGATCTGAGGAAAATTTTTTTAGACTAAAATTTTATTTCTCGAAAATTTTTGCCCATCAACCTAATTTTCTATTATGAGAGGAAAAAATTTTTCTTAACATAAATATAAATGGAAGACTCAAGAGTGTACTGTGATATCTGCTCCGAACCAATCAATATTAGGGTATTGCAGCATTGTGGACACAATGATATTTGTTTACAATGCTATATTAGATATTCTAAGAACTATGGAAACAACTGCTGCTATTATTGTCAGCAAAATAATGATGGCTCATGGCCTATTGCAACGTCAAAATTAAATTTAGACTATGAATCTGCAAAACAATTAAATTTAGAATTTGATGATGCTAATAAGATATATTATACAGATCCAGCCGCTAAGAAGGAAATTAAGAACTTAAATATGTTTAATTGCCATCATTGCCATCATAAATTCCATAATATTAATCAATTCTCAAAGCACTTAGAGAAGCATGGTGAAACAATATGCAGGATATGCCAAGGAAGCGGAAGATTTAATCCGCACTCACTAGAAACATTCACCAAGGCTGAAATCCATAAGCACATTCACCAACATCATCCAAGATGCATTTGCTGCAAGTCACTGTTTTTCGACCAGCACACATTAGCTGAGCACATGAACGAATCACATCAAAGATGCGAAATTTGCGCCAAGAACAATAAAATCATATGGTTCAATACTCCACAAGATTTGATTGAGCACAATGAGAAAGAACACTTTGTTTGCCATCATCAGGATTGTGCTGCTATGCAACTCGTGGCTTTTGCAACAAGAGGAGAATTATTGCTTCATTTACAAAGAGTACATCATGATTTTGATAACGAAATCGATTTCATGAGAGACTTTGAAGTAGAAGAAACTACAACAAATACAAAATCAAATAATTATAGAAGCGAATTCATCAACATTTACAAGAAAAAAGTTTGGGAAATTCTCAAAGCAAAGCCAAAAGTTGAAAAATATTCTTCTGCATTTAATTCATTCATCAAGAATAGAATTAGTTGTGCAGAATTTTACAAACTCTTTTCCGAGTTTTTCGGAGAATCAAAGAATATGATTTTTTGTGACATGATAGCGACATTAAGAGATTCAACAAAGAGAATGGAACTATTCAGGATTCATAATGGAATCAAGGATGAACCATTACCATCTCACAAATTAATTATTGATGAGCCAATCGAAGAAGAAAAGCCATCTATAAAGAAAGTCACAGTCAAGCACAACGATTCTCCACGCAGAAAGAAAGTTGTTCGCGTTATTTCGTCTTTTTGAAATATATAATTTATAATTTTTGTTTGTAAAAGTTTGTTTATATCTCAAAATTTTTCTTAGTTTTTATTTGAAATTCAATTAAATGAAGTGCCAAGATAGGAATATCTGTTTCAACAATGGATAATCATATGAGCTTCAATAAAAATACAAATTATTTTAGAAAATAAATACATTTAAAACAAAATATATAAAAGAAAAGATTATAAAGATTCAGAGAAGAAAAGAGTTTCTCCAAATGTTCTAAAAGTTGCTGGAGCGAATTCAGTGAACAAACTCTTGAAAGTTGTCAATGCGTTCTCAATAACATAAATCACAGACACCTGCATTTCAGGAGTGTTCTTTTCTTCTTCAACAACTTGTCCGTTGCAGTATTTCTCCAAGATGAACTTCAACTGCGGAGATACGTCATTATTAACTTGTGGCTGCTTCAAAATTTTCTCGAAAATAGACAAAACATCTCTGTCCTTCCATGAGAAATCATCCTCGAACCTGACTTTGAATCTGATGTTTATGTCCGGCATGTTTATTGAAGACAAAAAGTTCAAAATGCCTTCAACAGTCTCTATTGGGCTAAACTGTGGAAGATTTAATTCTGGTGTCAAATTTTCTGCAAAAGGTGACATAGCAAAATCTTCTCTCAATCTCGCATTCATTGGCTGCACGTTTGGCCAGATAAAAACGCTTGAAAACAGCAGGAAATTCAACATATTCGGTATATCTTTGTAGTACTGGTCGATGCAGTATTCAACAAACTTTGTGACCACTTTGTCGAGTGAAGTGATCGTCAAACTAAACAATTTCAAAGTCAGAAATGTCTGGACAGGCGAGTTCTGCTTCTTTGAGTTCGGCTTCGTTGACATGAGAAACAGGAAGTGTGAAAAAGTATCAGCCATGTGAGGAATTTGGGAATAAACAATTATAGGAACAATGGCCCACTGATCATCGGTTATTGTAAACCCACAATTCATTGCCATCCAAAGCAGAGCAGTTAGAGATGCTTCTTTCTCTGATGGAGAGAGTTTGAGGGATAGAATTGCGAGCAGGTAAGTGATTTGAGGGAATTCAGTGAAATTCTCGTAAATTTTATCGAAAATAAGTTTTGAAATCCCCAAATTTTCGATTTTCTTTGCGCAAGTGAACATGTAGATGTAGCTTTTCTCTCCTGATATTTTGATCAACAAGTGGATGAACTTCACTGTCTCCTCTATCTTGTTAGACAACTTTTTGACGATCTTCTTCATTGTCAGGTACTTTTCGTTTTCATCTAAAACAATGTCACTTTTAATTGTAAAATCTAACAACTGCAATTTCATTTCATCTTCTATTTCATCGTCAAAGACTTTGTCAAGCAGATACTGAGTACTTTTGGAGTCTATGTAGTGCAGAACAGAATAGACATATAGAATAAATTTCTCTTTGATCTCTAAGTTCTTGTTTTCTGAGAAAAGTGACAAATATTTTTCTAACGAATATTTTACATCGAAAGGTGTCACTTTTGATAAATATCTAATTATGTAATCTAGTATTCTGTTGAAATCTACGCTCTTGTACCAAAGATCTATATTTCCCACGAGTATTCTGAAGAAGTTCTCTTTGATCTCGTTATGTGGCAGGTTGAAGTGGATGTCAGTCAAAATTCTGAATGTTTTGAACGTGAGCATTTCTTCTTTTTTATCGTCGAGGAACTTCCTTATTGTTTCGAACTCAGGACAACCGGCAGCGACAGGAAGAATCATTTTGAGGATGGAGAAGACTCTGTAGAAATCTGTGTCGCTCTCCTTGTTGAAGAAGGAACAGAAGACATCCGCGTATGACGATTCAATCATCAAGTCAAGGATGGTCTGAGAAACAGTAGATTTAGCGAAGGAGACATATTTACTCTCCGGATTTGAGAAATCGTAGAGGGCCTTCTTTCCCTGGATTTCGTAGTAGTTTGTGAACTTCTCTGAGTGGATTTTGATGTCGAAAATGGTGCCGAAACTGGTGTCGTCCTCTATGTATGTCTTAGATGGATTGATCAGGCCGCCGACGATGACTTTCAAGTAGTTTCCGACCATCGGCTGGAAATAGATCTCGGAAACCATCGGAAGTGTCTGTTCCATGAGTTTCGTAATCTTCATGATGTTGTCCTCGGCCTTTATAACGAGAGGAAACTCTGCAACTTGGTTCTGGTTGAGAGATCTCGCCACATTTACGATGTTCTTGGAGTATTTGTTGTCGTTTGTGGCGTAGACCATGCCGTGGTACAGGGAGAAATTGAGGGAACTGTTTTCTTCGTCGATAAATCTGATTAAATTAAATTCATCTTCGGCAAAATGGGCGGAAGTTGTATCTATGTTGAGTTTGAACTCTAGGGAGAAGGAATCATTAACTAGGTTTGTGATTGGCAGCGCCAAAACAAGTTGAACTGGTTGATAACCAATTGAAAACTTTGTATTTGAGTTTCCGATGCAGACAGCAATGGAATCTTCGACTACTTCTAATACTGATGTCGAAAAGCGCCCGTAAAGTGCTTTAGTGAGGATGGCAAGCAAATCCATTTTACATGACTTGATTATCATCCTTTTTATCAGCATGAAACAGTCATCGTATAACTCAGGAGGGATTAGTATCTTGTATTTGAAGAGATCTAGGCTGATGACTTTCTCAGAACCGTCTCCAGTGAAGAAATTTAACAAAACTTGGGTTAATCCGGCATTTGAAAGCTTGTCGATCGAACTTGGCCTCTTCTCTGTTAATTTTATGAAGTATTTGATGATATCTGTGATCCTTGGAGATAATCCAAACGAAGCCAACAAAAATGGAAGGTTCATGTGGTTCCTTACGTCTCTCAGGCAATCAGAATCGAATTCTCCGTATGAAACGCACTTATATATCTGTCTGAAAATGAATTCTGGAGGATCATCTCCATATTGTTTTTTCAGAATTGGAATTAACGTTTCGAGCTGGAAAGGAGAGACACAGAAGTCATTACTGGACTGAGATAAAACCATTATAAAGTCTAATATCTCAAAAAGTTTCTGATGAATCGCACATAAAGTGATATACTTGTCCAGAATGTGGACAAAGTGGCGTAACAACAGTGGCTGATGAATAATCGACAGCTTTAACGCGTTGAAAATCTCCAACGCCAAGTTTATGTACTCTTCATTATTTTCTGTTTGGGCTCCGATGCAGGCATCTATGACTGTGTTGAGGGCTGTTGCGAACTGGAGTAGATTGGACAGGGTAACGAACGTGGATAATGAAACCTGGATGGAATTTAAGATATCTTTCTGGGCAGAACGGTTGAAAAGCAATTCCATGAACATTCCCACGCACAGTTTCGAACTAAACCACGAATTAGCTGACTTATGGTCGGTCGCGAGGAAGATTAAGAAGTAAAAAACGATATCTTTTGCCGCATTATTAATAAGCATGAGCTGGTTGAGCGATTTCTTGAGAATAGATATATTGTCATCGTCAATCATCAAACTGAAATCGACTTTCGATATGTCCCCGTGTCTCAATCTGCAAATGAACTCAGCGACTAAGTAAGGAGTCTGCGAAAACCGCCTGAACAGGTCAATGACAAGCTCTGGATGGTTACGACATACTAAATCGAATAAAATTGATCTGGCATAATCAATATCTGGATCAATGAACTGGAATATGTTCTGTTTGGAGCGGACAGCGTATGATTCGGCTACAACTGAATACGCGTTGGGTATCGGATAGTCGATAGAAACAATTTTGAAAATAATTATTAACAAACAAGAGAAAACATTCATATTTTCAATGTTTTTGATCTTGTAGAGCTTAAGAGCTGATGCAAAGAATATGTCTCTGTATACGTTTTGCGAGCAAATCAATCCATTAGCGACAATTGAAACGTAATCCATAATTTCGGAGTCATTAAACGAAAAAACTGTGGAGAACTGGAAGGAATCGATACTGGAGAAGTCAAAAGGTAAGTCATAAAAAACAAAGTCCTCGTTTTTTCGCTCTTTATTGTTAAAACTTTTCATTATTACTCGTTTTTTAGCTGGAGGGTCACGAGGAGGTATCTTTGAGTATAAGACGTTTGGTAAGAACTGGTAAATTGACGCAATGATGTCCATTGGCGCGTATGGATTTAAATATGCAATAAACATGATGAATTTCGGGTTCAAATCATTCAGAAACCCTGTAAAACACTGAACTATCTTGCATAAATCGCTATTAATTAGATTATTTTTCTTCTGAGATGCATTTAACATTAACATAGAAATAAGGCGATTAGATATATCTTCGCTCTTCGAAGACCACGTAAAAACGTATTGTGTTAAGATTTTCGATGTTTTCTTTGTTAAAATCTGTGTCTTTTCGAAGAAATCAATTACATCGCAAATTACTTCATCGGAAAACTTCGGTTTTTTGCTATTTATTGCGTAGTTTAGTACTTTCTTAATCGAAAATTCGAGCATATAATGCATTGAAGGGACTTTTCTCTCTAATGATAAAGTTGTTTTGATAAAATACTGAAATTCTTCAAGAGTTCCTTTATATTTAGTGTCGTATGACCATTCTAAGCATTGGAGAACAAAGACAGTGAGCTCTGTCATTGATGAATAATTTGATTCAAGTAAAACAACAGGAATTGGCTTAAACAAATCGGCATTGCAATTTATTTTCATTCCGTACTTAAGGAGGATCTTTCTACCTTTCTTTTTCGCCTGCAAATCTGCGTTTAATTCGAATTTCTTATTTTTATCAAGAATTGGAACAAGATAAATTGGCGTCCACTTCACATAGTCTCCTAGCCCGTTAGGGAGACTCATCAATCCTTCGGCCAATTCAAAAAATTGACCAAGAGGATATGAAGAGTGAAGCATTGATTTTTTTTTTTTTTTTTGAAATGCAGAAACAAAGAAAAATATTCTGCATTGTAAGACAGATGATTTTTAATTACGAAATGGCTACTTATATGTCATAACACAGTATTTTTCTGTAAAAAAGGTTAGATGACAACATTTCAATCCGATGCCTGTAATAATTTTGTTGGATTCGCTTTTACCATTTGTCATTCTAATTCAATTTCGCTACATGATATATATTAACAATTTCTCCAACAAATCAGGCTTTATAGCATAAATCATGTTTCCGAAATTTATTTTGTCACTTTTTTGATTTTTTTAGTTTTTTCAGAAAAAAAAGCTCCGATCAACTAGAAGCTGAAATTGGGCCAAGTTTTAGTGACCTTAAGCCTCTTGAAATGTTTGAATATCCTAATCGAGCATCAAATCTAATATGGGATATAAATCCTGATAATTTTTTACAAATAACTTCGCAAATTGTCAATTTAATCAAAACAAACAAAATAGCTGCCGAATTAGCATTTTACCTGATTGATGTTTTTTCATCAATTCGTTTTAAAGATATTAAATTATTAGCAGATCTTTATCAAAGAATTTCAATTGAATTTTCGCACATCACCATCAAACCAAGAAATGAGAGATTAACAACATTACTATATTATAAAGGCATGCATTTTGAAAATTTCGAACCTGAAATGAAAGATATTCTCAACATATTTCCAACAAATTCTATATCGCACTACGTTGCATGGGACAAAATTGATGAACTGAAAAATAAATTCCCAACTATTAATCCTCAGTATGTAAATCAAAAAATGTTTCCTCTTGATTGCGCAATTAAATTTGGATCAGAGTTGTGTTTCAACTTCTTGAAAAATATCGGTGCAAAATATACCAAAGATTCCGAAAAATTTGCCGTCCAAGGAGGAAATGAATATATTTTCATGCAAATGATAGAAGATGGTAAGACGTTTGATGGCTTGATCAACATGGCATTGAAATATCATAATTATCAAATTGCTGATTATTTAAAAACTGAATTCGGACAAGAACCTAATTCAGTGGCACAAAGCATGCTTTATGGAAATTATGGAGTTGCCTCATATCTACTTTCGAAAGGTTCATATTCCAACGAGTATTATGGAATTCTCTTTATTTTCACATTCATCATTACTTCATACAATTCTTTTTCATTATATCAGATTTCCTAGCTTTTTAGGTTTATCATTGTTATATAAGATTCATTATCATTTCATATTTTTAATAGCTTTATGACATCTATCATTATATTATTATATTCTCTTCCTTCTTATATTTATTATTGCTTAATTTCATTCTCTTTCATTTCATATTTTTCATTTTTTTATACGATTCTCTTTCTTTTTATATTTATCATTATTCCATAGCATACTCTTTCTTTTAATGTTTATCATTGGGTTATATAATTCTTTATCATTTCATATTTACCATTAGTTTATAAAATTCTCATCACTTTCATATTTATCATTAATTTATAAAATCTAATTTCTTTTCACATCTATCATTGTTTAAATGAATTCTGCATCTTTTCATATTCAACATTTGTTTTATTATTTCAAGTGCAATATACTTTAAACTTTTTTACTATGAACATCTGCGCCATTCGATCTGAGAAATTCTGCAAAATCTGAATGATTGAATCTTAATGCCTCATCAAGTGGGGTCGCCCCATTTTCAGATTTAATATTAACATTAGCTCCGTGTGATATGAGTAATTCTGCTATTTCTATGCAATTAGTAAATGCTGCATCATGAAGCGGTGTATAAAAGGACTCATCATAAGCGTTGACATCTGCTCCATTAGAAAGAAGTACTTCAGCTGTTTCTATGCTATATCTCATAACTGCTCGATGAAGAGGAGTTTCTGATTCAGTATCTCTTGAATCAATTATTGCACCGCGTGAAATAAGAAATTGTGCTACTTCTGCCATATTTAGTTCAGCTGCAGTATGAAGAGCCGTTGAACCATCATTATAATTGACATCAGCACCATGATTAAGCAAATATTCACAAAGACTTGGAAGCCCAAAACAAGGAGACATAACGAAACAACCAATCAAATCATTCGTTCGATCTAAATATCCAAAAAATGCATGAAGATTATAATATTCGCAGCAAGACCACAAACTGAATAAATCAATTTGGTTCATCAAAAAAGTAATAAAATCTATGTTATGAGAAGCAATGGCATAATCAGTGCAATCTTTGTCTATTCGTTGGAATTGCAAACACTCGTTCATTATGTCTGGTTTTCCACCTAAAAATGAAAATTTAAGACATGTCGGAGTGATTTCAGCATTCAATTTTGAGCGCAGGAGCTTGAAAAACTCTGATGAACCATGATAACAACATAATTCAAGTAAAGAAAGGCCTCTTCCGATATAAGGGTATAATTCGTTTGATGTATTTTGATCTTTATCAAATCCTTCTTGTTCTGTGAACAGTATTAGCGCATTGACATCATTATCCATAATGGCCTTGTAAATAGTGCCTTCTTCATGAATTTCAAAAGAATATTTTTCGGTTTCGTATTTTTGAAGGTATTTTTCGTTTTCCTGATTTAATAAAACGCCATATTCCTTGTAAATGAAGTAATCGTAAACGCATTCAAATTCACTGATATATTTTGGGTGGTATTCTTCGTATAACTTTTTAAAAATGGACCAATATGATTTCAAGTACCGGTTATTGAATTTTGCTGCTTGGAATATAATATTTGTAAGCACAGATGCTGAGCATATTCTCGGTTCAAGAATAATCATTTTCAAATTTTCATAAATCTCGCTAATTTCATCATCATCGAATGTACTTAGCCTAAACAACCGAGTTGATATATCATCATAGTTCTTGAATAACACCATCAGCTCGTGAAAATTGCATTTTTCCATTCGAAATAAAAAGACATTTTTATTTTGTCGAATATTAATCTGTAAAGAAAGCTCCAAACAGAAATTGCGAACATCTCTCGTCAAAAGTTTTTCCAGACTGGATAATCAATATAAACTACTCTCCAGAGAAGGAATTGGAGTCTGTGAAAAGTTGAACAAGATTAAATTCATGAATTTAATCTATCTCTTGAAGAATGACCAGATTAAGCTGCAAAACAGTATTTTACTTTACGAAAAACTTGGAACAATCAGATTCACAGTTTCAAATGAAGAAAACTTGAGAATAGAGTGCGGAGACAAGTCTTTGGACATTGTTCCAAGTTTCTACATAAATAACCAAGTTTGCACTGTTTTCTTTGACAAATCTGTTTATTCTGTTTCTAGTTTTGCGACTGGATACATCAGAGTTCTTTCTGACGGAAAGAGATTTGTTTTCAAGTCGAATTTCGAAGGACCTCCTGATATCTTCAAAATCCCTGCAGAGGCAAGTAACGTTATTTACGAATTCAGCAAAGCTCCGACACCAAAAACTCCTTCTCCGACAAAAGCTCCACAACCTGAGCCAAGTAACTCAAGTTTCTTCTTGGGAATGACAATGAAACAGACAATTTGTTTGTTGTTCATCATTGTTGATGTTGTAACTATTATTGCTTTGTCTTCGAACTTAATTTATGTCTACTTCTACAAGTTTGAAGAAATGGTATATCCAAGCAGATCTTCATCATTGTATTCAAACGAAGGTCTTGGTCTTATGGATGAATTATAGAGAATAAAGTTTATTTTATATTTGTTTTTATGAAAACAAAAAGTGATTTTTTTTTCTAACAGAGTAAAACGATACTAACAAAAGAAGTTATTAAAGAAAAATGTAATAAACTCTTGCACCATTTTGGGAGAGATGATTCACCTTACGATGATCTCATTAGAAGAGTAATGCTTCACAATTTTCTGAGATAAATTCAAATTTTAATAAGAAACCCATAAATTTCTATAAGAAATTCCAAATATAGAGCTCAAATTAGTTATAAATTACAACATTAATATAACTTTATTCAAATACAAACAAAGTCTATAACAATCCTTGTGTTACATCAGTCTGTGATATCTCAGCAGACATGAAAGAATTGATGCTATGCTTCTTATGCCATTTGATGACATAAAAAGTAAGTACAACAATCAAAAGAATAAGTACAATAACAGAAACAGGTAAAACAATAAAGAGGGTCAGATTCTTTTTCGGAGAAGGAGATTTCGGATCTGGTTGTCTCTTCTCGAAAGCGAAACATTTATGATCTCCTCTATCTCTGAGTACTAAATCAAACACCCTTGTTTTACTATCGAACTGCCAGTGATCTGATATATAAACAACCTGAAAATCTTTGACATTTGAATGATTGAAACAAACAACATCGATTGAAATGTTCTGTACCATATCATCAACGAATAACTGTTCTGAAGATACTATATTTAAGCAATGAATCTTCAATTTCTCGTTTCTAACTTGAAGATTTTCGATATACAAAAATGGAACTTTGCTAAGAGAAAAATTGATATATAAATTAGATAAATTCTCAATACCTCTGAATTTGCTGTATGTTTGGTATTCTAATATCAAATTACTTGTCGTAATTTCGTCATTTGTTTCTTGTGTCACTGAATTTAGCTCGAGGTTACGCGGAACTATAGTGACATTATTATTTTTCTTGTAGGATGCATGTAAATCCAGATAAAATGGGGAAACGTGAAGAAAAGTTTTGGTATCAGAGCTTATTTCTGCCTTTTGGTGAAAATATAACCTATTCATCGTATAATGTTCCTTTGAATCAAAGATGCGTGATGCATCATAAATGCTTAATGAGTTCGGGAGTTTGCCGTCAATAAATTTCGTAAAAATACCATGGCAATTTCTAAATGATAATGGGGAACTTGTTTGTTGGTAAAAGTTCATGTCAAATTGGCCAATGGTTTTTAATTCGAGAACAAATTTGTCGAATTTCGAAACGTTTATAGACAAATCGAAATTTCGCTGGATATGAAACACACATTGTCCTATGTTTCTATGGTTTATCACACTTTGATCATAAAATATTGTTTCTTCTGTTAAATTTATGAAATTAAGTGGATAAAGCATCATTTTTGTGCACTTTAAAGAATATATGTGATTTTCCCCATCTATAATAATAATTTCATCAGTTGTGATATCAGATGTCCCATCAATTCCAGAATTACAAAATTCCAATTTTTTTACAGAAAATCTGGAATTAATTAGACTAACATTGCTAATACTTAAACTATATAGCATCGATGAATCCGTTAACATTATTTTTGTTTGATAAGCGCATGTTATAATCAAATTATTGCAGAAATTTGAAAAGTTGGAAAGATAAATGATTGGGCTGTAGCTGGACAAGAATGATAACTCTAATGGAGTTTTCGAGAAGACAAGGTTCCTTTGTATTTCGTCTAATTGTGATAAATGATCCGAAATCGAAAATTGTCTGTTTGATGGAAGACTTGTCATATAATAAAGTCTGTATTTATATTCATAATGGTTCTCAAATCGGGATTCAGTGAGTTCGAATCCTATAATTCTTCCGGATTTAGAATTAAATGGAGAATTTAGGATATCAAATTCATTGGCTCTTTTGTATAAAACAAAGTGTATTCATGGCCGATATATTGATCTGATTTATGTAAAATTTGTGTTTTGAAGTTTAAAATCGAGTTTGCCTTAATTAAATGATTTTCGTCATTTTGAATAGCGATTGATGGCTTCTCACCGATTCCCACAATACTGTCAAATACAATGGTGGAGTTAACAACTATAAATTGATTTAAATAAATTGGACCTGAAATTATTTCGCAAAAGGGAACATTAATCTCTAATATTTCTACGTTCATTGGAGTGCGGCCCAAATTAACTGTAGTGTTGCCGGATGAATTTATGAAAAGGGCCGAAATTATTATTTTTGAGTCGTCAGGAAAATCAAAAAAGACGTTTCCTTGGAGTTGAAAGTACTGAAATTCTATAAAATCCTTAAATGAGCTAAGCCGAGTTGTTGAATTTGGATCCATGATGTATAAACTTCCTGGAAATTGTTTGGAATTGATTATGTAGTTGCAATTACCGTACTGATAGAAGTTGCAATGGAATAAAGATAAGTTCCACATTGACTTTTGGATCCGAAATTCTGTATTTTTATAAAATTTAAATTCATAATTTAATGTATTTAAAAGTGATGAAATAAAGATGTTTGTTAAACTTATTATCAAATTTTCTTTAATGTTGAATGTAATTGTTGATCTCATATCAGGGTCTAAAATTAAATATTTTATTTGTTGATTTGGAAGCGTTGTTGCTATAGTAATCTTATTTCCAACGAGTTCAATTGATGAATTGCTTTGAATATTGTTAATGTTTGCTGGAATATTTGTTTCAACTTTATAAATTATTCGATTTTCGGGAGAATTTATAAAGCTTTCATGATCAATATTCATTTTTTGGTCAGTTGCCTTGAGGTTTGACCTCAGAATATCAATTGAAGCTAGGTCTTCGATAAAAAGTTGGTATAAAAAGCTCATTAAAAGTTCTAAAAAATTGAGAAAAGATATATTCAATTGTTTGAATCAATACGATGTTTATGAACGGCCGAAATTAAAAGTATAATTGATCTATATCACTCCTCTGGAATTTATCAAAATAATTTTTAGGGGGTATTATTATTGTCGTCTGGCGGTTTTAGACGACAATGCGAATTTTCAAATAATAGGATTTTTAGCCAGATAAAGAGCTACTCCATATATCATGCGTGTTTGCATACTATATACATAGATGGAATTGATGTTCTTCCTTTATTTAGGTACCGAAACATGCTTGAAAAATCTATTTTTTAGACGACAATGATAATTTTGTCACTTTTCCAGACGACAATAATAATTTGTCACCTTTTTAGACGACAATAATAATTTTGTCACTTTTTCCAGACGACAATAAAACATCCTCAATTTTTAGACTTATTAATTTGAAAAATATAAAAATACTTAATTCAAATTCAGAATATAATGTCGAATAAAAGTTGCACAATCAAAATTTAGAATTCAAAAAATTTGAATAGTATTCAATAAATTTTGAATAATAATTAATTCGATCGATTCACTCAACCATCATTCATAAAGAACTTTTTTACACGTTTATTATTTTATCGATCTGACTATTTTTATAATATAATTAACTTCAGATAATAATAGATATTTCCTCTAATTTGGTTCAAGTCGGATCACAATTTTCAACTTCTTGAAATAAAACCTTAAAAAACATAAAAGATCTTCATTGAACGTCATTTAGCAGAAATTTATCAAATTTATAATCTTGGAAACGATATCGTATCAATTTTAACGGTTGAGATTGCATTTGCTTCAGATCCCTTGCTAGACCAATTTTAGCTACGGATTTATAGTAATTGAACACAAAATAGTTGATCATGTCTATGATAATATGATTTCTGATAATGCCCAATTTCTCAAAATCAGTGAGACTGTACCATCTTGATATACAGCCTTTACGACTAAAACAGCAATTTAGTATGTTTATCGTATACTTGTTTTGTGGACTTATCTGTTACTTATGGTCAATATACGAAAAAAAGTTTTTTTATTGAATAAATTCTACTAAATGCTGATGTAATTATCATTATCATATCAGTTTCCAAATGAATGCCCCAGTTTCTGGTAATCGATCCACAAAGGTTACAAAATATTTAATAAGTTTAAAAAATTAATTAACCATTTATGCCTAATGAAATTACGAACAAATATTTTAAATGATTTCAAACATATTTCGAATATTTTTCTCTATTACATGGTTCAAAAATGTAATTGAATTTGCCTGAGAACGAGAATATAAATTAAGCCTCTCCTTGATCTAATTGTTGCATAATTTGTTCACGGGCTTGCCTAAGAGATGTTAGTGGATCTTCAGGATCGATATCGATTTCTAGTTTAGATTCCTGTGGAAAATCTGTACTTTCCTCAAATGTATCATTTAGAAGAGCACTAAATCTCTGAAATTGGTCTTCAGGAAGAAGTTCGCGAAGATCTTCAATAAGAATTTGCCTTGAATGGTTTCTTTCTTGATATTTTGTGCCAAATTCTCTTATTGAATTTATTAGATTTGCTGATTCTTCCTTGAGATCTTGGAGCTCTTGCGAAAATGCTGTAGCTTCCATCTCAATTTTTTTTTCTAGATAAACGTACATCGTTGTATACTTATATATTTACAGTTGTATTGCTTTATCAAGAATTCAAATGTCATTTAAAAATTTAGCTTATTTGGCCTTTGAAAACGAATATTTGAGAAAAATATTTAATCTTTTAAACTGTTTTCTTGATTTGATTGGTCGAGAATCATTTTTAACTCATACTTGATTGATTTGTAGTTAGATTTTCAGAATAATTAAAATGTTGGTGAAATTCACAATTTCAACGCGCCCATCTGGACATTTTACTAATTGTTAGAACAAATATCATCTATTAATACCGATGCATCTTGAATATGCTCTATCATGCCTTAGACGTTTAAAATATGATTTGAATGGATAAAAAAAAAGTCTGTATTCAAATGTTTATCTTTTTGTAAAGATTTTATTTGAAAAATATCTGACATTTTATGCAGAAATCAGCATTTGATGCTGTTGCTGCTTCAAACAATATCAAGAAATACATTGACAGTAAGATGTTCTACTGCACATTTGATTTAGATCAAATATTTCAAATTCTTCGTGTTGCCAAACTAACAATTGAGCAGGCAACTGCAATAATGCAGCAGTCTCAGGATAAATACGGCCCAGCAGATGCATTCAATATCTTTAGACATTGTAATGTTGAACTTGGAACCGATAGTAATAAGATTTTGGACTATTTTGAGACATTATACAAAGTATTAAAAGCAAGACCGTTCAGACATATGTTCAACTACATTAGCGATCTTGCAGATAAGTCAAATCTAATGGTTGAATCCGCAATAGAAAAATGCGAATTTAATCTTCTGAAAAGTCAACAAACTTCAGCGAAATCATCACCCAATAAGAAAATTAATAATGAATCTAAGAGCCCCAAAGGAAAAAACTCTGGAAATTCGATCGAGTCAAATAATGAATTACAGGAATTGAAAAAATCTTGCTCAAATAAGGATGAAGCTATAAGAAATCTACAAGAGGAGCTCAGACAGAGAGAAAACGCCATATCTGAGAACAAAAAATTGATTATTGAGCTCCAAAACTCGATCACAGAAGCCAATACAGAGCTAAATCTCAAGACATCTAGATTAACAAAAGTTGAAAAAGCAATAAAATACCTAGATGTTGAGTTGAAGAAAAAGGAAGCCCAAATCAAATTCCTTCAAGAGCAAAGCGGAGCAGCTATGAATAGATTACAAGGAGATGATACAAATCTTCTTGAATTACAGCAATATCAGCCAATTAATGATGATCATGAGACTTTTGAATCTGTTTTTAATATAATAGATAGGAGTTGCAGCAACAATGATTCAAGTGCGATCACATATGCCATAGTAAATGGATTCTGTGATATTGCGTTTGGCCAAAACACGATTTTAAGTTTCGCAGCTCAAAATTCTAAACCTTACATGATTGAAAAATTGAACAACTCTGGTTACACTATATTCGAGAAGGAAAGTGCTTTATCTTCCATTGTTTTTGGCTTTTGCGTAAGTGATTGCATTGATGGCATCAAGTTTATTTTCCAACATGTTGATGTCAATAGGAGATATCCATCATTCCGCAACAATACTCTATTAAACATTGCTGCCAAAATTGATGCGATAAACATTGTTAAGTATCTTTGTTCCATCAAAGGAATAGAGGTTACAGCGAAGGATGATGATGGAGACACTTCAATCCACTGGGCTGCAGAAGGAGACGCTTTGAACGTCATGAAATATCTTGCTCAGCTGCCAAATATCGATTTGAACATGAAAGATAAGTTCGGAGAAACACCTTTGCACAGAGCTTGCATCAGCTGTTCTTTGAATGTCGTTAAATATCTCTGTAGTCAAGTTCAGGTGAGAGTGAATGAGAAGGATAAGAAAGGAAACACTCCACTTCATCTCG
Source organism: Trichomonas vaginalis G3 (assembly GCF_026262505.1). Lineage (NCBI taxonomy): Eukaryota > Parabasalia > Trichomonadida > Trichomonadidae > Trichomonas > Trichomonas vaginalis. The sequence goes on along the minus strand of NC_067208.1, from coordinate 19,713,141 downwards.
CTTGCCAGTCAGGAGAAGAATGTTATGAAATTGTGAAACATCTCTGTTCTGTAAAAAGAGTTCTCAGAAATGAGAAGAATTTGGATGGTAAAACACCATCTTCGTTGTCATCAATTGATAATGTCAAGAAACTTCTTTCACCAAAACCAATCAAAAGATAAAAATATTTATTAATTTCACCAAGAATAAATAATTTCACCTTCTTGCTTTATTGAGCATTGTATCTTTTTCACCCATCTACTCTTTATAGTTAGTATATTAATTATTTCAATACAGACAGTTTCAATGAAATGTTAATTATTATAATTATGGGAGCGGTGAAACATAACTTTCAGAAAGGGTTCTAAGTGAAGCTGTTATTGATTTCTTTTAAATAATCAATGTTTATAGTAACCAATTGCATACAATAACACAAACAGCAATTTGATAGTTATTAAGTTATATTAAACTTATGAGTAAACCATAGTGATTGAAAGTTAGTATATTGTTGGCGTCAATTAATGGAGATATTTTTGAATTGAAAAAAATATCGTGAAAAACAACATTATTATGATAGAAATAGATTTACTCCAAGGAATCATTAATACATTTTCGGCAGTGATGACTTATAATACTATATTTGGTATAAAATCTTCTTAAGATTTAGTGACACTTTTTGCAGCACGTTTTTTATAAAAAGATATGAATAGAAAACCTGTGCCTAGGGCTAATCTTTCTGTCCTAGACAGGTTTGTCCCCGAAAAACCACAAAAATCTAGCAGATCTGCATCTGAGGCTCAAAAATATTTTGCCAAAAAAGAATTACCGCCATTAGTTTCATATGAAACAGCCGGACAAGATAACAGGCTTCAAAAACCTATTACAAAAGACATTCATGACTATAATCCCGATGATCCAATGATTAAAATCGGTGAAGTTACTGATAGAATTGGAGCTGTTGTAAAAGGTTACGAAGCTTCGCAAGATGAAGCAAGATTTAAAGATATGCAAACGCTCGACATGCAATTTAACGTCCGATCTTTAGATTCAAAACAAATTCTTGACGAATCGAAATCTATTGTTGACGAATTAATTAACAAAAACAAGGAATTAAAAGACAATCAGTCTACGCAATTAACGGATATAAGTACTTGGCTTAATGATCAGAAGTCTAAGCTATCATCTGACACTGCTAGCAGCGAAACAGCGAATTATATCGATCCTGCATTACAAATTGCATCGGAAGAAGCTGTTACAGCCCTTTCTAATGATACAGTTGGTATGCATGATAAAGTTAACCGAGTTATGAAGTTACACAGCGAATTCGCAGCGAAAAGTTATTTAAATATTCATCAAATGGAGATTGCTTTACAGAAAAAAGACGCGCAAATTAAAGAATTAATGCAAATTAACGAAAGCCTACAAAATAATGCCGCTCATAACAACAAAAGAAATAAAAATCAGCCGAATAAGGATATGAAAAAGAAATTAGATCAATCACTCGAGAAAATTGCTCAACAAGAAGAAATGATCAAGAGCCTAAACGCAAGAATATCAGAACTTATAGGTAAATCCGTTATAATAAATACAGGAAACAATTCTCAGCCAACTGGTGATGATAATGGGGCATATCAGCACCAGCAAGCTGCAGCATACCTTACTGTTAAGCTCGAAGAGTCAGAAATGCTCGTAAACAAGCTAAAAAATCAAATTACAGATTTACAACACGAAATTGAGATAAAAGAAATGGAAAAGTCAATTATGAATACTCAAATACTCGCATTGAATGAAAGAATCGATGCTTTATCAACCAAAAACGAGAATCTCCTAAATGAATTAATTATTGAAAAAGATAGCAAGCAAAACTCCGAAAGATCACAGAATACAGAGCGTTCTACCATGGAAGACCTTTTCAAGAAGAAGATAAAAGAGCTTGAAGCCGAAAACAACAAGTTACAAGAAGAAATGACGAACAAACTCAAAAACAACAACCAGGAATACAAGAAGCAGCTGAAAGAAATACAGAGAGAGTACGAACTGAGGGAAGTAGAGGCGAGAAACCAGTTGATGAAGTCAGCAGCATCAGTAACAAACAACGACGCCCTGATGAAATCAGTTGAACAAAATTTCCAGAGAAAATTCGAAATTTTGGAAAAGCAGTATCAGGATAAAATGCAGAGAATGGAAGAAGAGAACAAAGAGAAGTACAATGCAATGCAGCAGAACTATCTAGATGAGATAACACGTCTCAAACACTCGTTAGATTCGAAGTTGTCTGACAACGAAGCGACGAAATTGATTTTTTCGCAGTTGGAAGAAGAGAAAACGAAGAGAGGAATAAAAGAGGCTGAACTCAAAGCAGAGTACGCAACGAAACTAGAGAATGTGCAGAACGAGTTCAGAAGTTACATGGAGAAGCTGGAAGCGTCAAACAAAGAAAAAGACGACCAAATTTTCAAATTAAAACAAAACTTGGAAAATTCTGAAAATAAAATTTCAGATTTGAACTCACAAATCGAGAAATTGTCTGTTTTCCAGGTACAAAACAATCCTCCTCCTGTAACAGTCGTTGAACAAGAAGTTCCTAAAGAAGAACCAGAAACAAACAACACAGACATAAACAACGCTGTTTTGAAGGCGAAAAGAGACACAGAAAGTCAATACATAAAGAAACTGGCCCAACAAAAGGACACAATGGACAAATACTACCAGGCAGAACTAGACAAACTAAAGGAGCAACTAGGAGAACTAAAAACTAAAAACACTGCAAAAGAAGAAGAGAATTCCAACTTAAGAGAATCAATTGTTAATTTACAATCTCAGTTGCAACAGAAAGACGAAGACTCCAGTTTTACTGAAGAAATAAATCATTTGAAAGCTGAAATAGACAGACAGAATGACGAATACCAGAAACTACAAAGCCAGAAGATGAAATTGGAAGTAGATAATGACATTCTCCAGAAATCTTTGCAGGCAAAAGATGACGGACAAATGTTGACTGATTTGACAGAAAATTTCAGAAAATCAGTTGAAGAACTGCAAAACACGAAAGATGAATTGGAAGCATACAAGAAGAGATACAAAACAATACAAAAGATACACATGGACTCATTAAACAAACCAAAGACTTTGTTGGAACTGGATTTCGAATATATTTTCAACTATTACGAGCCAATTATTCCTCAGCCTGCACAAGAAGTCATTGTCAAACAGATAAATGCACAAGAACAGAGAGAAATAAGACTTTCTCTGCAGAAAGAAATTGTAGCTCATTACGTTCCAATTAAAAAGAATTTGGAGCTTTCTGAATACGAAAACAATATCAATTTGTTGCATTCGTATACAAAACTTTCTCTTTCTAATGAAGTAATAAATACAGACATAGAAAGAAAATCTCCAGAGAAATCATCAAGAAAAACTCCAGAAAAATCAGAAAGAAATACTCCAGAAATTTCTGAAAAACCGAAAACCGTTTTGACACAATCAGATTCTGTTGAAATTTTCCAAGATGAAGACAAAGAGCTTTCATCGACAGACACTCAAACAGATGCACTCAAACCAGAGATAATCGAGAAAGAAAAGATTGTAGAAAAAGAGAAGATAATAGAGAAAGAACCGCAAATAATAGAAAGAGAAAAAATAATTGAAAAAGAGCCGCAAATTATAGAAAAAGAGAAAATTGTTGAGAAACTTGTTGAAAGGCCCGAAGTTCCTAAACAAAGCGTTGCTGTTTATGTTAATTTGATTGGAAACAACTCTAATTTGTCATTGGAAACTCAGCCAAACATCGAAATCTTTGCAATCAATGAAAACGGAGAAATAACTCCAGAAATTCCTCCAACAATTGACCCAGAAATTCCAGAATTACCTGAAGAGAAACAGCAGATAGAGATGCAGATAATGACAAACGAAGGAACTATCATTGACATTCCAACAGTTGAAGAAATCACTGAAGAAACAGATCACGCTGCAGTTGCAACAGCTTCGATACAAAGAATCGAAGAAACTAAAGCTCTTTCGAAGAAACTGGCTTTGGTTGTATCAGAACTGCAAGCAATTGAAGAAGAATCAGATCCACAGAAGAAACTACAAATGCAGAATTCCATCGGCGTCACTTTGGACATCGAAAAAGATTCTTTGATTTCCCAGATGAAAGAAAGAATTTCTGAGTTGGAAGAGATGAATAAAAGACACATCGGATCATTATCTATCGAAACAAACACAGAACTCAACGTCAACAAGTCTCCAACTCCTGTTTCTTCTTCATCTAAGCGCCCTCAACTTTCCATCACATCAAACCAAATCGAAGTAACAAATCAAATTAATGAAAAACAAAATGATTTTGCTAATGAAAAAGATGTTGTTGTTAGGAATGATGTGATGACTTCTCCAAACAAGATGATGAGAACTCCAACAGTGAATGAGTTAGTTGAGAATGAATGCCAAGTAAAACCAGAAACAGATGAAGCAGTGACGCAAACTCAAAAACAGGAAGAAGTAGAGAAATTGGATAATGTTACACAGACACAGAACTTGTTGCAAACAACAAATGTGTCAATACAAACAGAACAAGAGAACATTCCAAAGATCAAAAGTGTTTTCTACGCTTCTACAATGGAAACACAAACAATGAAACCAGAAATTTCTCTTGAAGACACAGGAAACACGTTCTCCGTAGAAGAAAAACAGAAAACAGATGTCCAAATCAACACTGATGTTGTAGAGAAAGTTGACATCGGTTTCTCAGTGGAAGAAATGCCGAAACAAACAAGAAAAACAATAAATCTCGAGAAAATCGAAAACGTTAAAAGAAAAATCCGTTCAACAATAGAGAAAACTGCTAGCTATACAATAAATGTTCCAAAGAAAGATGATCCAAGAATCGAACAATTCGAGACACAGAGGAAACAACTAAATGAACTGAAGCAACAACTAGTAATGTTGCAAGCTGCAAAAGCAACAGAACTCAAGCAAACAGTTGATGAAATCCAGAAAACACTGAATGACGCAGGAAACTCGATGACAGAGATTGCAAACAAAGGAATACAAATGAAGAAGGAAGAGAAAACGAAACAGATGACAATGAATGCGAAAAACGCAATAGAAAACGCTCAAAACATAACAAGATTGATTTTGGAAAATACAAAATCAAAGTTGGGATCGCAATTACAATTAGTTGACAGTTTCACGAAAGTTTCAACTGATAAACTTATAAATACGCAGAAGTTGAATGACCTGTCATTAGACTTATCTCAAAACGTTGTTGACATGAAGTCAGAGCTGATGACAACAGAACAATTAGATACAGCATTTAGTACAGCTGTTAAACAAGTACAAGAACAAGAAAAGGAAATTCTCAAATTACAGAAAGATTTAGAAATTGCAAAGAAAGCACAGAACGAACCAGATGGAGCCCAATTAGTAAGAAAGGCTCAGGGAGAATTGGAAGAATTGTTATATGGAAATCCGAACAAAAACAAATTGTTTAATTCCAATGAATCAGCGATGAAAGTTATCAACGAAATTGCGAAAAGATCTAAAAACAACACGTTGATACAAGCTGTTGGAGCTTCTTTGATTCTAGATAACGTTGAGAAAATGACTGAAAAAGAAACCCCTCAGCCCCAAAACATTTACAATTCACTGACAAACGTCATTGAGATGTTGAACGAAAGAACAATAAATAAGAGAGCTCAGGAAATGACTCAGAACTTAAGAGACAGAATACAGTTTTTGGAAAAAGAGATACAGAGAAACGAAACAGAGAAAATGATGGTGAACAGAGATCTTTCTTTGTTGAAAGCAACGCAAATGAACGAGAAAATCGCAAATGACAAAAAAGTTCAAACTTTGGAAGAGCAAAAAATCCTTTTAGAAAGACAAATTGAAGATTTAAGTAAGCTGACTGATGTTGCATTGAAAGAAAGTCACCAGAACGAAATCCTCAAAGATAAGCAACTTAGAGAAACAGAAAGTATGCTTCAAGATAAATCAAAAGCTCTTCTTGAAACAGAGAAGAGGTATAACGATTTGAAATCAAGATTTGATGAATTGTTCAACCAGGCAAATGATGCCGAAGTTGACAACAAATCCTTGAGAAATAGAGTCGATGAAATTGTTTTCGAAAGCCAGATGAATAAGAAGAAAGCATCAGAATTCGAAAAGCAATCATCATCACTCAACAACGAGCTTGACAATGCAAACAACAAACTAAGTGATGCTGTCAAACTCACACACGAATTGGAAGCAAAGCTGGAACAAATCAAAATGGAGAATGAATCATTAAAGAACCAATTACTCGAGAAAATGGTCAATGATTCGATTTCAAAAGTTCCAAATGCGAAGAATGACATGTCTAAAGCTGTCAAGTTATACAAAGACAGATTGATTGAATTCGAACAAGCTCTCAAGCAAAGAGTCATCGAATACATTGACCTCAAAAACCAGAGAGCAACAGACCAGAAACAAATCATACAACTGAGGAGAGAAAGCAATCGACATGACAGCGAAATGAAGATACAAAAGATGAGATACGACTGCGCTAAAGATGAGAACGCACACCTAGTCAAATCGATCATGGCACGAGAAGAAACAATAAGAATTCTCAAGAGGGAAATCGAGAGATTGAGAAACTTGTTGAGGATGCAAAAACCATTGAAAGAAAACTTGAAATACATCGAGAAAATGAAAGCCGAAACAAGCGACGAAATCCAGAAACAAATGAGGCAATTGGAGAACTTGCAGAAGCAAAACAAACTATTAGGAACAAATGCTTCCACAAGATTCTTCGACAGAATGATCGAACAGCAAAGGAAATCATTGGCAAGAGCGCAGGCTTTGAAGGAAGAAATAACTCAGAGAGAGCAGAAAGCAAGGATGATGGCATTGGACGCTTCTGCTTTGCTAGTTAGAGAAAACGAATTATCCATTCCAGAAGAAGTTGTAATGAAGTACATGCCGAAACCGGAGCCTTCACAGAAAGTAAAGATGATGCAGCAGAACAGGCAGTTTGTTCAGCAAACACATATCAATGGCGAAGAGATTCCGCAACAAACCAAATCTGTTCAGAATGAAAACCAAAGTTACGCAGAAAGTTTGCAAATTTTGGGTGAATTGAGCGGAAAAGTTGATTCCAAGGCTTTGCGAGGAATGCTCAAAGATGCAAGACACGGACAGATTGTTATTCCAGGAAACCAGAAAACTATTAAAGGTCAAGGAAGCCAGGTTAATAACCTTTATGTGAAATCTTCAAGAAAATAATTTCGAAATTATTTATTATTCATGAATAAATATTTTGTTTGTTTTTTTATTGACTAATAGAATTTTTTTAAAGTCTAAAAAATTTAATTCTTCTTCAAGTAACGACATAAATCCATATCCAAATAGAACTGCAGTGCAATCTGATAACTCTATATTGTTGGGTTTGTCAAAGCCTAATTTGATATCTTCAATATAACATTATCTGGTGAAACCAAAATAATATCAAATTATTTTTTTTTATCAAAAGTGCCAAAAAATTTACAAAGCATGTCAAGTTCTGAGAAATCAAAAAATGAAACTGAATATGATTTTAGTGACATTAAGACAATTGAAGTATTTGAATACCCTAATCAAGCATCAAAACTTATTTATGGTATCAATTCCAATAATATTTTAAAAGTATCTTCGCAAATTATAGAATTCATTACAAATAACAAAATATCTACCCAAATTTCACTTTACTTGATTGATATTATTTCACGAATTCGTGTTAAAGATATTGAATTATTAACAGAACTTTACCAAAATATATCAAACGGATTTTCATGCATAATTAAGCCTAAAAATGAGAAATTAGCGACACTTCTACATTATAAAGGTTTCAAATTTGAAAACTTCGAACCTACAATCGAAGAAGAAGAAATTCTGAATATATATTCAAGAGAATCTCCTTTATTCTATATTGCATGGGATAAAGTTGATGATCTCAAGAGTAAATTTCCAAAACTTGATATTAATCAGAAAATAAATTATGAAATCACGCCGCTTGATTGTGCAATTAAATATGGATCAGAATTCTGTTTCAATTACTTTAAAAATTTGGGGGCTCAATATACTAATTGCTCTGAAGAATATGCTGTTCAAGGCGGAAATAAAGAGATCTTTATGCAAATGATAGAAGAAGGTAAAACATTTGATTACATGATTAATGCAGCATTGGATTATCGACACTATGAAATTGCAAAGTACCTTGAGTCAAATTTTAAACAAACTTTTGATTCAATAGCAGAAAGCATGTATTTTGGAAATTATGAAGTTGCATCTTATTTACTTTCTAATGGAGGAAAAATCAACAACACTTATAATCTCTTTCTTTTCATATTTATCAATGTTTTAGTGTATTCTTTTTCTTTTGATATTTATCATTATTTTTTGATATATACTATCTCGATATTTTTGAATGCCCTCTCAGCATTGCAATCAAAACTAATTCAATAAAAATTGTCAAATTCTTAGTTGAACATGGTTCTAATGTTAACATGAAGCTTATTCTCTTTCTTTTCATATTTATCAATTCTTTATAAAATTCTCTTTCTTATCATATTTATCATGATTTAAAAGAATTTCCTTTCTGTTAAAATTTATCATTGCTTTATTTAATTCCCTTTAATTTCATATTGATATTTATAATTATTTTATGGAATTCTGTTTCTATTGATATTTCTCAATGTTTTATTTTATTCTCACTATGTTAATGAATGTCCTCTTAGCATTGCAATCAAAACTAATTCAATAGAAATTGTCAAATTCTTAGTTGAACATGGTGCTGATGTTAACATGGAGCTTATTCTCTCTCTTTTTATGTTTATCATTGTTTTATGAAATTCTCTCTCTTTTCATGTTTATCGTTGTTTTATGGAACTCTCTTTCTTTTCATGTCTATTTTTGTTTTATTGGATTCCATTTTATTTCATATTTATCATTGTTACATAACATTCAATTTCTCTTCATATTTATCATTGTTTTATTATATTTTCTCAATGCATTGCAATCAAAGCTAATTCAACAGATATTGTCAATTTCTTAGTTGAACATGGTACTATTAATATCAGATAATTCTTTTTCAAATTGCGCGATTCTATATTGAAACAAGATATAGTAATGTCTGCACTATTTAAGAAGAAGCACTCCTAAATTCAGGTTCTAGTTGAAAAGTTTTGGATTTAGTCTTTTTCAACTAGAATCAATCACAATAATGATTCATCAAAGTAAAAAAAAATTACATAAATATTTTTTTTATAAAACAATTATTTCATTATCAGAAGCAGAGCAGCGGTTATCCACACGAATAATTCTCAAAGGAACCTGTTGTGACAATATATTCACCAGATTTTTACCACATGAAATGCATTGAAGAGATCTACAATTTTCAAACGCTTTTTGGCGGATATAAGTAACTGAAGGTGGAATGTAAATATATTTCAAGTTGACACAGTCAGCTACAACGAATTTTGGAATCAATTTGATTGAATCTCCAAAATCTATGCTTTCCAGCATCCTGTTATTAGCAAACGCGTACATCTCTATGTTAGAAACAAGCGGTGGCAGCTTTATTGCAGTTATATTCGTGCAATATACCGCGTGTTGCAAAATTTTTGTTAATTGCACTGGGAAAATCAATTCCTTGAGGTAGATGGCCTTGTAGAAGCAATAGCTTCGCAATGTATTCGCGTGGGAAGGAATTTGGTAAGTTTCATTCCTCAAATAAGGCGGATACCAAATTAAAATTGAACTTTTGTCAAAAAAGAGAACACTGTCTTTAACAGTGAAGTACCAGTTATTTGGATCACATTTGAGAACGACGTGAGGCACTCCTTCGAACGCATTTAACCCAATAAATTGAATACTTGGAGTAATGATAAATTCCGCGAGGTTTGTGTATGCAAATGCAGAGTTTACGATTCTTTGTAGCTTTGAATCGGGTGGAATGATGATTTTCTTCAGTCTAGAGCAAAATTTAAACGAATCTAGTCCAATGTAGATGCAGGCTGGACTTATAGTGACTATTTCGAGATTGTAGCAGCATATGAATGCTCTATGATTGATATGGATGTTTGTTACATTTGAGAAATCAAAAATTTTAATTTTTGAAAGCTCAAATCCGTTTAAAGGGAGTTCGTTAACATAAAGTACCTTTGAAAAGTCATAATATGGAACTTGGCAACGGAGAAATGCAAATTGATGGATCCATGTTAATATTTTTGGAAAAATAATTGTTTTGCCATAAGTAAGAAGAAACGAATAGGATTCTATACCAAATACTGTTTCTGGAATATGGATAACTACGTTCGGATTTGTATTAAAGCAGTAAAAAACGATTTCTTGATTGTAATTCATAAAGCATGCATTTTTGAAAGCAAATATTCGATTGTTTGGGTGTATTTCGATCTTTTCAATGAGTCTTACATTTGCAAACCCAACTTCGTACAAACTTTGTGGAACGTAAAAATATTTTAATTTTGATTCCCCAAGAGAGTTCTCCTTCAGTACTTTTAGACTTGAATTTTTTGGAATCACCATATTTGAAAGCGAATTGCATAAATAAAACGCGTTTTTTGGGATAAATTCAAGTTTTTCATTCAGGTAAACTGTATGTAAGTAATAGCATTTTTCAAACGCTGAGACTCCAATAGATTTAAGTGATGAACAATTGCGAAAATCAAGGACTTCGATAAATCTACAAAGATAGAACGCATAATCACCAATATCTTGAAGATATGGTGATTGGAAATCAATTGCAGTTAATGTCTCCCGATTATGATCAAACGCACATTTCGAAATGCTGGATACATTTTCGGAAACTAGGTAATAATGTTGATTTGCTGGGATATTCTTATTGTTTAACGATATTAATTGCAGGTTCATGCAGTTTGTTTATAGTTTTATCCATCAGATTCATAAATAATTCATCATTTTGTTGTGACCTGATTTTTTGTAAAAAGAAAATCGAAATAGAGTGATTTTATTAATTGTTATTTTTTTATCACTATTTCGTCTTCAGGTCGGTGTAATACCTTAAAAGTTGAAAAGTGACAAATTAAAGACAGTATGAAATAAGCTAATGTATTGTGGTATTATGTTTATATTTATTAAACAAACATGCGAAACTTGATATAATTTTGAGAATAAGTCAAATTTTAAAACTTTAATGTAATAACATTTGGATCATTGTAGATGGTTTATGTTAAGTATAGTTTTTCAAGTAAATCGATTTCCAATGATGATAAATTTGAAATCAAAAATGAATTGCAAATTTATAAAGAATGGTAGAATGACAAATACTTAAATCAATTAGAGTAATAAAATCCATGTATTAACTAGATAGATAATCTTGTATGGAATTAAAAATAACGAAACTAGATATATTTACGTTAAGCAAATACTGTGAACAGAGCATTTACATTGTGTATATTTATCAGATAAATTCGAAATTAAATTATCCCGGTAATAAAAATTGAAATTTAAAAATCATCATTAAAGTCTTTATAACCTGTCTCATTCAGTCCATCACTGACGATACAGTGTTATGACTACAAAAATAGCCAGCAATAAATTCAAGGATGGTCTGTATCCAATAAATAATTCAAATTAAAAATTATAACCGCCAAATTTAAATTGGAACATCGATAACAATAAAAAAATCAGTAAAATATCTAGATCATCCATAACATAATTGAAATGCCGGAGAAAATCCTACACTCATTCGCGATCCTCAGGACGATAAATCCTTTTACAAAATCGGCTAACGATAAAAATTTGACAGAAGTTTTTTTCAATATTCCGGTAGTAAACTTTTGAAAGGAATTAGCCAAATTTGAATACAAAGATATCAAAACAACAATCACATCATTATTATAAATGAACAACGTTCGAGAGAACCCACTCCTCGACAACCATGAGGAGCTTGAAACAGTCGACCGCGTTAGAGAGTCTTCTGGCTCCAAGAAGAAAGTTTTCCTTTACGGAACAATTATTTGCGGCTCCATTATAATTGGTGTCATTATTGGCATGATGGCCGCATTTGCCTACAAACCAGGCACAAAGCATATTGTTTACAACCAATATGATGCATTACCAGATTGCCAAACTTATTCTTCATTCTCTTGCAGTGGTTCTAACTCTGCAATGGATTCTAAATACTGCGAAAACAGATGGAATACACCAAAGCGTGGTCAAGATGCATGGAAACCAGGCTTCCAGGATATGTCCACATTAGCTGGCTATGCTCAATTAAAGTACGCAGCAGGAATGAAATCTTGCACAGTTAACATCATCACAAAGACATCCAGAGACCTTTCTCTTACATACTACTTTGATGGAGTTGCTCAAACTTCAAGTTCTAAGACATTCGATTCTTCCTACAACAAAGTCTTAAAGGTCAAGGTTATTGCTGCTTCCGGTGAAATCCTTGAGCTTGATGGCATTGACTTTGCTTGGAATGCTGCTGCAATCAAGTCTCGTTCTTACGACTACAGAAAAGGCCAGAAGGGTGCTATCGTAGAACTTTTCGGCTGACCAGATGATGATATTGCTCAGGAATGCCAGTTCATCGCCGATGCTGGTTACATGGGTGTCAAAGTCTTCCCACACCAGGAACAAGTTATGTCATACCAGCCAATGGAGAACCAGATGAACCCATGGTATTTCATGTACCAACCAGTTTCCTACAGACTTCAGGGCAGAATGGGTACTCGCGATCAGCTCAGAAACATGATCAACACATGCAGAGCATTAGGTGTTAGAGTTTACGCTGATGCAGTTGTTAACCACATGTCTGGAAATGGCAACGACTTATCCAACCACAGAAATCCAGGAGCTGGCTGCACAACATGGGGCAACAAGACATCATCCGCTTACGAGAATGGCTCACCATACTACACACCAGCTTACACATACGAGACAAATCCAAATACTGGCAGAGGCACAAACGTATTAGAATTCCCAGGTGTTCCATACGGCCCAGAAGATTTCCACTGCGACAAAGCTCTCAACTCATGGAACGATCCAAATATCCTCGACAGTGGCTGGCTTTCTGGCTTATCTGATTTGGATACTTCCAAGGAATACGTCAGACAGAGAATTGCTGACTTCATGGTCGACCTCATCTCCATTGGTTTCTCTGGCTACAGAATTGATGCTGCTAAGCACATCAGACCACAAGATTTAGCTGCTATCTTCGGAAAAGTAAAGCAAGGCTTAGGTGGTCAGTTACCAGATGACTTCATCTCATGGTTAGAAGTTCTTACAGGTGGTGAATCCCAGTTGTTGGTCCAAGGTGATGGCGACTACTCATTCACAGGTGGCCTCACAAAGTATCTTAAGCAGAATGGCCTTTCTGACGAAGAAATCCTTAAGGTCAAGATCTGGTGGAGTGGATATCCAACAGAACCATGGAATGATAATGGATTCCTTGATATCAGACGTAAAGTTATCCAGAATGATGACCACGATCAGCAGAATGAAGGATCATCATCTAGAGATATGCACGACAACGGCTGTGTCCTCATCAAGGGCTGTGCTCCAGACACACACAGATACTTCGAAAAGAAGTTGTTCGAATCACCAAACGGTGCTAACAACAATAAGGAAGACTACCCAATCAGAATGGTCCTTTCATCATACTACAAGGGACAGACTGGTTCAATGGGTATCCCAGATAGAATGTCTACTTGCGACAAGTGCACAACAACTTGTGGTGGTTGCAAGGATAGACCATATGTTAAGGCATACAATCCATCAGCTACTTCTTATCCAGGTGGTTACGGATATACTTATGTCCACCGTGATCAAGAGATCATCAACGCCATGCGTAACTGGATGAAATGATCTTCATTCAGGGTATCCTTAAATAAAGTTTATTCTTTTATTTAAATATCTTATTTGGATTTCTACCGATCGGTGTTATTTATAAAAAAAAGATAAAATAAAAAATGATAAATAATTTATTGATTTATTTGAATTTATGTAGTGATTCATAAATAATATCTAAAATTAAACGATTTTATAGATATGTTTTTTGTCTAGATTAATTATATATTAAGAAATTGCAAAAATTTTAATTGAAAACTATAAAAAAAATTATTAAAGAGAAAAAACAGAGAAAAGGATATCTCGAATGCAATAATATAAAGGTCGACAAATGAGAAAAACGAAGAAAAAGTATCTGATGGGTTAATTAAAGATTGAAGAAAAAAGATAATTTGAATGAGGATGATAGAATTGAAAAAAAAAAGATTGATAAAAAAGGTAAATTGCTAAAATTATTATATACATAAATAAATATGATAAAAATAAGAGTTGATTGATAAAATTGAAAATCGCTTCAAATAAATTAGCAAGTCTCCAATTATTAATTAGACAATTATTAATTAAAAATAAATGAAAATTTTATTCTCCAAATTTTCAATTAAAATAATTTAATTCTTATCCAAATTGTCAATTATAAGATGGTATTGAAATATATCTTATACTGTAAATTGTTTCACCACGGTTTAATTGAAAGTCAATTCACTTTTGAGGATGAAATTTTTGTATGATATTTCAATTTGAAATTCGTTATAATAGTGTCACTATCATATATTAAATTAAATTTTTGAAATTTAATTTTTTATCCAGTTTGTACGTTAATTCGTTTTTTGAAAAGTAGATGAAAGATCAAATCAAAAACTTAGTGTATATTCATAATAACCCATGTTTATAAAATGAATGGTTTATCAAAAAATTTATCATTTGATAAACTCATTTACAACCAGTTTTAGAATACAATAACCAAGAATTTATTTTCAAAGTAATCACAATTTTTCGTGAAGTTTCTTAAAGATTTCAATCAATTTACGGTTATTGTTACAAAATATCATGCTTGAAAATTTTTCAACAACACCTGTCTAGATCTGATTAATGTTCTTGAAAATTTTTCCAGTATAAATTTGAAAAAAGAAAAAAATTGTAAAATGGCTTCAATGTTTTCCCTCCTTATATCTTTTTCTACTGCAGTTTGTTATCCACAGACTACTGGTTGGTACTACAACCAGCTAAATGAACTGCAGAAACCATACTACGAAGCGTTACAAGTGTGGTGCAAAGAGGGGAATTTACCAAACGGTAATAATACCATGTTCCTAACATCAGACACTCGCCTTACAAATAAAGTCAAACAATCCGTCGTTCAAGCTTATTCTACAGGTTCAAATTCTGAAATGCTAGAACATTTTAGACTAGGCATGAAGGCATTTGAACTAGAGCATCCAGAAGTATTTTACGTTGATTATTCCAAAATTAGCTTCAAAGTTTCAAAAACAACTACTAATCTTTACACAGTTTTATTCGGATCCGTCACAACACCATCTTATTTAATCAACAATCTCACAGACGTCGATGATCTCATAGAAACATTTAATACATCAGTTAATAACTATATCTCAAACGTAAACTCAAATATCGAATTGAACAATAAGATTGGTGATACATACAATAGAATCGGCGCTGTAGATACAAATGTAATCAACTATTTGGATTCACAATACGGACTATGGATAAACTCTGCTTTTGGCGCTATCGTTTACAATAAAGCGACAGCCATTGGCATAGCGAAAGCGTATAGTTTATATCTTACTCTCCTTAAAGTACCGAACGTTCTCTGCGAAGGAACAGCCAAAATCGACGGGAACCTTAAAGCTCATTCTTGGATTGTTTTGCAGATCAACAACAAGCTTTATCTATCAGATCCAGTCATAAAAATTATGTTCGGCACTTCTTCAGACTTTGAAGAGAAAAACTACGGCGGTTCAGTCGATTTTGATCTCCCTGTCACTACATTGACATTTAATGACTTCAAATACTTCGAAATGCCAAACATGATTGGAATTACATACCATGACTACACCTCCAGTGAGATGGAAGCTCACAATTTGCTTCTTGTCTACAGAGTCTTCACAACGAGTTCCGCCGGCCAGTGGATGCCTGTTCAATACTTACCATCGAGCAATGTATATTACGTGCTTTTACTCAACCTTGATTTCATGGCCCTTCAATTCGGCATTTTACCGAAATCGAAGACCACTTCATATGAAGACAGGGCTACATCGAACCAGGACGTATACAGAAGATCGCCACTCATATGGTCAACCACAGCAACTTCGAAAGTCCACAATTTCAACATTGACGTTGCAAATGTCTATCCTATGTACTCCATTGACCGTGCATCCAACACCTACCTACTCGACTACAACTACACTTTCTGCTTCCAGCTCTCAGAGAAGTACCAGCTCGTAGACAGCAAATCTCCCATCCAAATCAACGTCAGCAGGACTGTGAATGGCGAGACAAAGTACGAACTCATCAATACTACTGGCGATGGAGTAATAAACATCAGATTCAACTTCAAATCATTCCAAGAAGATTCGCAGGAATCGCAGGTTATCTACTCCTTTGACATCGCGAACGTGGTCGGACTTTACAACGCGAGGAAGTTCACCGGCCGGAAGCTCACTTTTTGCCAGAACCAGGCTTATTTCGGTTCATCCTTCGTGTCATCTTCCGCTGTGCTTCCTGTTTCCGATTTCCCAGCCTTGCTTGTCGACAACAACGCTAATGTCACAAGGTGCAAGCTCAACGGCAAGAACTTCAACGCTTATAATCCAAATGACATCAAATTAGTCACAAACATCGATGGTAGCAAGTACGACATCTCGCTCCAGTTCGTCGGCCAGAGCGCAGAACTCAGCGAAGGCCAGAAAGTAACAGTCCAAGTACCATTCCCAGCTGATTACAACGCTTCCAGTCCAAAGAAGTACATAGTAAAGCACACAGTTAACGGTGTAAACGAGACTATCGTTCCGGCCAATCTTCCAACTGGTCTTTTAATTTCGGTTTCATCCTTCAGTCCATTTTACGTCGAAGAGGCATCAAAACCCGAGGAAGTGTCTCTATATGTTAAGACCGACAATGGAGAAGTCCACGTTTACAGGCAGAACTCAGATGAAGACATTGTCAACAAAGTTTTGTCTCTTCCATCGAATACGGACCTTTCCTTCGACATAAAGATCAGCGACAACTCCACCGCCATCAACAAAGTCTTCTTCAACGGCGAAATCATTCAGGTCAAAAACGATCAAATCCAAGTTGTCCTCAAGAACGCTTCGAATGTCATAGAGATATTTACTTCCACTAAGAAGATAGTCGCAATGGAACAGGCGTTGAACCTTACTTCAGTGTTCGTTACTTCAAATCTGATTTCGAACGCCCTTGCAGCCAAAACTCCGATATCTAACCTTGACGCGGATGAACCAGTCTGGCCTCCGATATTCCAGGAGTACTCAAACGGTTCGAAATCCCCAGTTTTCGTAACAAATCCGCCATCAAAGTCAGATTCAACATCGCCACCAGCCGTTATCACTCCAATTGTTGACAACCCTACTGAACCAGCGAGTTCAGACAGCGACCCATCAAAGAAGATGTCTAAACCAGCTTATGTCGCACTTTTGTTCTGTTCTGTCCTTGCTTTCTGTTTCGTGGTCATCGCGATCTTCTTCATCGGAAAGACAAGGTCAGACATCAAGAGAATGGACAAGAACATCCTCGGTCTCGATTCCAGTGAAGATGATGACAACAACACAACATCTAGTTACATTGATGAGAAAGAGACCCCACTTTAATTTTGTTTTATATTATTTACCATGAAATTTACCATGAATTTTGTTTTATATTTTTTATTTAATTTTATTTTTAATTTTAAATTTATCATGTTATTTATTAATTATTCTTTTTTTTAAACATGTCTTTTTATTATGAGCTTAAGAATTCATTCCAATTTAAAAAGAATAATTCTTTTAAAAGACTTATCTTATTGTATTTAGTAAAAATACCAAAAATTGTATTTATAATTTAGTTTAATGATTAAAAACATCAAAATTAAATATTTATTCATGAAAATGATTCCAAAAGAATGAAGAAAATAGAATTTCTCAGATAGATCATGGTCCTATATTCGAGAAATACACATGTTATCTCATTTCGTATTTGAAGTATAGTTATTCGAGCAAATCCATTACCATAGTGACCAAATTCTTCATATTCATCAACAGATTCTGGAGAAGGCATTGTCTGGTTTCCCGTAATAGTCTTTGGATCGTGGAAAAATATGTTGGAGATATGAATCGATGTTGGAAGAGGTTTAAAATTTTCGTCCATTGCGATGCAGTCAGGATGGCCGCTGATGTACGAGCTACCTCCAGCACCACCTGTAGATCCATATACACATCCGAAGCGCCTACAGTTGATGCCTCCAAAGCCACCAAAATATCCCCTCCACCACTTCCTCCGGCCTCATTACCGTCTTCTCCTTTTCCTCCTTGGAAAACTTGATATCCATAGGTCTGATTACCAGGCACACTTTTACGAGTCCTTGAGGGATCAGTACTGATTGATTCAATGCCAGGAGTGCCTGATATACCTCCTCCATTGCCTCCATAGCAATCTTCCCAAAATAGGCAATTACTGCCCCCAGCACCAGCAACCATGATTCTGTCGATTATTTTCGGCTCAATTTTGATGTCTTTAATAATTCTGACATCTGTAGCTCCTCCAGAACCTGCAGTTGCAGCATTATAATCTGTGAAATCACTGCCACCATCACAACCTCCGTTATAGCCACCTTTTCCTACTTTATAATTTCTTGATGTGGCATTTTCGCCTTGTGTACCACAAATATTCCAAAATTCATAGGCTTATCAAGTTTTAATATACCAGATGTATATCCACCTTTTCCCGTAGATGTATACTGATAATAATCTGCATGGGTCATTCCAGAACTTGCTCCCCAAAGCTCAAACTTATAATTTCCTGGGACTAAATGAATTTTATAATATCCAGACCCGGTGCTCGGAAATAAGAAAGTTGAATTTTTGTTTTTCTCTCTGGAAGGAGAAGCAAGGTATAATGAATAATCACTTGAACTATTCATCCTAGAACATTGCTATTTAAATTCTTAAATGCTACTAAGTACTGTATCTAGAGCTTAGAAGTAGAAAATAAATATCAACATCGTCACTTTTTTTGATGCGGGAAAGATATTGATCCAATTTAATAATTGATCTATCGTAGGAAAATGATTTTTCCGATATACACTTTCTAATATGACAAAATGAAGCGATAATTCTAATCAAATTAAAATGATATTTATCATGTGGTTATCAAATTGCTTTATTAATTTTAGAAAGATTTTACTTTGCTTTTCTTCTCCTTTAGTTCCTGAAACAGGCATTATTTAACACTCAAATTCTATCTTACATCAATTTCAATTCTTAATCAGCAGAAGAATTCAATCATGGGAAGATTGTAATAGAACATTTGTGTGAATCTTGAATATCTTTATTTCTCAGGTAAATAACGTATGATCCTTTCTTTTCAATTAATTATTCTTTATTTGTTTCGGATGTTTTAGAGAAATAGGAAGTTGACTATCATCTAGCGATGAATTCAGTATACCCAAAAGAGTTTGTAATAAATAAATTTTTAACTAATAATTTATCCGAAACATGAGTTTAAATATGATATAGCTTGCAAGAACACAAAATATAATGAATGATTCTAATATAACAAACTAATGAAAATGAGAAAGTGAATCTAATATTATCATCTTGAAACAAAAATGCATTAATCTTTTTAGTGAAATCTTTTCTTGATATTTGCAATTGATTTTATAGATAGAATGACCAGATTTAATGAGGATTTGATGAAACTGTTACATCCAGTTCATCTAAATCAATGTCATCATCATCTTCATTTTCTTGATTAGAATTTTCATTATTATTAGACTTTTCTTTCGAAATTTGTTCAAGATATTTATCTATATCCTCAAACACTTTGCGCTTAGTTTCATTTCTATTAATTTTTGGAATATCCGGATCTTCTATAGCTTGTTCTTCTTCATCAATGGTTGCTGTATTTGGCTTCTCGATTACATTTTGATTTTGTTCTTCTGTTTGTTCATTTGTAGTAGATTTACTGTTCTCATTTTCTTCAACTTTATCTTTTTCATCCGTTTTAGCTGCTTCTGCAAGTATTGCATCTAGGTCAGCATCGAAATCTAAGTCTGCATCGTTACTCATTGAAGAAATAATATCAAAAATAATGATGTCATGCATTAACAAATAGCGCAATCTGATGCTATGGTCTGGCCTTCGAATTTTTCATCAATAAAATTTATTATATAAGATAATTGAAAGCAAATATATCATAAAATAGAACTATTACTTGTGAAAAGTTATATATTTGATTCTTATATCTCTAATATTGATTTTTAAATTCATGGAAGTCATTTCATAAAGAAAGAGTATTGATTGAGACAAGATTTCAGTTATCTATGGATCATTTCATAAAGAGGTCATTAAACCGAGGAATAAGAATCAATTGAATAAGAAATAGAAATCTTAAATTAACCTTAAGTTATCGGTATTGATTCAATTTTCAAGGATCCGATCATAAATTTTTGAAAGATCTTAATTTCTCGCAATCATTTTAATTCCTCAACATACCAACACGGTACTTCATTTAATTGAAAATAAATCTTGTAATTGTCAAAATTTTAAGAGATAATGTCCGAGAACTTGATTAGTAGTCAAGTTCTTGGATTTCGACCGAACAGTTTAACAGCCTTTGCAACAACACATGCTTCACAGCATGAATCAAATCTTTTTGCTTATGCTGCAGAGCATGCAATTGTCATTTACGACAGGATCATGTATTATCACAAAATTATTCTTACTCCAGATCCAACATCGCCTATTGTTGCATTGACCTTCTTTGGTCGTGATTCTCTTTACTGTTGTAACTCAAAAGGAGATTTATTTCACTATTCTATCATGAATTACAAGGATGGACCAATAGAAACAATGAATATAAAATGCTGTCCATCATCAATGACCGCTTCAAATCAAAATCTCTTTATTATTTCCGGTTCTTGCATTTATATTTTATCTGTAACTAAACCTTTCGACAAATCAAACCTCGTTTTACTTACAAATACTCAATCTCATCTCGAAGTATCCGTCTCTCCATGCGGCAGAGCAATGGCAGCTTATGCACGAAATGGACCTTCACCAGTTCTCTGGTATGCTCCATATGAAAAGGGCATGAGGTCAGCACTACCGCTCAAAGTCAATGTAATCGACTTTCAGTGGGCTTGCACTCAATATTTAACTGCTGTTACTTGTGACGCAAACAACGCAGTCCGCATTTGGGCAGAGACAAAGAATACCACCGAAATGAGATGTATCGCGTATTACACCTTCCAAGTACCAATCCATTCCATCGCTGTGATGTTACCACACGATCGATGGCATAATCCAAGGCCATACGTTGCCAGACAGAATAAATCGGTATTTCCGCTCGTTTTACAGCCAAATTTGCTCATTTCGGCATCACTTTCCGATGAAATTGTTTTGTTGGAACAAACAATTCGTCCTTACATGAGAAAAGTCGGTTCAATACCTTACCAAGATAATAATACAGTACTTACAGTTGGTGATTTGTCATATATTTACTCAGAAAGACAAATTAAACGTCAAATTCACGCATTAAAGTTTTCGAAGACAAATCTGACATTTATGCATATAGAATTAGGCGAAAATACAGTTTTATGGTCCATTCCACTCATCAGACATTTCATTCACGCGCCAGTCAAAAAATTATTTTTGCAAAACGATCATTACATCGCAGAATACGCAAACGGAACATTCTTCGACTGGAGTGAAGAGAAAATGATCTCTCCACCTCAGGAAGAAATCCAGATTCAAAATAATACCGTAATATACAAAAATACAACAAAATTACAGCTTGATTTCGTTCCATCGTCATTTGTAAAATATCACGATGATGAACAGACCATTGCCATTGCTTTTTCTGATAAAAATATTTGTGGTTGCTTATTTGGCTCCAAAAACATCGTAATTCCAGCAGATCCTCCACAAGAAAAGATTGACCACGTGTCAGTACATTCAAGCGACCTATTTGCAGCGTCTACAAAGTCAGCTGTCTACATTTATTTTTATATGCATAAGAAATACGAAATGATTGCAAAGAAAAACTTCGTAAACCCACGCTGCTTCTTTTTACCACATTCATTAATACTTCTAGCCATTAATTATGACGATATTCTTGACTTTTTCGTTGTGAATCGAAATTCAATCAGATCAGCCGCCGACATCGGCCAACACGTGACTCCTTTGCGTACAACACCAATTGTTTCTCTGTCTGTGATGCCAAATGACGCTGTTTTCGTTTCTACAAACAATGCTTTGTTCAAAGTCAACATTCACAAGTCAAATATACCTCAGCCGGTCAAAACAGGCTCAAAAGTGTTCTTAACATGCTTTACTTTGTGTTATTTCAACGCATTGAACAAATTAGCAAACGGAGAAGTTCCTGACGTCCCAGACTTCCTCAATCGCGGCGATCCTGAGATTGTAGATCATGTTTATTTAAGAAAAGAAGAGTTTGAAAACGAAATTCCAAAAGAATTTTTCAGAGTTTGCCAGAGATTGCCTCCAGACTGGAAGAACCTCGATAGAAGAGGCATGAACTGCTTAATTGGCAATATTTTGGCCCAAGAAACTGATGCAAAAGGAGCTTATCCATTATTCGGAATTTGGGGCCTATTAACAAGGAACCAGACATTGTTAACTAAATTAATATCATTCAGAAGCATCGAAAACCTCCTCAGTTCGATGATTTCTATTTGGCTGATTGATAATGAATTATTAAAACAGTTTATCTCAAATTTCATAGCCCAAATGAAGCCATCAGACAATGAATTTGATGATTTCATATTACTTTGCACTTGTGTTGGCAAGAATATCCTTTCTAAGAAGATTTGTTTGTTATATGACCAACAAAAGCTTGCAAATACAATAGATCTCTACATAACAGATAGATTCAAATCTAAATCAGCTGATTCTGGAGCTTACAGAGCTCTCAGAGAGCATAGACCAAGTTTAGGCTCAGTTTTCTTCATTTTCAAAGGAGATAAAGTTTCCGCAATCAGATGTCTCAAAGACAGGCCATTTTTAATGCTTCTCGTAGCAAGATTACTTGATTACAACTGGAAGGAACTGATTATCAAAGAATTTGACGATGTTTATGGCGGCTTCTACTCAAAATGGTGGAATGATGATAGAGAAGGTGCCATTTGTGTCCTCAAAGAGCTTGATTTGCCATCAGCAAAAGTAGTTTCTTCAGAATTTCACAGATATCAGATTTTATTAGAACTTGGAGTCGAAGAGAGAAGGCTAATATTGAGTCTACAGCCATATGCAGTCTTTGCAGCTGTTGCATTAACCCAAGTTTCCTCAGATTTACAAGATCAAATCGAAAACAAAGAAACAGAGCAAATTGAAGAGCCAAAACCAACTAAAACAGAAGAAGAAGAGAAGACAGAGACAGATGATGACATGAATTTCGATTTCGGAGGTGGAAATTACATCGAATCTGATTTTGATAAAGAATATTCATATTCAGACTCCGAAGAAGTCGAAACCAAAGAAGACGAACCAAATGCCATCAAAGTTCCTCCTAAAAACGTTTTCAAACGTGACGAATTAGACATAATCTCCAGATTAATCAACACTTTCACAAGATCTCCCCATGTCATACCCCAGAGAGTCCCTCTCGGCACGAACCAACACTACATCGCCGGCCTCATTGCGAGATTGTTCAGCGGCAGGCAGCCAGAGCCAACTTCCCTTCTTTTGGAGGAAATTGCAACGAAACTGTACCAAAACGAGTCAACAAAGTACCTTTCCTACGTTGTAATCTTCGCTCTGATGGAGGCAAAGCACCTTCCGAACATGATCGGACCACTTTTCGACGGTTTGTTCGACCAGGAAACATTTGACATTTTCCTTATGCAGTCGAAGAGCCACCAGACATTCATCTACCCTGATCTACTGACTGCTTTCGTGGCTAATGACAAAAGTGAAGTGACTCACAACGATAGAAGAGTCATCTCACTTTTAGCGATTAACAGACTTATGGATATATGCAAACCATTCATGAAGAAGCCACTGGAGCCACTTTTTGCGTTCATTCACACGAGGTACCGCAGGTATTTCAGTCTTGTGAAGAACTTCACTTTGTCTCGGCCTAATTTCTGTGTCGGATTGGATCCGATCGACAACAAAGCCGAGGAACACATCAAGTCAATGAACGCAACAAAAATGGCCCACAACTACAGAATTTCTATTTCTGATGATTTCATGTCACCTTTTTATTCTGACGGCGAATTTGAGTGCACTAGATCATTTCTGACAAACTCGAGAGTTGGCAACCACCACGTCAGGGACATTGTAATCAATCCATGCAACAACAAGAATGTTGTTTTGGTCGCAAAGACAGTTTGTGAAGTGATGATTACTCAGGAAGATTTGGACATGTCCCTGAATGGAAATAAACCAGTCATGAAAGCTGAGGAAGATTGGCTCGTGGTCGATCTGCAGGACCAAACTAAGCAGGAAAATACTGAAAATACTTCTTCCTACGATGATAACTTTGATTCCCATTTCACTTCACTTTTAGAACATGTCACTTTTACTCCTGACAAAGTTGGAAGAACAACAAGGTATTTCAACATGCACTGGCACAACCAGGAGACAAATCTCTCTGATATCAAAGCATTATGCTGTTCTTCACATCCGACCAAACCGTCGTATATCGTTGGCGGTTTTGACGGCAAATTATATTGTGCTGATTTTGGACAGAAGAAAACGCGTAGTTACATGACTATTTCTGATTCTTCAATCAACCAAATCAGATTCAACAGATGTGGAGACAAAATTCTTTGTAATTGCGAAAATGGAAATGTCGTAATTAGTGACTTCACTTCTGCTTTTCAGCCACTTTTGAAGCCGAGAGACTTCAAATCGCTCGATTGGCTGAACAACGACACACAGTTTGTCATCTGCGGGAACCAAGGAATTGGAATTGTCGACACAATTGTTGGAGATGTTGTTTGCGAAATTTCATCTGATTTGGATGGTTTCACAATTCCATGCTCTGTTTGGGGACCTTACATCGCTACTGGCTGCCAGAACGGGTCAGTGAATATATTCGATGTTAGAATGTGCAAATTGGTTTCTTCCCTGACAGAACATAGTAATTCTGTTACAACAATTAGATTTGATGAAAGCGGATGTTTCCTTTTGTCCGGATCATCTGACAATACAATTTATGTGATTGATGGATTGAATTTCACAACTTCTTCGAAAATTAATGATGTCTTGGGACACACAACTTCTTCGAATCAGTCTCACAGCATATTGAGCTTGGCAATATCTAACCAGGTTATTGTGGCTGGAGGTTACTCACCTGTTTTAAGGGCTTGGACTATATCAGAGCCTAGAGTTATTGATTAAAAATATTTTTTTTTCTGTTTATTAAATTATATAAAGATGTTTCTATATACATTTATAGATAGAAATATGTATCTAAAAAACGTTTTCACTTATTACATTTTAAATATTGTTTGAAATTGTTTTCATGAATTTAAAACAAACATGCTTTTATCATGTATAAACGAATAAAACTCAATTTCTCATTATATAGAGAAAAATATGAACGTGTCAAATGACAGATTCAGAAACTCAAAAAGGAAGATATTAAAGTTGTGTGAGGGCAGAAGGAGGTTGGATGCAGTAACAAAATAAATATTAACTCAATTAAAATAAATTTACAGAAATTTTTAATAAAAATTTAGATGAGTACGTGAATTACGTAATGAGAATAAGCTTAACCATATAACTAATCATCCATGTCATCGAATGGATCATTAGTTTGAGGGTTTGATGACACGTACATTGGATTATCCATTGTTGTATTGGCCTGTGGGTTTTCTCCATCTCCAATGATCGTTTCTTCATCCTTGAGTTCGTACTCTGGCATTCTTTGTGAATCAGGAGAGTCACTACTTGCATCGTTGGAACTCTTAAGTTTCTTTATAACTATAAAGACAATAATAGCAATTAAAATGATACATACTATAACAACAACTACTGCAATTACTGTCTTCTTCTTTTTATCTTTGTTAGAATCATTTGTATTTGAATTTGTTTTTTCAGTATAGAACTTGAATGACATTGTGGATTTCTCTGATTGCAACTTATCCTGGTCTAAAATGTATACTGTAATGTTGACATCACCATCTTTGAGATCAGATGGAGTTGTTATATTGAAATTGTAATCTTCTTCTTTACCGTTTGAAGTGTATTCATATTCCTTCTTTACATCCCCTTCGTTAAATGAAACAAAGAATTGTAGTTTGTCATGGTTGTCAATATCTTGAACTTTTCCACTGATAATTATCAAATCTCCAGCTTTATATTTCTCCTCTTTGAGTTCAGCTTTCAATAAATGTGGCTTGTTCCAGATATTGAAATTAAGAGAAGTTGGTTCTGATGAATATAAATTATCATCAGAGGCAACGATATTCAATACATGACTTCCATGCGTAAGTGTATCTGGAATTGATATATCAAATGAGAATTTCTCTTTTGCCTTCTCAACTCTACCAAGGTCCTTTGGTGCTTCAGAATTAAAGAAATATGAAATCATTACATCGGTTTCTGAAGTGAATGCTCCTGAAGAATGTAATGTTGATCCCTTTTGATAGTATGCATCTGTAGTGGATGTAAGAGATATTGTTGGAACTAAGATGACTCCAATTTGCTTTGTAACTGGATCAGATAAGGAAAAACTATTACCTGATTCGCCATCGAAGTTATCTACCGATGACATAATGAATCTGAGTGAATATTCACCTAACTCAGCATCAGAATCAATTGAAATCGATTCGGAAATTGCTTGATTTTCATTGCCATTTGATGAATATGTTTTCAGAGTTGCTTGCTTTATTACTGTGGTATCTTTGATTAACTGATACAGCAAATAAAGTGATTTTCCATTATCTAGATCCGTAAAAGCACCAGTGATTGTAATAGTACTATTTCTAGGTACATTCTCTTTACTAATTGTAATAGAGAGATCTGGCTTATTCATGATTTTTACTATTTTGGTTAAAACATTCTCTGATGTAAAACCGAATTCATTCTTTGCATAGACTTTGATATTTTGTTCTTTTCCAGAATCATATGCAATAGATTCTGTAGGGATTTCTTCATTTTGAACAGTTGATTCTCCATTCAAGTTCTCGATATTTCGGACGACAACTGAATTGATTTCAATAATGATTGAATATCCAACATCATTGTTTGATGTGTATGTAATGGTAGGTTTATTATCATTGGAATAATATAAAGAATCTGAGAAATAACCAGTAATTGTTGGCTTATGGACGACTTTAATCGTTGTAGAGGCTGACGAAGATATTGCTTTTGTTGTGGTATCTGGATCTTAATTATCGCTGCAAATCAATGAGTACGAATAATCTCCTTTGACATCAAAACTGATTGGAATACTAAACTCAACAATTTGATCATTATTATCAGTTTGAGTGGTAGGTCTAAGTTGGTAATTTGTATATTGTTGGTCATCATCTTTTCGATAATGAATGAAGAATTTGGAAATATCAGTATCATATAAATTGCTAACTTTTCCTTTCAAAGTAGATGATCCTCCAACAGAAATTACAGATGGTTCAAATTTCACTTCTGTGAGAATTGGAACACGTTTGATGATGAATGTCAAATCTTTGGATGAAGAAACGTGATCAGTACCTGTGGCAGTAACTGCGAGGGTATGGCTGCCAGGTGAGATGCCTACTAGTGGGAAGCTGATACCTGTGATAGTTAAATCATTTCCGCCGATCTGTGCTTCCATGGTCTGAGTTGTACTTGAATTGGCTGGTGTGCCATCAAGTGAAAACGTGAATGTAATTGTTCCGCTGCCAGAAATTTTACCTATGATAGCAAGGCTTTCTTCGGTATTGAGATGCTGTTCATTTGCAGCATTCTCTAATTTAAGTGATGTTGCGACGAGGATTGTGATGTCTTTAGACATTTTAGTCGAGTGAAGATTGTTGACAGTGCTATCACCTTCAGTGTAATCGATCTTATCGATTTCACCATCTGATGCGAGCCATGCATACATCGTGTGTGTTCCTGGTGCAAGTTGGCCGTTGCTTGCTTCACTCAGGTCAATTATGAAGTCTGGATATGTTTGCTCATCAGTTCCACCTTGTGAATTCTTGGTGCTTGAAGCGGAGTAGACTTTGTCTTCAACTTTGACAAAAAGCTTGAGAGGTTTGTTTGCGTCTTTGTCAGTAAATTTGCACGTGATTGTTAATGTACTGCTCTTTGTGATTATTGATTCAGGATCGATCGTAATAGATTCTATTGACGAAGGATTCCTGATTGAGATATGGCCGATGCTAGTCTTATCCGATAATACATTGTTTTCTGCGCCATCTGGACCATTGACTTTTGAAGTGACTGTGGCATAGACATTGATATTGTCTCCTGAGAATGTGTCTGGAATTGAAATAGTCACAGTTGATGAAGCAGATGTGGCATCTTGGCCAACCGTGTAAATCTTATTACCAATACTTGTTTCGTCACTTTCGCCAGTAACAGAAATTGTACCTGAGTATTTGCTATTGACAGTGAAAGTTAAATCTGTTGTTTCTCCATTATGGAAGTAATTAGGCAATGAAACAGGCGATGTTAACTCGATTGTTGGCTTCGTGATAACTTTGATAGTTGATGTTGTTTCACTAGACTTGCCTTTGGTGTCTGAGTTTGGATCTGAATCATCAGTACATATTATTGTGTATTGGATGCCTTCATTAGCTGCATTAAATGTAAAATCAGGAATACTGAATGTGACAGAGCCGTCGCTTTCGGCAGTTCCATCAAGATTAAATGTTGTAAATGCTTCATCTCCATTCTTCTTATAATGGATGTGGAGACCTGACGCTGCCGAATTATCTTCATATTTAACTTTTCCTTTCAAAGTAGATGATCCTCCAACAGAAATTACAGATGGTTCAAATTTCACTTCTGTGAGAATTGGAATTCGCTTAATAATAAATTGAAAATTTTTATAATCGGTACCATAAGTACTTGAGGCAATAACTTTCATTGTGTTAGCCTGACCTCTTATAATTGAGCTCGTTATTTGAAAGTTGAAATCAGTGAATTCCTGATTATTTGTTCCATCTCCGAGAGGAATAATTTTACTGTAACCAGCTTGATCTTGACCATTTAGTTGTATAGTGGGGGTAATGTCTCCACTTCCAGAGACTTTACCAGAAATGTGAATACTGCTTGCTTGTTCATCATATTGTTCAAGTGCAGAGTTGTCTAATACGAGAGATGTTGAGCTAATAATTTTAATTTCTTTCGTATATACATTAGAATTAGTATGTTGGCCAATTGCCTGGATTTTCAGTGTATATATGGAGTATTCTAAAGTTTCTGGTATTGAAATGTCCAAAGTAGGATTTCCACTGACAGTATATTGGACTGCTGGCACCTGTGTTGTCGTTTCACCTTTAATAAATGAAATTACAAAATTGCCTTCTTCGGCAATATTTGCAAGTGTTACAGTTGGTGTGATATGATCATCCTTTGAATAATATTCATATAGATTTGATAAGGTCAGAACCATTTGCTCAGTAATCCTAAGATTTAATGGTTCAACTTCTTCGGATTTGGAATATTCAGTGCCCTCATTATCTGATGCATAGATATAAATTCTATAATCATTTGCTGAAAGACCTTGTAAATTGAGTGTAGCATGCTGTGAAGTTGATGGATCATGTGTTAAAACGCTTCCGATTTGATGATCATTCATTCCTTCAATATGTTGATAGAAATAAATAGTCTTTGAATAGTCACTATCAACAAGCATGAAATCAACTGTAACAACCTCTGATCCGATTTGATATACATTCTGAGATATTTTTAGCCCTGAGATTGATGGTTTATTTCTGATTTTAATACTAATAGTCTGTGTTTGATCAGATTCGAAATAGTCATCTGTAATTTTTACTGTGCAGGTGTATACTTCCTTTTGGTAAACAACATTATTGAGTTTAAAAGTTACAGGAACTTCTTGGTTGCTGGATGAATATGGATAATAATGTGTCAGAGTTTGGGTTCCGATTATGAACAGAACATTTCCTGAGGAATCATCCAAGATACCTACTGAAAACGAAATATCTTCACCAGTATGATAAACAAATTTTGATGGTTGAGTTAGAAAATTAAGTGATGGTTTTCTGTTAAAATAGAGCACTACGGCATAAGAGTCGGAAATTTTGTGTGTAATATCAGAGTTTGGATCAAGATATTGTAGAAAGATCCGATAATAATATCGAACACTCCTTGTAGAACCGCGAGAAAATTGGAATTCCATTGGTGATGTACCTGGCGATTCAAAAGGTGATTCAATTGGTGTCATATCTCGATGTGACATATCACCTTCCATTTTATAATAAAATTGTAATTTTTTGCCTTGGTCAATATCAGAAAATTCAACCTTAACTTTAGCAGAATAATCCGTTATTGCCCCTTGTGGTGCTCTTATATTTAATATTTTTGGTAGGTTTATAATATAGAATTGATAATTTGTATTTCCTGGCATTGATGTTGCCGCGATGTCGTTTTCATCTTTGCATCCTGTTATTGTAATAGTGTGTAGATTGCCATTGTTGTAATGAAGATCAACAATGCTGATGCTTGTAATTTCCTGCGAATTTTCTTGATTTGCCGCATAATCAAAGCTTAATGAAGTACCATCCAATGTGTAAAAGCATTTACCACTTGATGAATCACTTATTTTAATTGATGGTCTTAGAGTTTCAGAATTTGAAAAATTTTTTTGAGTAGGCCAATAAATTGATAGCACTTCTGGAGCTAATTTAAGTGAAATCTGTTTCTCTTTTCTAGCAGAATCAAAAACTTCACTATATGTATGTTCTGCTGCTGAATCTTCGGTGAGATAAAAAGAAAAAGTAATTTGGTTTGGATTTGTACTATCTGGGAATGGAAATTGCCATGTAATTGAACCTGAAGTAGCTATTGAGTCTGAATAAACTTTATGATTATTTAGATATTCACAATGAATATATAAAGTTATCGAACTTGGATTATTGATTTGAAAAGTTAATGTATGTTGAGACTCATATGCAACTGTTTCTTTGTCAATTGAAATTTCTCCAATTGAATAATCAACTTCTTGAACTCTTTTTGATTTCGGAACAAAATTTGTTCGGCTTAATGATGATGGTTTCCCTATACCACTTTTAGCAATGCTTAGAGATAAGAAAGTAGAAAACATCTCTAAAAATGATTTTGTCAGAAAAAAGAAAATTCTGATGCTTTCAAATTTAAATGAGTATTCAAACCATTGAAAAAAAATTCGCCAAAAACCTGATATATGTAATCTTTGTTATGTATTCTTTATATGATTTTTTTTCAATAAAACTCTCAATATTATAAAATTGTATCACCTTTATCGTTCCGAGCTGAAGATATTTATATTAAAATTACAGATTGGATGGAAATGTAATGCATATGATAGGAAAATAATCAATTACGTTTTATTCGCTGATTGAACTCCTCCTTTCAAAATATATTTGATTCAATTCCGATTTTAAGGCCCATTTGATTTGCCCATTTTATTTATTAGAGTTTTTCGATGAATAAATATAAATTAATAATAATTTGTTTAACAAACCTTACCTCTAATTAGAAGATCATTTCTGCTTGCATCAGTAATATGCTAAGATATAATGGAATCTAAATTCTATAATAAATTGTCACATTTCGATTCGTTTTTTTGATATCAATTTTCATATTTAACGTTGTTTTTGACTCAATTTATTAATGCAATAATTCATTCTTTGGTCCTTTTAATTGATGTGCTTTTATAACAAAAGCGATACCTTAAATTCGAGCACTTGTTAAGTGTTTCTAACGACAATAGATGAATTGTTTGTCACTTTTGTCTATACCGACTGAGTTCCTATTTCAATTCCAAGTTTTAAGTCATACTCTGGGAACGTATTTTCAACTAATATTAGAATTCTAGTCAACATATTGCGTTTTTTCTCAGGAAATGTAATGGTATTCTCCAGAATTTCTCACTTAACTTTATAAAACGTAGAATCAGTGTAGATGGTTCATATATCATGACTAGTAGTAATAGTTTTGTAAGAATGAAGTCGAATGAAAAAGAAAATTACAGAAATTCTGATTTGAATATAAGTTTGTATAAAATTCAATGAAAGTGAGATACACCAGACAGGATGTGATTGTCATTGCTGGTAATATCAATTTTTATTTATCTGATATTTGCATTCCTTCCATCTGGATCCATTATTATTAGCAAGAATTATTCTTTGATTGTCCTGAATTCTGAATAAGCTAACTCAAAGATTCGAGATTCAAAAATAAAGATCATGAGTTTATTAAAATTATCGATTTGACAAAGAAATAAATTAAGATTCATTATTTCAATATTTCGTTGACATTAACATTATATTCATAATATCCATCTTATAATCTATTGATGTGAATCTAACTAACCTAATTTAGAGAAATCAGACATTACACTTGGTTGAGTTATTTGAAACTGCGTGGATTGAATCTTATAGATATGAAGAAAATATTTAGTTCTTGCATATATAAAATGCTTACAAATATCAAAATATCATACGCTGATAAGCAAAAATAATAATAAAAAAAAACGTCAAAATGTATGAATAAAAATGCTTATAAAATAAAGAAAGATAAGAAATTATCGGACAAAATAGAAAATGAAGGACCAGCAAAAGCTGTACTTTCAACCAGGTCTAGTTATTATATTCATAAAACTAATACATCCGTTTTAAAAATTAATATTCCTTCAGAACTCATTAACAAACCAGATAATATTAAACCCAGAAAAATCAATTTATCAAATAAAGTGAACTCCGTGTCAAAATCACAAATAATCTCGAAATCAAATAAAACAGCATCCGAATTAATGCAAAATATCGATTTAAATATGGAATTTGGACTTGAATTAGTACCTTTAATATTCTTCGATGATACAGACTTAGAAACTCTAGATTTGACTAAGATTTCAGAAAAATTAGAAAAAGACGAGATAGTAACAGGTCAAACAATCGAATATAATAAAGATACCAAACAAGAAACATGGAAGCAAGTTTTAGTTCTTGGTATTTCCCAAGATTATTCCACATTTTATGTTGAATACATGGATAACGATATTAGGAAATTTGTTTCTAGACTAAATCTTATTTTAGAAGGCGAAAATAAGTCATTATTTTTCGAAAGACGTCAAAAAGCAAAAGATTACAGAGAATCCTTCATGAGATACGAAAGATTTTACTTATTTATGGATAATTACTTGAATCCAAACGAGTCTTATTTGAAACCAAAAGATTTCAAACTTCTTTTATCGAAAATTGACAAAAAATATTTACGAAATTATTTTGTTTTATCAAAAGTTTATAGAGAAGTATGTATGTTGGATGTCATCACGATTTACATGTCGGATTACAAAAATAAGATCACAAAGGACAAGAAATTAATGTTAGAATACGAAAAAAGAAATTTTCCAAAAATATCTGATTTTCCTGTCACTTTTGTAAGTTTTCCAAAAATTTTTGATGTTAAAATTGATATTAAAAAAGAAATGGAACTTATTAGATCAGTTGGCGACATTATCAAAGTAAAACAAAAAGCAAGAAGTTTTATAACAGAAAAATTCATTGAATTTGACGATAAAATTTCAGATGTCATTGAGTTTTGTAAGAAAATACGAGAAAGTGTCAAAAACAACGTAAATCAAATCTTTATTTCGAGAGTTTCCGAAGTTTTGCAAATGATAAAGAAACTCAAGAATTTTGACATGAATTTGGCAAAAACCGTTGACAAAATTATAGTTAGAACAATATCAGAAGTAACAAACAACATGATCAACGAATTCAATGATTTTCTAAACGAAAAAGTCACTCCTTTCAAGAAAGTTTTTACTGATGAATCAGAAATGAATTTGAAAAGTGAAATGACCGAATTAAATCTGACAATTGAATATATTGTTAACTGCTGGGAAGAAGCCAATGTTTATACAATCGGCAGCTTGTTTTTAAAGGATAATTTAATATTCAAACCTCAGAAAGAAATTGTTGAAAAAAGTTTGGAAAAAATCCGACTATTTTTCGAAAAATTCATTGATAAACCAATTGATTTTATCAATGAAAAAGTTACTGAATTTGACGAGAAATATCGATATGCTTTCTATTACGAGTTCTATGATACAAATAGGATTATTGATACAATTGATATTGATCAAATTATCTGTTTTCATCAATTATCATTTGATTGTTTGCCGCCAACGAATTATTTGACAGAAAAAATGATAAAAAATTTCATTTACATTAAAAATGAAATCAAAGATTTGATAAACGAATTGATCAGAACAAAGACTGTTTATTACATGCCGCTTTTAGTCATTGATTTCACTTATTTAGCGAGAGAAAGTTTACATAATTTGGAATACATTCTCAAAAACATTGATTTCTTTTTGTTCAGACACTGTTTGTCTGCAATTGAATCTCAGTATTCTCTGTTAGAATTTACAAGGAATTTGCTGAAAGTTGAACCAGTAGATTTGTCATCTTTTATTGTTCTGAAAAATGACATGGACAAAGCCTTTTTGATTTTAGAACAAATTAATAATGAAGTTTCTAATATCGAAAAAATAATTGAAGAATTACAAAAATCTTTTTCACCTTTTTCGTTTAAAGCATCAAGATTTTTGTTTAATTTCGGGTTTATGCTGTCGAAATTCACAAAAACTTTGCCATTGAGACAAAGTGAGCTCAAGGAAAGAAGGATACTGATCAAAACAGAATATGATGAAAAAGAAAACAATTTGTTGATTGAATATAATGAGTTGGATTCACAACTAAGTTTATTGTTGAGACAGAATTTTACAAAAGAAATCGAAAAAGTAGCAAAAACTGCCGAAGAATTGTTTTCTAAATACGAATCAGCATGTAATAAATACGCTGAAATCAAGCGTGGTGATTCATATTTAGAGCGACAAACCTTTGACGAAACAAAACTTTTCGAAGGCCGGAGATTGTCAAATTGCTTGATGAAATTATGGGTCTCAACAAAAGAATATTCTATGGAAAACGAGAAAATTGCAGGAACTCAGATAGGATTGATTGATACAGAAGAGATATCAAAGAAGTTTGAGAAGTGGGTCGGTTCTATCAATGATGCTTGCGACGGATTAAAAGAATTCCAGATTCCAAGAAACATCGCGATTTTGGTCGAATCAAATGTGAAAGAATTCAAAAGTTACATTCCAATTATTAATGCTTTGAGTTCTATCTACTTGAGGAATAGGCATTGGACAATGATCAATGACTTGTTTAAGTTGGATCATCCTTTAGATCAAAGCGCAACTCTCTATTATTTGATAGATATCATTGTTTTGAACAAAGAAAAAGAAATCATGGATATTGTTAAAATCGCAGAAAACGAATATATTTTGGAAGATTTCCTCGACGGAATCATCGCATCTTTCTACGATTGGACATTTTCAATCACGCTTTTCAACTGCTCCAATTTCATTAAGGAAGGAATCTCCAGATTACAAGATCAAATGAGAGACTTGAGAAAAGTGAAAAAATCAAATTTCAAAAATCTTTTTTTGCAAAAAATAGAAAAACATGAGAATTTTGTCACTCAAATGCAAGATTTTGTTACGTTATTGAGAAAGATATACAATCTATATCTATACCAGAACGATTTCATGGAAGCTGAAGATACAATTTCCCATCAATATTCGTTTTATTTGACGTTTGGAGACATCAAATCAAATTTAACTGATTTGTTGTCAAAATGCACTTGTTGTGTTTTATCCATATCTATGACAGAGAAATTAGAAGTAATATATGATAAAATTAGGGAACTCAAAGAAAAGATTTATCCCTATTTGCAGAACAGAAGAAAAGAATACTACAGATTGCAATATTTAGCAAATTCTGAGTTGTTTAATTACATTTCTTCAACGAAAAATCCAGAAAGATTTTCAGAACAAGTTAAATCATTGTTCCCTTCTCTGGATGGAATGATCATAGAGAACAACAAGATCATTGGCGTGATAGGAAAGAACAGTGAGCAACTGAGGCTTAATCCAATAGAATACGACATCAAAGACGTCCCTCTTTTGTTGAAAACAATTGAAATGAAAATTGAAGAAAAATTGACAAAAACAGTTATTGATATTGCAGACAAATCTGAGAAATATTTCTTGGACAGAGTTCCCGCTTTAACATACCAAGAGATGTTTGTTATTTTGAACTTGAAATTCACAAAATTTGTCAAAAACATTACTTCAGAAAAAGAATTCAGCATTGCTGTTGATAGAATCAACAATTTGAAGAAATCGATATCATTTTCATGTGCAAATCAGATAACAATCAACTCGTTGGACTCTTTGTTTGATTACTTCGAATTGCTTTTGAACCAAATTGCCCAGCTAAACTCATGGAACTTCAAATTAAATGAAAGAGCAGCAAGTAGAAAGAAAATCACAATGTCCACTTTCGTTGAAACTAATTTGTTAAAACCAGTTGCTTCTCAGTCATCTCTTTCTTCTATTCTAAGTAGACCTCCTTCAGACATGAGTGAAGAAGCCAATAAAGTAATGGAATCGCCAACAACAAATTGGTCGCAAATAATAGAAGCATTCAACAATCCAAGCGAAAGAAAATCAAATGATGATTTGTTACCAGAAAATTCATTGACTAAGTCACAAGAAATTTTAACTCAAAGTCAATTAAATGTTCAACCAAAATTAAACAAAACAATGGAAGTAAAGCAAACTCCACGAGGAGTTGCTTCACAGAAGTCAATGATCACTTTCCAGCATTTAACGAGAAAAAAAGAATCAACAAGCCAAAGACTTGGAATTCCTGCTGTTTCTTCTTCACTTTCCATTCTTTCTAATTCTTTGAATCAAATGTCTGACAACGAAAGCGATGATTCTTCTTTGTCTTCTTTCAAGAATTTTTCAATAAAGCCACAGAACTCCGCTTTCTTCAGACCTGGAGAAGATAAATTCCTTAACTTGCCGTATTTCACGTCTTCCATTGATTTGCCTGATTTTGCTCAGTTTGTTTTGGATGAAAACAAAGTTTTTGTCAAATTTAAAAACTACAAAATTAATTACGGCTTCGAATTCATTCCTAATACCTTTAAGATGGATGACATGCCCACATTTGATGAACTATTAGGATTCGTAGAAGCAGCATCTTATAACAACTGTTGTTGTATAATTCACGATTCTTTAGTTTCAAACAAATTTGTCAATTTTGTGGCAAAATTTTTAGGGAAATTTGTTTTTTCTGTTCACTCAAGTTCTGAATACTTCAGTGAATCAATAGATAATCTGCTTAATTCCTTAGATATGGAGAAAGTCTGGATTCATCTTGAAGACTTTGACTTCCTAGAAAATTCGATTCAACTTTCGATTTCTTACAAATTGAAGAATTTCAATGGTTTATTGATTACAAGTGGTTTCTTTATTTCCCAAGTATTGTATACTTTCATGAGACCAGTGATAATTGATGAAGAACTTTTCGAATGGCAGTTTAACGTAATAATTGGTTCCAATTACGAAGAAAACAAAAAACAAATTTTGAACTATTTCAATAAAAATGACACAAACTTGGTCGAAATCAACAATAGGTCAGAAATAGAGAAGAAATCATTAACAGAAGAAGACATATTATGGATCCATCATGTTCCTTCTATGTCTGATTCTTCCATTTATGAATTCGAATTTCCTTATTTGGAAATTGAAAATTGTTCGAGAATTAAAATTCCTTCGAATACAAAAGTTGTCTTTGAATCATCATCTGTTGACAAAGTTCCTGAATTATTAAGAGATTACTGTAATTTTATAACTTACAGATCGATAAATTCAGATTTTTGGGATTTGTACAACATCTTTCCCCAAGAAATCGTCAACTTTTTTATTGGCCAAACATATATTTATTCAAATTTGCAGACTCTGTCATTTACAAAGTATTTAAGTGCATCTTTGACTTCTTACAAACCAGAAGAGAAACAAAGAATTATTAATGCTCTGAAAATTGATTTCGAAAAGTTGGAATTAAATAATGTTGTAAATTGTTTCTTGCAATCAAAGGAATCAGTGATAATTTACGGAAGTACAAAGATTAAGATGCAAATTTGGTTGTATTCTTTCTTATTTAAGTATTGCGATGATTATACATTTGTTTTTGATGAAGAACAAGCAACAGAATCAAATGTTTGTGTAATATTTAATGATGTTGACTTCAAAAAACTACAAAAACATCAACAATATTTAATTTTGTATCCTGATTACAAAGATTTTGCATTTGAACTGTCTTATAGATATGTTTTCTGTCCAGGACAATTAATCAAATCAAATGAAAGACAAGAACTCCAAAATTATGATGATTTTAAACAGAAAATTAAAGAAAATATGTCATCAATTTCTCTTATATCAAATCAACAACAAAATCCAATAGAAATTGAGAATTCTTTTGTTTTGGAAAATGAAAATGATATTGATTCCCTACAAAAAGGTTTTGATGAGAAAAAGAATGTTATTATTTTAAATCATCCGAATACAAAAATTCCTAATCTTTTGAGTATCAAATATCCAAAAGAAGGAGATGATAAATTATCTCAGAAACAGTACTTCCAAAGATTAACTGAATTCAGATATGTTTTTGTTACATATTTCAACATTCCAACTTTCGAATTTTACTCAAAAACATTGTTTAATGAAGCCCAATTTGTTTATGATGAGAAGGAAAAGAATCTCGATGATTTTGTCATTGATAAATTTTCATTTGCAACAGAACTTGCTTCTAAAATATATTCAGTCAAGACGTATATCTCTGCTGTTGATAGAATCAAGAAATATGCTTTTGATTTGTATAATTACTTTAATCCTATTTTGGAGAAAGAAATTTCGAAAATAGAAAATTTCATTAAAAATTTGATGAAATTAATTGATTACGAAACAAAATGCCAAAATGAAATAGATGAAAGCAAAGCAGATATTGAGCATTTGGAGACACAAATCTCTCACTTTGATGAGCTAATAAAAGAAAGTGAAGAAGAATTATATCAAAAAAGAGAAATTTCAAAAATTGAACACAACAAACTTGACAAAAACTATGATTATTTGAAGGAAGAATACGATGATATCAAGAGAAAACAGGATGTAATTGTTCCTAAAATACAAGAGAGTGTTGATTTCATAACTAATCTAGATAACAACTCTCTGCAAATGTTTAAAGCAATTAGATCTCCAACTCCTTCAATTTTACCACTTTTCCAGGCTTTTTGTGTTCTTTACGATGTAAATCCAATTGTTACTGAAGTAGGTAGAAATAAGAATTTCGATTATTTCACTCCGATGCAGAAAGTCATTCAGAGTGCAAACTTTTCTAATTCCATGCCAAATTTCGGTTTGAATTTCATAAATCGAACGAAATTGTACAAAATTAAGAAGATTTTAACAGATGGAGGCGGTTTGTTGGATCGAGCAAGCAAGGTAAATAAAGATTTCAGCAATATTGTGAACTGGTTCCACATGATTTTGGTTTTCAACGAAGAATCAGAAAG
The DNA here is from genome assembly GCF_026262505.1 of Trichomonas vaginalis G3. Lineage (NCBI taxonomy): Eukaryota > Parabasalia > Trichomonadida > Trichomonadidae > Trichomonas > Trichomonas vaginalis. The sequence continues at coordinate 19,673,461 of NC_067208.1, read as the reverse complement.
TTTGAAACCTCTTTCAGAAAAAGAAAGAATTTTCGGACAAAAAATCAAAGAAATCGAAATAATTTTCGAAAATTTGGAGAAACAGATACTTCTGGCTCAGTCTAAACATGATGATTTAGTTAATCTTAAGCAGAAGACAATAGAAAGAAAAGAAAACCAAATCAAAAACCTCGAAATCAAATTGCAAAGTTTCAAGAAAGTTCAAAAATTGAATAAAAGAGTCAAAACAGAACTTGAAAAATTAAATGAGAAAAATAACGAACTAAAAAGTGACAAAGAAAGATCAATTGAAACATCTTTTATTATCTCATTGATATCTATCGTTTTAAGTGCTATGAATGGGCAGAGGCATTTGCAATACCATAATTTCATTCAGAGGAATTTTGCAAAAATCGAAATTTCAGAAAATTTGTTCGGAAAACACTTTTACTCGAAAATCAAAGATTTTGGAATTTTAAATGATGAAATTTTGACAGAAAAAGTGATTTCTTTATTGAATCCGATTAAGAATCCTTTGATCTATGATCCAAATGGTTTCGGATTTTATTTAGTCAGATATTTATTCCCAGAAAGTCAAATTTTATCATCACGTTTTGACAAATTTGACGAATCCTCACCAGTTATTTTGATTTCGAACGATCCAACTGATATTCTATATTTCATCGACTCAAAGAAAAAGAGATTCATCTTCACATCACTTGAAATCGAACAGATGCCAGATAACATTCAAAATGCGACAATTTTTATCAATTTTTCAAATTTGAATTTGATGTCAATTTTCAATAAATTATTGATAAATGAAAAAACGAAAATTGATCAGCAATACATGGTTTCTCTTCAAGAAAAGAGAAATGAAGAAGTAAAATCACTGGAAATGGTTTATACTAACATTGGAAATACTTTTGATGAAAACTCTTTCGTTATGGAAAGATGGAAATCGTTAAGAGATCATTTCAAAGACAAAAGAAACAAAATTGAAGAAATTGACCAAAAATTGACATCTTTAACTGAAAAACTGACAAAAATCGAAAATGAAGAAAAAGAAAATTCGACATTAATCATGAAAATGTACAATGATTTCATTCCATGGTTGAATTACTCGAATTATTCTCCTGTTTTTCCGATTTTCTTTTCGATTTTGAAACAAAAAATTGACAAAAAATTTGACATCAATGAAATTCAACATGAGTTTATTAAGCTTATGTCATTGTCCATGGGCAAATCAATTGTTGCATTTGAAGATAATTATGATATCAAGTTTTCCGACAAAATTAAATTTAATTTCAAAGATTTTAATTTGTCAGAATTCATTTTCGGTCATTCCAATGATATTCCATTGCTATTAGAATGCAATCCAAGAGATGATCCAACAAATCTCCTTCTCAATATCAACAATTCCAAAGTTCTCAATCCTTTTGATGAAAAATATGATAAAAACATATTAAGAAACAGAGGATTAGTAATTGTCAGATATCCAGAATTTTGTGAATCATCTCTTAATAAGATTTCATCTTTTGTTTCACGTATATTGACCAATCATTCATTCCCATCTGAATTTAGACTGGTTATTTTAACAAGTTTATCACAAAATAGTCTTCCATGTTCATTGAATACGCTATGTTTTAATGCAATATGGCCTCCTCCATGTCCTCCTTCGGTAATTTACGGAAAATCAAGTTTGATTTCATTGGCAAGTCCTTTGTTAATGACTTTCAGAGTTGTTAGTTTTTGTCGTTATCTTCCTGATATTTTTGATGATGAACAATTTGGAAAAGAAGATGTTGATAAATTATGGCTTCAGAATGTATCAGATAAACTTTCAATGAAAAGGTTACTTGATTTGGAAGGTTTTGAAGGAAAGAACTTAATAATTTCGCCGAAATATTTCGAAGGCTCTTCTGAAGTCAATACTATATACGGAGTAAATTGTTTGTACGATGAAGTTTCAGGAACGTTTGTTTTACAAAAATCAATTTTCCCAAGATACATCAAAAAACTTTTTGTTGCAGTGACAGATCCAAACGACCCAAATTTGAATTGCCAGCTACTAAACAGTACAGATAGAAGCTGTGTTGATGTTGCTGTTGAAGGATATTCAGATCTTGTTTTTATATATGAATAATTTTTGTTTTATATTATAAACATGTTTTGTTATGCATAATTTTTATATTTTTATCATATAATTTTCGAGTAATTGGCTAATAATTTTGAGATATATCTTGATGAAACAGATATCTGGCTCAGAGTTTATGGAAATGTATTAATCATATAATACATACAATTGGCCACTGCAGATTTTATAGATTTTGGGAAATTGTAATGACCAACATTTCTGGCATTTTATTGTTTAGTGAAATTGCCATATTTTTAATATATGGCTTGTTTTGTATTTCCTGTAAAAAATTTGACTGAACAATTCTCAAAAGAGCAATTTTTTACAATCTTTGAAAATTTCTGAAATGTCATCGGGAGATCTTGTTTCAGAGCTCCCGCATAATATGCAAAAGGAATTTGAGTATGATAGGCATTCTTATACCCCACAGCCTCGTAGGACTGCAAAAATATTTGATGATGATGAAGTAAGTCAAAAATTATCTTACATCGAAGAAAAAGCAAGCCTCATTGAAGAAATTTCACAAAAGAATACACAAGCTCATTCAAAATGTATGAAACTACAGTATGAATTATCATCAATTACGAAGACACTTGATAAAAACGTTGATTTTATACTGAATGCCTGCAAAACACAAGAGGCTGCAAACGAAAAACTCTCAAATGAGATCAATAATCTTGAGAAATACCATGGACGACTCCAATTTTTGATCGATGCCTGTGCGAATCACGGTATTGACGTTCGTGAAATACCAGGATTAGATCAAGATAAGCTCTCTCAGTATTTCGATATACCTCTTCCGATCGCAAAAGGCGAAATTTTAGATCCAACAATCAAGTTTTTAATTTCAAAGTACCAAATATTCTCGAGGTGTAAAACGAATCAAGATTTCGTACGCAAATGCTATGCCATCAAAGAAGAAGTCGAAAAACCAGAAGAAGCAAGATGGAATCATTTACAAGAAAAAGATCCGGCTGAAAGAATCTTCTTCCTCAAAAAGTACTTGAGAGAGCTTAGACAAAGTAACGCAACCATCACTGCAAGAATGTCAAAAGAATTAAAAGTATTAACCGATGAAAGAGATGATCTTCTTCATCAGATTGCACAACTACAACAAAAAAGGCGATCAAAGAAGAAGTAAGATGATTTTACTTTGATTTGTTTGTTTATATAAATTGTTATTTTTTTAATTGACTTTTTTTTATCTTATCTAGTGTTACTCATAACAATTCACAACAGAAAAGTGATAATATTTTCAGTGCCTCTTCTCGTTAAACTCTAGAAGACTTTTCCCCTCTCAAAAACTACATTTTATATCGTTCTTTTCCCCGCTTTTTTGCAGCCTTACGCCTGTTAAACTCTTTTTGAGAGGATGCCAGAAAGTATCAAGTGCACCCTTAAAAAGTGGTCGCTTGTTAAAAATTGATAGGTGTGATGAAAGCTCAATTATTTTTTATATCCAACTAAATTCATCTTCAAAAATACCAGTAAAATAAAGAATGGTATCTTATCTAAGAGCATAACTCGCGCCATGCGAAATGAGTACTTTTGCAGTTTCTTTACTATAATGATATGCTGCAATATGAAGTGCTGTTTCTCCATTTTTATTTATTTCATTGATATTCGCACCGTGCGAAATAAGAACTTCCACCATTTCTTTATTTTGTAAAAGTGTTGTAATATGAAATTCTTATTTTTCATTTTATCCAAAAGATGAAAAATTGAATTAAAATTATTAAAAAGACTAAAAGCATAATTCTACATAATATTCTAACACCTAAATTCAATATTTGTGATTTCTATATTCACAATTTTAGTTGATTTTATGAATAGCATATACATTCAGTTTAATGTATTGAATTACATTTTCACTAAATAATCAAATTAAATAATATCATTAAATTTTGAATGGCCGATAAACTTCGATTCCACAATAATACGCTCCTAAAATACTGTGACTAACTATTTCGTATATTGATATGACATATACAATCACGAAAATAACTAAAAATTGTAATGTATTTATTAATTCGACATAATATTTGCATAATTCTTTTCTTCACTTTATATTATATTTGAATATTGCAAAATAAACTAATAAATAGCAAATAAACTTTGCAATCAAATTAAAGAGTTATTCGATACAGTGAGTTGATAATAACTGTACAATACAAATTTATTGAATTCGCCCAAAAGTATTTAAATGATCCGTCTTCTACAAAAAAAAAATCTTAATTACAAGTAACCACTTGTATTAAATGCATCTTCAATTCTATCTCCATAAATATAGACATATCATGCATAACTCATGGCGAAGTGACTGTACAGTTTTCTTTCTATTGTATTCCAACTTCCTCCACTGCACATCCCCATCCTGGAAAACTCCTTAACTATAAGAGGTGAATTTATATTAAAATGAGGTGCTGCTTCTAATATCTTGAATATTTATTTTGGAACCAGATGAAAGAATCAACTCACATGTTTCAATATATATATATATTTCATCACTGCTTTATAAAAGCAATTTGCTTGTTCTAATCTTCAACATTAAGACCAAGACCCTTTGAAATAAGAAGCTCTGCTGTTTCCTTACATTCATAACAATATACTGCATTATGAAGAGCCATTTGGCCTGAACAATGTGAACAAAGAAACTCTGATTAATCTTTTCTATTTAATTGGGCGGATATATGAAGAACAGAGTAACTTGATCCATATTTTGTAATAATATATTCACAATTGATATTTATTGATAGTTAATCGACATTTTTGGTTTGCTGAAGCAATATCTAAATTGAGTTAATACTGTATCAGCATCATTGCACCATGTGAAATAAGAAGTTCGATTGTTTTTGTACTATTATACAATGCTGCAATATCAAAAGCGGTTTGTTCATCTTTATCTTTTTCGTTGATATTTGCACCATGTGAAATAAGAAGTTCGGCTATTTCTTTATTATTATAATGTGATGCATAAGGAAGAGCGGTTTGTTCATCTATATCTTTCTCATTGACATTTGCACCATGTGAAATAAGAAGCTCGGCTGTTTCTGTACTATTATGTTCTGCTGCAATATGAAGGGCGGTTTCACCATAGCTGTCTTTTTCATTGATATTTGCACCAATTGAAAGGAAACATTCGACAAGGGATGGAATATTATACTGCGGTGAATAAACAAAACATTTGTTTAAATCATTAGTTTGATCGAAATAAACTAAGAATGATTCAAGATTATGAAACAATCCACAACATCTTAACTCAATCTCTATATTGTATTCATTCATCAAGAATGTAACAAAATCAATGTTGTGTGAAATAATTGCATATTCCATACATTCTTCATCTGGTTTTTTATATTTCAAACATTCACTCATGATCTCTGGATTTCCTCCTAAAAATGAAAATGCTAGACATGTTTCAGTTATTTCTGAGTCACAATCTGTTCTTAATAACTTGAAACAATCAACTGCTCCATGGTAACAACATAATTCAAGTAATGAATATCCTTTGTTAGAATATGGATATACCCTGCTTATAAGTTTTTGATCTTGATCAAACCCATCTATTCCAGTGAATGCGATGAATCTTTCTTTGTCATCATTCATAATTGCTCTGTAGATTGTATCTTCTGTATGAATATCGAGATTTTTAAAATCAAATTCTCCGAAATCAAAATATTTGTCTAATATAATTCCATATTCTTTATAAAACAGGAATTTTGAGACAAATATGTGATTGTTGACTTCTTCCACATGATATTCATCATATAAGAGTTTGGCAAGAAATAAATATGACTTTGCATAGCGATTATTATACGGAATGATATCTAAAATGTCTCCAATAAGCTTTTTGGGTGGATATTTCTTGGAATCAATCAATACTGTTTTGATCATTTTGTAAATACGATTTAATTCTTCTTCATTTGTCGTTTTTAACTGGTACAGTGCAATGTATGAATCGATATAGTATTTGTTGATATTTCTCAATTCACTGAATTTATTTGGATGATTGTCCTGATCAGACATTAATAATTTTTAAAATGGACATATTTGCGTTTTACCATATTAAATACCCAGTATATCCATTAGAAGAAAAAATATTATGTTATGCATGTGGAAAACAATGGCAAAAAAAATCAGATATTGATTATGAATTTTGATGAAATTAATAGATATGAAATGATGTGATAACAATATAAATGTTGATGGCAAGAGAATTTTCATTAAGATACTTGGATTATTCAAGATATTTGCCAACTATTTTAAAATTCGATTCATAAGCTCTCATATATTAGGTAAATACTATATTATACACGTGCGCTTAACATCATTAAAAATTGAAAGGGCTTATTAATAATAAAAGTTGCTCTAAATCGATTTAGATTAAAGTATTATAAAAGTTGTTAATCCGAAAGACTATGAACTCAATTCATGTTTTTAGTAAAAAATTTGTATAGTCAAATCATTAACTTAGAAAAATGAATATCGAAATTTAAAATTCTTAATAAAATTCTTTTATTCTAAAACTATTAATAATTTTTTACTTGTGAAGTACATTAGTAGGCTATTTTTGATTGCATATGATTAGATAATTTGGAAACGATTAAATAGAGCTTAATATGCTTGTGAAATCAAAAATAAAGGTATATTCTTTGGATTTTGAGATGCTGAATTCTGTTTTGGATTTTTGATTAACAATATATTTGAACCAAAGTAATATAGTGTTCGAGCAATTCTTAACGAACAGCATGGTCAAAGTAAATCATCGCTTCATTACCTTAAAGAATAGCATCATTTAACGCCTTAACGTTATTTTGGATTTTTAAAAAATCCAGTTTTGGATAAAGATTTAAACTTGATACATTTGTCAATCCTATGAAATAATTCACATTATTATTGCATGAATTTATTCTTGATTTTGGAGGTTGAATTTTTGTTAGCTTTACAAAATCTGATCGTTATTTTATCGCTAACAATCATTGTTTTTTCAAATAATAATACTATATTATATTTATTAGTCCTAAATATCAAAGATCTCACAACTCTTATCAATCAATATAGGAGTTTAAAAAAATGGGTGAGTTGGTTGATGTTTCTCTCTTTCTCGATAATAGTACTATTGCTTCTCTTCGCGGGAAGGTTTTTGGTCATGATGGCTCAATCTTGACGTTCAAAGAAGGTGTGATCGCCAAGAAAAGCCGACCGAGAGAATTTATCTTCTATAGAAACAAAAAATCATGGATTAATGATTTAGTAAAAGAAAATATATTCCCTAAAGTTATTGGCCTTGCATATATCGAAAGTCAGGATGGAGATAATTATAGATTTAAGCTTGATCCTACTTTGCTTACTAATGAAAACGAAATGTTACCTTGGCTTATGTTAGAAGATCTTCAAAAAGGATACGCAAAGCCGGCTGTTCTTGATGTAAAATTGGGAACTCGAACATGGGAAATGGGCGCAGCGAACGATAAAGTTTTGAGGCATAAAATGAAATGCTCTCAAGGCACTACAGGTTCATTGTATTTTCGTGTTCGCGCTGCGATGTGGTATTCTCCAAATCCAGATGATTGGCCAAAAGACGGAGATGCCTCACTTTTAAAGAGAGACTTTGGAACAACATGTACTAAGGAAGAGCTAATGAAGTTCTTCTCAGACTTTTTCCATGTTAAGGATCTTGTTCCAAAATTTATAGATAAAATTAAAAAGATTATTGAAGGAATTACGATTCTCCGTCAAGAGGCGGATGTCAGAATTTATAGTTCTTCAGCATTATTCGTATATGATGCGGAAGACCCTTCAAAATTCGATTGCAGACTTCTTGATTTTGAAAAAACTTACTTCAACGTAGAAGTCTCGGCAAAAAGGTTCAATGAGTCAATAGAAGACTGTGAAGACTCAGTGATTCCTGCCCTCGAAGAACTCGTACATTGTTTGAATGCATTATAATATATTTTTATAATAAATTTTTGTTTGTATTTTCTAGCAAAATAGTAATATCACATCACACACATTGTAAACACTAAAGTATAGCATTCTCCTTCAAAAATTTATGTCCAATTTTTTTTATCAACAAGATTTTCACTTTTCTTGATTTGATTGGTTCATTCAATTTTTTCTGAATAAAATCATTGTTTTTTATATTAAAAAAAGTGGGTGAACCGTGAATCGAACACGGATCTATTGAGCCACAATCAACAATACTAACCATTATACCATTCACCCCTTACATTTTATTTATTTTCTATTATCTAGTAATATAATCTTCAAATCATTCCGATCAGATCCGAAACATTGAATTTTAGGCGTGTGGGCAATTTTAACGACATTTTTTAACGCGATACGAGCGTAAGTCCATAGAATGTGTTTTGAGGGAAACTATAAAAATCCAAAATAGAGGTAAGTGCGCCATTATTACCTGCGAAGTTACATGGAATAAATCGAAGAGTAAGTACAAGATGATCTTGCATCTTTCCAAGTAAATGAAATTTATTAAAATTAAGATGATAATATTCATTTATAGTATGTGTATGATGTGTTTTCAAAATTTCTTCAAATAAAATGCAATGATAATTTTGGAATAAATTTTTTCTTTGTGTATATTTCATTTTTTATTAGTGAAAATATCATTACATCAATAAGGAAAGCACAATCCAAATTCATATTAGTTAAATTAATCTACGACCAAAAGCCCGCCAAATTTGAATTAAACACGTTTTTTGATAAAAGTGTCATTTATGATTGTTGCATTTAGGGATAGTAGCCAATTTCGGTACAAAAAAGGTAGTGGGGCTTCCAGGCGCGTTGCGCCCTCTAGCCCTGAAGATGTTTAGTATAAATGAAGTTTTTATTCGGAAAATTGTTAGTCTTCTGGTGTGAATTCGGAGGACTCTTCTTCTTCCTCCATTGCTTCTGGGAAGAAGCCTTCTTCTGGGTCGAAAACATTATATAATGTGTCACTTTTCACAAATTATATATGTTTTCATGATTTGTCACTTTTCTGTCACTTTTCGGGTAAAAACATTTTTATTATTATATATAAATGAATTTTACAAAACCACCGTTACCGTTCTTTGGAAATAAGAGTAGATGTAAAGATATTATATTGAGAGAACTTAAGAAACTACCGAATGGTCTAACATTTGTAGATTTGTTCGGTGGAAGTTTCTATATATCCCATTTGTGCCATACAATATTCCCAGACTCAAAGATTATATGCAATGACTTCGACAACTATATGGACCGTCTCAAACATATTCCAGACACAAACAATATATTGAAAGAGTTAAAAGAAAAGATTCAGATAGGTAAGATGGAACGTATACCATTAGATAACAAAAATATTGTGAGAGAGGTTTTGAAAAAAGCAGAATATATAGACTGGGATAGTATATCTGCTAGACTATTATATAGTGGTTCTATAAGAGTTCATGACATTGAAACACTTATGTCAAAAGTTTTATATCTTAACTATACAAATGTTTTCAAAGAGGACATAGAAAAATATATTGAGGGTATAGAGTTTGTGAGATGTTATTGGACAGAGTTGTATGAAAAATATAAAGACAAGGAAAATTTTTTCTTTATAGTGGACCCGCCGTTCTATAACACATGGGATTTTCAATACCAAGTAGACTGGACTTTGAGAGACTCTTTAGAAACTTTAGACGTTTTACATAACCATCCATGCTTTTACTTTACATCCGATAAAAGTGGTTTGGAAACCGTTATGAGATGGTTAGAGGACATACATGACTATGAGTTTAGATATGACAAGATAGAATATGAGAGAGGTCCTATAAACCGGAGAAAGTGTCATAACAAAGAAATTTTATTAGTAAGTAAATGTGGTTTGAAATAGGACTACTTGTTTTAGGTTTTTTCATTGTGTCATTTTTTATTTGACGTGGCAGAAAAGTACAGAGAATATGAAGATGAACCAATGCCTGCAAATGTTCAGTATATGTACTCGTAAGAGATATTTTTATCTAATATTAAATGGACGCACAGACTTAGCGAATGCACAGCAACCTGGACAACCAAACCAGAGAATATTCCAAATGAAGTTAGAATACAAACTGCAATGGCAAACTATGGTCAAGTGCCAACAGATGTACAAATGCAAACTGCCATGTCAAATGACGCTGCGTTAGGTTTGCACATGGTATGCAAATATGAGATGGAAAGAGTTTTATACAACCCTGAAGTGGGATATAAACAACTTTATGCAGATGACGCGAACACAGGAGTTGACCCAGAATATGTTTTCTACCAGAGGAGAAACAGAATGTATGAGCTCCAGTTAAAGAATGCTATGGAACTCAACAGGAAACGCAAAAAGACTAGGTGGACATTAGATTTTTACATATAGTAAAATGGGTTTCTTCAGTAGTATTGGAAACTTCTTTCGAAATGTTGGAAGAGGTATATGGAATGGAATAAAAACCGTAGGAAGAGGAATTTGGAACGGAGTCAAAAAATATTGGTAAAAGAGTAGGTCAGTTTGTTGGTATTATACCTAAAGACCCTGAACCAGAAGAGCAAGCTCCTGTTATACAACAGCCTGAACCTGCACCACAGTCTAGTTGGCAACCAAATCCAACACCTCAACCGTATTAAAAAATTATATTTTTTACCGTTCGATAGTAGTTGTATATGAAACTAAGTTCTAAGTAAAACGCATGGTATAATGGAATTATTCTTTTTCTTCCATCTGTAGTAAACCATACTTGAAGATCTGAAATACTTCCACTCGGCGGTTCATATAACTTTGTAGGTTTTTCGTAAAAGTCATTTGCCAAGCATAAGAAAGAGTTTTGGGCGCCAGAAAATGAAGCATGAACAATAATAGCAGCTGGGTCGAAAACATTTTCATATGTTCCATTAGGGTTTTCGACTTCATAAAAGTCTGGTGTGTACTGGATATGCTGCAGGCTGATTTAACATCCTCATAAATCTATACCATGCCAAGTTGTTATATTTTGTAGAAATATAAACGTTTTCTCCAAGGTCTTCTATTCTATTGATTTTAACAGTTGCATTTTTCCTGTCATAAATAATATCGAGATGGTACTCTCCCTCGTCAATGTTATACTGGTTTGCATATTCGATATAGATATCGTTTATTTTTTCTTGAAAAGCTTGAAGAGTTGTTTCTAAGTTTACAAGCAAACTAACTTGTAAAAGTTTTCCCTGTTCAATTTTCTCATACATACGTTTTTCTTTGTTTAGTATCGAACTTCAAAACCGACCGTAAATGGGAAACCATGTATGGCTTCTGAAATGAACTTCATTCTACGAAAGCCAATAGCTTTTGTGACAGATGGGTCTCTTAGCCATCTTAATGGGTAGTCAAAACGATAGCCTTCATGCTTTACGGTCTCTGTCTCAAACTTTTGACCGACATTAGTAAAAAGTTCATCTAATGGTTTAGTTGTAGCAACTCTTGAATTTTCTTTTTTTTCTATTGAAAGCATATTTTATCTAGAATAAAAATGTCGAAAGATATTGCTTCCATGAGAGAAATACAACACAACCGACAACTCATTATGCAAGCTCTAAATAAGAACACAACAAACTTTTCAAACTATTCTAAGATATCTGAGTCATTGAAAGAAGGAAACTTAAAACTGACATTAAACCCAATGACAGATGAGTTTCTATTTCAAGACAAGAAGAACAATACTGTCTGTATAAATCCAACAAAAGGAACTTTAAACGAGAAACCTATAAATGAACTCTTTTGAAAGCAGATGTTGACAACAAAGCTGACAAAGAATATGTAGACGATGCAATAGCAAAAGAAGAAGAAAGAGCTAACAATGCTTATGCAACAAAAGAACATACTCATCCTGAACTAGCAGACAAAAAATATGTTGACAATAAAATGTCAAGTGAAGTGACAAGAGCTGAAAACGAATATTCTAAAAAGACTCATACACATTCTATATCTGAAATAACAGACTTAAACGTTAGCCTTGAAAAGAAAGCGGATAAGGAATGTGTGGCTAGTGCGTTAGAGAAGAAAGCAGATAAGGAATATGTGGATGAAAAAGATAAAGAAATTATAGAAAGGGCTGACTGGTATCATGAATGGACATCGAAGATTTTAAAAACTAAAGCCGATACAGGATGGGTTTCAGGATGTTTAGACCTTAAAGCAGATAAAACTTATGTTAACGATGAGTTAGAGAAGAAAGCAGACAAGAACCATACACATACAAGTTTTACAACTTTTACAGCAGATGATATTACACTAAACACAACCTTGCCAAGTAAAGGTCCAACAATACCACCGGCAACAAGTCTTGTAGATACTTTGATATCTAATGACAATAGTATTATGCATCTAAGACAGGAACTCAATGTGCTTAAACAAATTTTGCCGAATCTTATGTACCCGGTTGGCTCATTATATGTTTCAATGAACTCTACCAGACCAGAAGTAGTACTTGGTTTTGGAACTTGGACTCAAATAGTCGACAGGTTTTTGTATTGTGCAAACTCTTCAAAGGAAACAGGTGGAAGTAAAACGATTTCAGGTGAAAATTTACCTGCACATAGTCACTACATAGATTTAAGTACATCTCAAGCAGGTTGGCATAAGCATAAATTTTGGGATTGGTCAGCAATGACAAAAGGTAAAGGATATGATGTTAAAGACAACGTTAAGTTTGCTATAAATTGTTACTGGAGTAACACTGAGGGAGGAGGAAACCATACACATCGCGTTCTCAGGATATACGCAAAACAACGGGACAAAGTAAAGACTACATGCCACCTTACATGACAGTTTACGCATGGTATAGAAATGCTTAGTCGTCATTTTCAACTTCTTTAGCATATTCGTCAGGAGTTGTCTTATATTTGTTAGGAACTGTCTTTGAAAGTATACACCTTGAACTTTGACAAGTTTGAAACGAGGTCTGACAATAGTAGTTTTATCTTCTGCTTGCAGTGTGTACATTTTGCCATGTTTGCCTAAAACTTCATAATATTCTCTTTGTATACTTTCTTCTATTTTAACGAACACGAATGTGAGTACCTGTCGGTTCCCATTGTTTGTCATAGTCCAATAGTATTTTCATATGGGTCGCGTTTAGGTATTTCTATTTTTCTTTGTCACCTTTCTGAAGTTTGAAGCCCGGCATTCTTTCTTGTTTGTCTCTTTTGACTAAATTATTAAATATATAGTCTTTCTCTAAGTCAGGGTTGTTTTTTCATTTCTTCGGGGGAGTGGTTTCCCAAACCTTTTTGTTTACGGCTATTGTAAATATTTAAACTTGTCTCATCTTTGCCTGGGAGAAGTGTCTATACTTGTCGTCATATGACATTTCATTTGCTTCACCACCTTGTGGTTGGTTTAAGTCTCTTAACATTTTTATACAACCGTCAATGACACCAAGAGCAGAATGGTTTTGGTCGACAATGAAATATTGGTTTACATTTTTTGAACGCAGATAGTTTTTTACATCATCTGATTTGAAAGAACTTTCACAGTCAGATGTCAGTTTTGTTGGATGGTATTTGTCAACGAATATTGTCAAAGCAGTTTTCACATCTAAAATATTTTTGGACCATAATGGTATGGCTTTCACAGTATCTTGTGTTTTGACCAACAAATATTAACCAGTATGGTGGTCCATCTTCTCTATCCCTCGGAATGTTTTCCAAGATATCCATAAACCAAGCATTTGGTGTTGAACTAAAGATTTTTATCATGAGTGCTTTCTTTGTCGCTTTAGAAACATAGGGGTCCTTGTTTGGATTCGTCATTTTTTAACCCATAAGAAATGGGTTTATTTGGCGCATTAGCAGGAGTTGCATCCAGATTTTTTACCCGCAGTAGACAACATAGCTAGAGGTGTATTTGGAGTTGGAAGGAAGATTTTGAGTACATTAGGTATACTGAAAGAGAAAGCACAACCTATTATACAAACTGTACAGAAAGGTTGGGATGTAGCACGAGATGCAACAAAATCTTATTCCAAATCCTGAAACAGAGGAAAAGTTCAAGGATGGATGGACAATGTAGGAAGACAAGCAGGAAACTATTATAACAAAGCAAATGACTACTATAACCAAGCAGGACACTATATGGACCAAGGTGAAAGATTCTTTAACAGAGGATATAACCATGCACAACAATGGGTAAACAATAACCAACCTCAACCGCCTCAAACGTGGGGAATGTAAAGTTTTTTACTGAGATGAAATGAACAATACAGCATTGAGACAAATGGGTTTCAAGATGGATTTGTCGACTTCCAGCAGTTACACCACGTGTTTGTCAAGTTCTTCCTATACCTCAGGAAGTTTTAGCCGATTAAAAACACACAACCCAGTTGAAAACAAACCAAACTAAAATTTTTTACTGAATGAAATGACCGAAGAAGTTGAAACGGTAGATTTGACACCACAACAAAAAGTTCAGAACCATTGTCAAAACCCGTCAAAGAACTTACAGATGAAGAGAAAAATTCAATAATAGAAAGTGCCAGGTCTGGAAATAACAAAACGTCTATCGACAACTACATATCTTCTGTCAGAACTTTCTAACTTCATCGGAACAGTATAATTGTTTTGAAACCATAATGAAGTTTGCAACATTTTCACAAAACTCTTTGGTCTTTATACTTTCTTTCAACAACTCCAACTTTGTCTGTTATAAGACTCTTCAAAGCATCTGAGTTCAAAACTTTTGTTGTATCTATACTTTGAAGTTCATTGCAAACTATAAGTTTCATATTCTCTATTGAGGAGTTAAACTTGCCACAGATGTTTTCTAAGTTTGTCATATTCGATTCGGATTCGAATAGCCCTCTAACAGTTTGCATAAAATATCTGTAAAAGAAAGTATTCTTACCAGTTCCTTGTTTTCCAATTATAATGAGAGCAGTTTCATTTTTAGCACTTGGATGTTGTAAGATATTTGCAAACCAACATAAGATATACTCATAGACTCTTTTGTTTCCATTGCATATAATTTCTTTGACATGGTCTAACCAAGCTTCTATAATACTGTGTTTCCATTCTACTTGTTCGTATTTATATCCAGTGAAGATAGAATAAAGTTTGGAGAAGGTGTATAGAACTTTATACCTCGAACTGAAAAATCTTCTAACTTTGACAATAAGATATCCCAAGCATCTAACATCTTCATTCCAACTTGTACAACTTTTATTTTCTTAAGTTTCTGTCTACATTCTTGTTCAGACACTATTGTTGCTCTTGGTTTGTTAAAGACAACATCCCATTCTTTCATGACATAACATTCTGGGGCAGAGTCAACATAAATGACTAAACGTTTCAAATTCTCGACTGCTTTGTTATAGTCTCTAAATGGACACATATTTCTGAATGCTTGGAAGTCATAAAAATCTGAAACATCTATTCTGTACATTTTTATAAAAATAAAAAAAATATTTTTTTTATTCTTGACTTTGTTGTTTCCATTTGTTGCATTTGTTGTTCTTGAGCTATTTGTTGTTGAAGTTGTTCTTGTAATACAATACTTTCACCAGTTGCATCTTCCAATTCGAAACTTTCTGCCGTCATTGACAAATACATAGGACATAAAAGTTTTACAGGAACAAAGTTTGCGTCAACTAATGTCAACGTTATACTTGCCAAAGTGGTTTGAGTTCACTAAGGTTGAAAATTCTGCATTCGAATGAACAATAGGCAAACCAGCAGAGAAAGTATTGTTTATACGCATAAGTATCTTTTGGTCATAATAGTTTCTGTCGACATTCGAATAACACTTTGAACCTAAGTTTGAAACAATATATAAGATTGGTGTGCTTAATGTCAATGGAATAGACATTCCTTGTATGACACCTTTTCCTGTTATAGGAAAACTGTTGGTAGTAAAAACCAGATATAAGTTTTGTATTATAGCTCATATCGTTTATAGTAAACTCAGTCGGACATCCAAACATAATGAAACCTGCTCTAGTTGCAGCACATGTTACACCCGTCCTTAAAGTATTAAATAAGTCAACAAAAACCTGTTGGTGGTATATCTGAGTAAGTATCTTCAAAGGAGTATTTTTTTGCCATTCACAACAATAAAGTCTTCTGGTGTCAAAAGAGCAAAACAGGCTTTAGTCGTCATTGTGTTTAAAGTTAGTTTACAATACCGTCCTTGAGGACTTTGTAAGTTTGTTGTTATAGAATTATATGACTCAGGGTTTTTTAGTCGTAATAGTATAAACCATTATGTCTTCTGCCATTTATATATATTTAAAAGTTTTTCTGAAAGTGGAGAAGAACTTCATCTAAACTTTCACATGGCGTTTCTTGAAGTTCTCTGTCTAAGAAGTTCAAATATTTTGTAAAGACATAGAACTTTCCTTTGTCTACACGAACAAACAAAACAGGGTCTTTCATATCGTTCAAAAGTGTGTAAAGTCCTTTACATGAAATAAAGTCTATATTATTTTTCTTCAAACATCTTTCAAGAAGTTTTTGACATTTTTACTTAGCAAATAAATTTTAATGAAATGTTGTGGTCGTCAAATATTTTTATGACGTCTGGGAAACTATACTTTAAGTTCAACGTTTCACCTCCTTTCATAACGTATATCTTGTCAATGACATTATATGAAACACCACAGCAACTAATGTCGGGTTCTATTTCTTTGATGTTTATATCGTCTGCCTCTGTCAAAAGTTTCAATAGTTCTTTCAAGACTTCATGAGGTGCAATGACATATGAGTTCACTTTACAGGGTTGTGTTCGACCAAGTTTAACATTATACTTAAAGCTTGACAAATCTTCTCCTGAGTTTGAAGTTTGTCTTTCAGTTGTTGGTAGTCGTTTCGAATATCTGCAACAGAACTTAAGTCTCTGCTAACTTCAGGATATGTTGGTTGTTCTTTTACAGGAACAATTGTTATACCATCTTCGTCCTCGTATGGTTTCCCCACTTCAACATCTCTGTCTTTGACATTGACAACAACACTTTGACTGTTTGTTTGAGTTGGTGAATTTAACTTCACATCTGCCACCGCCATTAAACCTTTTGAAACACTTACGCTTCTATTTTTCGGAAATGACATTTTACTTAGAATAAAAAGATGGACGTATTCGAGTATCTCTTCGAATTGAAGCAAACAAAGTTTACACCACACAAACAATACAAATACATTGACAGAATAGTTCTTTATACAAACAATGGTAAATGTTATAGAATAGCAGTCTTTGCTGAACCAAAATATTTTTCATAAAGCAAAGAAAGTTGGTATAACTGAAATGGTGAAAGTTCTTGACGTTGACAAAAATATAACAACAAAACTTACAGATATTTCTAAAGGTAAGTTTATCTTACAATATTATGTCAAAAACTGGCGTACTGTCAATATTTGACGGAGAGAAGTCAGTTCAAGAACAACTTACTGACCTGCTGCCAAAATCTGCTCGATGGAAGCTGTCGTTATGCCAATCTGAGGAGCCCCAGCAGGTTTCATCGAACGAATCTTCAAAAGAGCATCTTCCGTGAAAAGTGCTATTGGTTTTGTAAACTTCTTTGCTCTCAGTTCATCTGGACCGTCTCTGTCACCAGTATATTGTATTTGTACAGTACCAACAGTTGAAATACCACCCATAAAGTCTTCTGAGTCAGCAAATGGAATGCCAAGCCAAAAGTTTGAACGGTCTCCATTTGTATATTGAGTTTTTTGACCTCCTGTATGAGTCCATACTTTCACATATGGCATAATAGAACTTTGCATTTCAGGGTTTATGGTTGTTGTGAAGTTGTTGTTAAAGTTCATAGCATCTAATGTCAAGTTGTATGACCTCATATCCTCAACTGTAGAATATTCTTCTCTTGGATAATATTTGCCATCTATGTTTATATGATATTTAATACCGGGGTTGTAGAAACAAGAATAGTCATTTATAGTTCGTCTGAACAGTACAAACATAGTATCTGCATGTTTCATTGCAGTTGTTAAAGCAATATCTGTTCTTGCACCTGGGTCAGCACTTTGGTTTCCAACTTCACCTGCAAAGTCTTTGACAGATATTTGTGTGTATAGGGAACATAAGTGGAACTGCAATATATTTGGCAGCTAAAGCATTTGAAATATCTGGGTCCAACATATAGACTGCAAGTCTGCTTTCTATTCTCTTGCATTCAAACTTTTCGCATGTAAACTTAACTGGGTCCCAAGCAGTTCCAGCAGCATTGAAATAATAGTTTACTTCATTGTTGAAGTTTGAGAAACCAAAGTCTAAGTCAACTTTGTCTTTGCAAAAGTCGGCGAATGACGTTTTATTTGTTCCCATTACGTCTGTAAGAGTGAATGGGTCTTGTGTTGGTGCAATGACTAAGTTATTTTTGCTTGGAGTAAGTTCGATAGAAATTTTTCCTGCCCAGTTTGGCAAGTATCTTAAAAACCTGAAGATGAGGAAAGATGACAAAGGAACTCTAAGTTTCAGTTTTACTTTAGTGGCAGCAGTTCCATCTGAACCAGAAAGGTTAACATAAACTCCTGGAACGTTAGGGTCAAGTCTTCTTATTTTCTCAATATTTGCATACTGGTCTGTTTGTTCTCTAGCTTGTGGTTGTACTGAGTTTCTCAAAGCGAACCATTCATAGTTTGCCCATGTTACTGTTTGAACTAAGTCAGAGTTAGAATATATCTTATATCCCATGAAAACTTCTGGAGCATATTGGTATCCGACATAGAAAATTCCATTGCAACCTTTCTTGTCAGACAACTTGGCAGAAGGTTTTATTTCAATGTCTTGTTCCACGTATAAGAATGAGTTGTCAATAGAAATAATATGAACCTGTCGCAAGCAATATCTACTGTTGTTGAAGAACCTTCTCCAAACTCACCTACGTTTCCATAAGAAACAGCAGTTGTATATTCGTAAGTTCCAGGAACTATTTCTGACCTTCTAATGGCATTGTCGCATTCGTTATACCATTCGGAAACATTTCCGTTCATGGCATCCAAACTGTTGGCGTTATATTCTGAGCGGCGTACAATTTCATATGGGTAAAAATATAGAATAGTTGGATTTATTTGTCATAATTGTTTCGGACCAAGCTTTACTTTCTTCCTGACTGAGTTTTTAACTCTTCTTTTTCCTTCATTGCCACTACTTTCACTAGATGAAGTTACTTCTTCACTACTTTCACTTTGTTCTACTCTTCTTCTTTGGTGTCGCTTTTGGTAACTTGCCCTCTGCTTCAAGTTGTTGCATCTTTGCCTCATGTTCACCTAGTATGTTGTAAATTTCCCATGTCCTTTTTGCCTTTGGGCTCTGGTCGCCCATCTCAGGTAACCTATATCCTAGAAAATTTTGTCATAGTTTGTATTTGAGTCTTCGCGTATTGTTTGCATGACTCTTTCCTGAGTTTCCGGTTCAAGCTCTTCAAACAGAGCTTGTCCACATGGAATAAGCTCGTTTCCAAATATATGTTTTTTGTAGCCATTCTGGTTTTCTTTCCATGTTACCAATAATATCTTTTGTGAATGGGAAAGCTTTTACCACAATGTTTCAGTCTTGCGTCATTTATTTCTGTAGTTGGTTTTTTTGTCAAGGAACATGTTTTTCAATACTAACATTTCATTTGGTACTGTCCATTTGAGTTTTCTTAAATATTCATCCCTTCTCGGTTCATTGTCTGCAAAGTAAGTTTTTATGACATTTTTGCAAACTTTCGTTTGCAAGGTCATGTACAATAGGTTCTCTTCCTTCTCTATCCCTAACTTTCTTTCTAAACTCTTCACCAAATATACCATCTTTATGGTTCTGTGTAGTTCTTTGAGATAAATGTTTTAGAACGTCAGGTGTTATATTTCCATCAGCCATGTTCATTTCATACTGGTCCAAAATATCTGCATGTTTCATATCTTTCAATGCATTAAAGCCGCGCTGAAAATACCAGCTATATCTGGTTACCATTCACTTCCATTGCGTCTACAACTTCTTGGAATTGTGGTTGTAAGTTTATGAACCACCTATCCGGATTAGCTTTATGACCCCATCTCATTGTAGTTCCATAGTCTGCAGAAACAAAAGTAGGTTTGTTTCCATATTGGTTAGGTTCTGAATGAACTTTAAACAATGTTTCATTTCTATATGTTTTGGTGAAATTTAACCTTTTATTTTCACCGAGTTCAGCCAAAGATTGAACGTTATATGGTCGTAAGTAAAAAGGATTGTTGTATTTTGCGTACACTTTCTTTCAGTTCTTCCATTCTATGCTGAATATTTTTCATCTGATGTTGGAGTCTTTTGTATGTCGGCGAACATTTTTCGATATTCTTCTACTATGTCAGCCGAATTTTTCTTAGACTCTTGGAAAGATTCCATATTCCCCGCATACACTTGTTGAGGGTCAAGATTTTTCGGCTGTTCCAAATCTTCATCTAGTTCTGTGAAGTTAGTTTCCAAAGGAGGGACTTGTTTGTTTCCTTCAGGCTCTTCTAGCTGTTGTTGCTGAACTATTTCTTCCATGTCTGGTTGTATCTGAAACTTCTTCCTGTGGAGTTTTGTCTTGTACCTCATCTGCTGGCATTTCATATATTCCGAGACCGTTTTTAAAAAGTTCCCTATCTAAGTCATCCGGACTCATAAACCTTTTCTTCTTTCGTTCCGTCTCTATTTTTTACGCGTTTCATGAAGAGAGTTGAATTATCATTTAGCTCTGACACCAAATATCTCGGAGTAAATTCAGTCATGTCATTTGGATGATATGCTATTAAATCATATCCTTAGCGAGCTTGTATTTTCCAGTTTGAAATTATATCCCATTTGGTGCTGAACCATAAAGCTAAATAGGTTCGGGTCAGTATTTCCTTCCTTGAACTTTCTAATAGCTTCTTTATATCTGTCACTAAAGTCAAGAGTATCTGGGTAACCATAGTCTTCCTTAAGCATTTTTAAGAATTCTTGGTTTCCTTGTTCTCTACTTCTTTTATGTCCTTGCTCTGTTTGTGGTTGTTGCTGTCAGTTTTTTGAACTGTTGGTTGTGGTGCAGTGTTTTGAACTGTTGGTTGTGGTGCAGTGTTTTGAACTGTTGGTTGTGGTGCTGGATTTTGAACTGTTGGTTGTTGTTTGGTTTTGGTGCATGCCTGTGTCTGTGTCCATGTGACGATGTAAATGTTTTAGGTAGTCCTGGTGCAGGTGCTTCTCTTGGAGGGTTTGGTGGTATATAAGTTCCACCAGCTGGTATATAAGTTCCACCAGCTGGCACATATGTTCCATCTGCAGCATAATGTCCTACCTGACTTTCGTTCTTAAGAAAGCATTTACTAGGTCTGTTTTGGTCTGTTGTAACTCTTTTTCTTGACTTTCCACAACAGTTGCTCTAACGGCGTCATAGGCCTTTGAACTGCCTGTCTCGTTGCTGCATCTGTTATTTTCGTCATATTTTGTGCTACTTCTCTTAACTCGTTGTCGAAACCTTCAGACTTCAGTTTCTTTCCAGATGAGAAGTCGTTCACTAGTTTCACCTTACTATGAAGAGCTTCGAAGGTGTTCTTAAAGTCAGCATTCATTAAAGCTTCATTTGAACTGTCTTCATCCGCTTGTATTTTTGTCCTTATTGACCCTATAAGTTGGGCTGCTTTGGCGTTGGCTTGGGCATCTAACCAGTCATTATTAGCTTTTATATATTCTGCGCTTTTCATTGCCTTTTGCATGGCTGCGTCGTTATTTTGACTTTCTTGTGCTAAGTTTTCATACTGTATGGTTTGGTTTTGCAACTGTAAAAGTTTTTCTGCCTTTACATTTGCTTCAACTTCTTTTTTATACTCATCGCTATCCATATATGTCTTCAGGGCTTTTGTTTTATTTCTTCATCTTTCAGTACTTTATATTGAGTAGTATGTTTTTCAAATTTATAACATCTTGTTCCATTTTTGCTACTTCTGCTGCTTTTTCTGACACTTTTTTCGCATATTCCTCTGTACTTAGTTCTTTCAGTTGTTCTTTCTTCTTTTTCTCTACGTTTAACTCATTTAGTTTCTTTGTGTGTCTGTCATATTCTAGTTTCTTTTCGTTTCACTTATTTGTTTCTGTATGTCTATGTTTGACTTTTTGACATCTGTTATTTGATTTTTGAGTGAACTCAAATTCATTTGACTTTGAGGTTATAAGCTGTTCCGTCTGCAGCTCCACCATAGCCTGCCATTTTCGCTAAAAGTGCCGCTCTTAAACCTCCACTCTGTGCACCAATAACTCGGTTTAAAAGCATAGGGTTGCTTGACATTTGTTGCAACATAGTGGGGTCATTCATCATTTGTTGTTGCAACTGTTGTTGTGGTGTCAGTTTTACTATTGGATGTTTCAATGCTCTCTTCCTCTTACGTATATTCTTACGTAGCTTACGTGGCATTTTAAGTGAAGTTAAAAAGCGGTTTTTGACAGATGTTTATATGACACTTTTTGTTCAGCACAAAAAACTACTCGGTCAAAGTGTTGTCAGTTTTGTAAAATAACGGTCCTATCTTGTTTTAAAATGGAGAAAAGGCTTCTCAAAGTATACTTCCTTGGAACGCCCGTAACTTTTCCTGTAGCGACGATAGACCCTTACTTGTCCGGACAAAGTTATACTATTTTGAGTGCTCTACAAAAAAGTCAACGGCGACGACTCTCAAAAACTTTTTATGGGCTAGAGGGCACGAAGTGCCTGGAAGGCCATCCCAAGAAAAAAAAAACTTCATTATACTAAACATCTTCAGGGCTAGAGGGCACGAAGTGCCTGGAGGCCCCACTACCTTTTTTTTTTTTTTTTTTTTTTTTTTTTATTATCCATATTATAAAAATGAAATTTTGAAATATCATGATAAAATAATTTCTAAAATTAAAGACAAAATTAAAAATAATGAATATATAAAGGGAAAAACTAAATCACAACTTAAACAATTGAAAGATTTCAAAAATAAAGTATTAACAGAAGAAGATATTGATGAATTATATAATTTATATAATCCCGAGCCGCAAAAAACAAAGATGCAAAACACCCAAGTCCTTCAGACCATAAGTGATGCACAAGCTTTAATTTATGATTCATTAGTTAAACCACACTCAGCCCGACTTTTAAATGAAGATCAACTTTTGGAATTCATCCTTCAACATAAACTCGAAGCAGGAAAGTATATCAAACCTTTATATACAGCATATTTAAAACAAATGAATAGAATACATCCGGAATTAATGAAAGGAGGAATGAAATCCAAAATCAAAGCAGATAAAATTAAACCACTTGCAACACCAAAACCTCCAACAGTAGTACCTCCTCCTTCAGTTAATCCTTCATCATTCACTTTATTATATCCATTTCAAACATTAAAGAAGCAAAAAGATTTTAAAAGGGATTTCAAGATATTAAATAAACCAACTGACCCAAAAATTCAACCGTTAAAGGAAAAATTTAGTCGCCCCTCATTTGCACCATATCCATATTCATACGAAATCGATCATTTAGAATATTCAAAAGGAAACGTTACTTATTTATTTGCCATTAACATTAACACCAGATATTTATATTGCATTCCGGTGAAAGGGAAAACAGAACAGGAAACAAGAAGAGCTATTCAATACTTACTAGATCATGAAAGAGTAGATAATATCAGGGGTGATGGTGATAAAGGATTTCAGGTAGCTATGGCTCATTATTTCCCACAAATTAATTTTTACTTTTCATCCTCTCCATATACGTTTCATAATAAAATAGTTGATGCGGTAATGAGAACTCTTAGAGATGCGTTAGGGGTTAACGGTCAGATATACTGGGATGGAAATCATGACTCTATCATACAGCAGTTAGTATATTATTACAATAATACATGGCATAGAACTATAAACATGAAACCAGTGGAAATGAAAAATGATATCTCAAAAGAATGGGAATATATTAGAAAGCAAATGGAAAGGTTAAATGATGTTAAACGTGAACAAATTAATTCGGGGCTCATGAATTTTAAAACAAGGGGATAAAGTTTTGATTCATCTCGATTATGGAAAAACTGATAAATCAATGACAAAAAGAAGACGAAGATTTGACACAATAGCTGAATTTGTTAGATATATTAACGGCAATGCATTAGTTGAGGTTAACAATAAATTAATAGAAATTCCGATTTATTTTATTACTCCATTATATTTAAATAATATTTAATTTTTTTTTATTTCGTAAGAAATGAGTGACAACGAAGCAACCAAGAGTCCGGACGATGAATATAAAAAGAAACTAAACAGAATTAAATCAAAAATATGCTATTATAAAAAGAAGCCGCAATGTGGTGGGGTTGAAAACGATCAAGAGAGGAAAGAAATAATCGAAAAATTAGAAACTTATCGTTCAATCATTAAACTGAGTGAAGCAAAAATAAAAGAATTTAATAGAATAAATAAATTGATTAGAAGAGATGAATTTAATAAAGATGAATTTTTAAACTCAATCCAAATTTAATTTTTATTCCTCATCTTCTTGGTTTTTGTGGTTTGTTGTTTTTTAATTTGTTCTTGCATCATTTTGATCATTTCCTCCCTTGTTATGATTCGTGGTAAATTTTGAGCTTGTGTGTGGGGGGGTATCCATTTATATAAAATTTGATGTTATCAGTTAATGAAAACATTAACGAAACCATTAACGATAAAAATATATTTCCATGACTGTTGTCAAAATGTCATGTTGTCTCATTTTTTCAGAGAAGTTAATTGTCATGGTAGCAGTGAAATAAAATTTTGTTATCAGTTATTTTATCATCATTTTATTAACTTCATCTTTAGTTAATAATTTGAATGGATTCGCTAATGTTCCACCTTGAGTCACAACACTTGCCCCGGCTAATTGTGAAGAACCTGGGATAAGTACTCCATGAAATGATTTCATTGGTAACATTAATTTAGAAATAGTTGGCTTAATTAATTTTGTCATTTATGATAAAAATAAAATTACATAATTTAAATTTTTTTCTTTCTCATTTTCTCATCCTGTTTTGGTTTCAGCAACTTTTCAAGTTGTTGTCTTGTCAGTAACTTGAATTTTAACTTTGGATCAAATATTGGGTTTCCATCTTTATCTCTTCCAATAACACCATATGGTAGAATCTTCATTTATATAGGGTGTCCAAAGGTGCGTTTAGCACAGCGCTCTATATGAGACTATTAAAGGAGATATATGCTGATTATAAATATATAATAAAAAATATGAATATATGTATATGATGAGTATGTTGTATTTTGGCGCCATGCCGGGATATAAAATGAATTTTGAGACAAGAGGCGGTTTCGCGGGAAATTTTGGCGGGATTTTTTTCATTTTTTTAATGAATCATAAAGAAAACATCCTCGCTCTTGCAAAAAAATGCAAAGACTGTAAAAAAATCTACGAGACATTGGTAAAATGCTTCGGTATGGATGCTCCTAGCTATTCCACTGTAACGTATCATGTTAGGATGTATCACTTCATGAACAAAAAGGCGCCCATCATAAAAATTGACAAAAAATCGCCGAATCAAAGAAAAATCAAAGCAATTCTTCAAGCGCTAGATGAAGACCCAAGAGCATCACTCAGAAGGATAGAGGAGATGACAAAGATACCACGTACAACAGTCAGTTATTATCTGCACAATTATTTGAACTACAAACTAGCGTATACACGTTGGGTTCCGCACAACCTTAATTCAGTTCAAAAAAAATCTAGAGTCCAATCTTCGAAAGAGCTCCTCTCTATATTGGGTGCGTATCAATCCAAGAAGTTTCGCTTTTTAGTAACAGGGGATGAGTCTTGGTTTCAATATGCAACAGAAGCCAAAATCATGTGGATCCCGAAGGATGAAAATCCGCAAACATTCCCGAAGAAAAAAATTGACACACCAATGATGATGTTGTCGGTTTTTTGGGGCGTGAATGGCATCATCGCAATTGATATTCTTCAAAAACCTAATACGATGAATGCTCAGTATCTAATTGACAATGTTCTTACTCAAATTATCAATTCTGATGAGTTTGAGAAATCCAAACAACAAAAACAAAAGTTTGCAATTCATTTTGATAATTCAAGAGTTCACAAAAGTCATAAGGTAATGAATTACTTGGTGGAAAACAATGTCAAAGTTGTTCCAAACCCAATTTATTCACCTGATATTGCACCCTCTGACTTTTATTTATTCGGCACGCTAAAAAAGAGAGCTGAAGGACGCGAATTCGCGAGTCCAGATGATCTTGAAAATTTTGTAAGAGAGCAATTTGAGCAATTTTCTCATGATGATTTAAAGCGTGTCTTTCAAGCCTGGATCGATCGCTGCGAACGCGTGATTGAATCCAATGGTGATTATATTTAAATAAACTTTATATATATGTAACTTGTTTATTTCTATTCGCAGTATTCAGGTTTGTGCTAAACACACCTTTGGACACCCTATACTAAAATAAAAATTTAAATTATTATTGGAGCTCAGGACTTTCAGTCCGTTCTAAAGTTTGTTTCACAAACATTGAGCGTTCATTGAACTCTATACCATGCGTAAACTGTCATGTAAGGTGGCATGTATTCTTTACTTTGTCCTGTTGTTTGTGTATATCCTGAAACGAAATGTGTATGGTTTCCTTCTCCCTGAGTGTCACTCCAGTAACAATTTATAGCAAACTTAACGTCATCTTTAACATCATATCCTTTACCTTTTGTCATTCCTGACCAATCCCAATATCTATGCTTATGCCAACCCGCTTGAGATGTACTTAAATCTATGTAGTGACTGTGTGCAGGTAAATTTTCACCTGTAATCGTTTTACTTCCCCCTGTTTCCTTTGATGAGTTTGCACAATACAAAAACCTGTCGACTATTTGTTCCCATGCACCAACACCAAACATTACTTGAGGACCTCTTGCATCCATAGATGTATAAATAGAACCTACTGGGTTCATTAAATCAAACATATGAGATATTATAGGATTGTCTCTTTTGAACTTAAAATATAGTGCAACTATTTCAGGTTTCTTTTGGTTTGTGTCAGAATATTTTTTATAATATAATCTTATGTTTTCGGGGTGGGTAAAATCTTGACTATAATATTTATTTCTGTCATCTGTATAATAATATACTATTCTCGTTTTTTCTATTGCATTATATCTTTTATATCTATGATAATCTAAATATAATGTTAACTTTTGTTCATCTACATGTGGTGTTCTGACATCATCTCCATAGTCATAATAATATGGTGCTGGAGCTGGGTCAGGCAATGTCATATCCACCATTTCATAAACTCTTAAATATTTCTTTTGTTCGTCTCCATATAAGTTTAAGTAACAGTTGTTGTCTAATGGAACTTTAACTTGTGTGCCATCATTCTTTTTATAACTTACATACATTTCATTGTTATTTTTCGGAATGAGTTTACACCGTGTACCATTTTTTAAG
The DNA here is from genome assembly GCF_026262505.1 of Trichomonas vaginalis G3. Taxonomy (NCBI): domain Eukaryota; phylum Parabasalia; order Trichomonadida; family Trichomonadidae; genus Trichomonas; species Trichomonas vaginalis. Next base: position 19,645,950 of record NC_067208.1, on the reverse strand, counting down.
GAATGTACAAACTGCCATCTAAAATATTTATTTTCTTCATTGACAGAAAAGTCACCAACAATAGTTTCAATATTTTTTGTTGTTCCTATCAAACTTTGGTATATTTCGTTAACATATTCCTTATCCGCTTTCTTCTCTAACTCATCATTAACATAAGTTTTATCCGCTTTAAGGTCTAAACATCCTGAAACCCATCCTGTATCAGCTTTAGTTTTAAAAATCTTCGATGTCCATTCATGATACCATTCAACACTTTCTTTAATTTCATTATCTTTTTCATCAACATAAACCAAATTTGCCTTCTTATTTAATTCACTAGCCACATATTCCTTATCCGCTTTCTTCATTATGTCATTTAGGAAACCTTTTATGAATTCTTCATTTAAATTAAATCTTCCAATCTTCAAAACTTTGGGAAATGCATTTAATGCGTAATATCTTTGTTCTTCTGGTGGAATTGATGTTATATCATCCGTTATCCCTTTAATTTTTGAATTCATAAATAAAATTTCTTTTATATTTGATATCACTGCACCACCTTTGCAAACGAATTCGAAATGGTCATTTTTCAATACTATCTCCAAATCTCCATATTTCAACCTTTGCGTTTGTTCTGCCGTCTTTGAATTATATGCATATATGGCGTATGTAATGGTCTGAAGGACCTGGGCGCTTTGCGCCTTAAGTTGTTGTGGTTGCTGTTGTTTAATCATTTATTACAATTTAAAAATAAATATTTAATCCATTATCTCATCAGCTATTTTTTCTATTTGAAATTGCCATAATATTTCATTCATAAATTCTAAATCACAATCAAATAGGTCAGTTATTCTAAATTTAATATTTGATAAATCTTTTGAATGAAGAATAAATGAATTCCCGGATAATTGAAACGGATATGATAAAGAAAATGTGTTTAAGTTGATGGATAAAATGTTTTGTATTGATGGGTAAGAGTTAGGGTCTAATGTTTGATGTGAAAATCTCATTGGGGTATTAACTTTATCACATTTGATTAAAATGAAATTGGAACCAGTGTCAGAATACAAAACATCCCCAACATCTTTTTCAAAATTTAATATCCCCAACAATGAACGAAAATGAGGAGTACAAAATTTAATTTTCAGTGGAAATTTAATAAGGTTATTTATTTCATCAAGTTCAAAAAGTTTATCAGGTTTTGATTTAAAATTTTCTTCATACCATACGATAAATGATTCATTTAAATAACTTAAAATCGTGTTAATATCCCATTTCACTATCACATTATTTATATACATATCATACGTTTTTTCATGGTCATCTTTAATAAATGATATATAATCTGAAGGGTCTAAAAGAATGGGATTAAATTTACCACTCACAGAAACGAGAGTAACATTATAAATTCCACTAACTGTTAAATTTAATTCACAACTATTATTCGAAATAATATTGATAATTGACATTTTTTATTACGATTAAAAATATGGTAAAGCGTTATTTTCCAGTGATAAATAAAACTAAAATAAGATTACCTCAAGAATTCATAAATTCAACGAATAAGAAATTCATTCATGTTATAAATTTTAGTGTTTTCAGAAAATATGAGTCGATGTCATATTCATCATCGGGTTATATTTCACTTCATTCAAATTTAGTTCAATCAAACCCATATAATGACCATTTCATAAGATTTTCAGATGGTATTAAAAATGTAATTGATAGATTAAAATATGAACAGATTGACAATATCGAATTTTTGGAATTTTGGTTTAAATATCCTGATGGAAAAAAGATTGAAGTTAAAGATAAAGCTGATACTATAACAAAAACAATTACAATGACTGATCCAGATAGTGGGAAACAAAAAGAAATAAAACAAACGATAGAAACTGGTGAAAGGTCAATTATTATTGATTATGATTCAAAGGATTATTATTCGTTAATGTTAATGCTTGAATATTAAATAGCCTTAACAAAGAATTTTTCAAGTGATATTTTATATTCATCAACTATTTTATTATAAATATCATTATATGTTAAATGATGTTCAGTTGTTGTTCCATTCTTTGTTATCTTAATTGTGCTAATATCCTTTATAGGATTTATTTTTGCAACTATTCCGCAGCATGAAACCTCATCATCTATGAAAAATTGAATCTTAACGTCTGAATCTTGAACATCACAAAGAATGGCGATAATGTGAATTAATGATTCATAAGGTAAAATAATTAAACCAGATTGATCAATTAAATTTATTATTGAATCATAATTATTAATTATTATATCACGGTAAATTTTCATTAATTCAAAATTAATGTCTATTTTATATGGGTTCTCGATGTTTGATGAAAGAGGTGGGAGGTATGTTGGATAAGTGGGAATTTCAACAGGTTCAGATAAAATGATTGGGTCTCCATTCTCATGGTTTTCTTCATTCTCCTCATTCTTCGGTAAGTCACGAGTTAATAAATTTGGTTGAGTTGCTGACCTTGTTAATTCAGGGCTAACATTAACTTTAACATTTTGAATAATTCGTGATTTATCATCATTTACGTTATAACCAACCGTAATCTCTGCTTTTGCGTTAGTGTTCTTTTGACTAGTGAAACGTCTTCTCATTTATATTCGAATAAAAAAAATATATTTAAACTTTTATTTTGCTGGAACTTTTGAATCTATTATCCCTTGTATTTGTTCATGAAGTTGATTTTTAGCTGTTTCATCGAAATTAATAGACCGAATATATTCATTAATTGCATTCTTATAATCAACTGATTTCTCAAATTTTCTTTTATCTGATTCCTTAACTAAATCATAAGTTAAACCTCGTTGCTGATATAATGGTTTCTTAATTAAATCTTTGAATGCTTGAGATAAAGCACCTGATGCAATTCTTGCTACTATAATTGGTTGGAATTGCTGTTTAAGTTCATCTTTAACATTTGCGAAAACTGGATCGAATAAAGCAACTTTAAAGAATTTCTTAGCTGAAATTTCGGGTCTAATATTTGTATATTGACCATCAAACTGGTTAGAATATCGTGGTAATCCATCCGGTCCCTCTTCAATAGCATTTAATTCTTCATTGAAATAAGAATATGGATTATGACGGTATGAATTAATTGGACCATTTTCACCTTCTCCAATGTATTGTTTAACAGCTTTTCCATTTTCATCAAATTGCATAGGATAATGTTCATTATATGCTTTACGTTTAGGATAATCAGATACAGTTAATTTATAACCATTGATGACTTTAATATTACCTTGACCATCAGTAACGAAAACTTCATTTATACCATCAGGTTTTCCATTTGGACCCGTAATGTCTGCTTCGTGTGCTTCCCAATTTGGACCATGACGTTTGGCATATGCTTGAGCTTCTGGTAATGTTAAAACGTTTCTCATTTGTTTAACATCTTTTTGAAGACCAGCAACAATATGAACTAATTCTTTCATTCCATCGGGAACTTTCATAGTTCTATTATATGCACCCCTTTTGTTTGTCCCTTGTTTTAATGGAACTTGTAAAAGATTTGCTATTTCTGTCATGTTTAATTATAAATAAAAAATAAAAATTAATTATAAAAAGTTAATCAAATTTAACACCTCCTTTATTTAAATCAACTATTATTTTTCCATGTTCACCTAATTGCTGATATTGTGTGTAAAGTTCATTAATGCTCATTGGTAAATTCACTTGATAAAGCATAACGTTCAACTGTTGACGACTAAACCCACTGAAAATGAAAAGTGTTGATAGATTTGATTTAATGTTTGTGCTTAATGCTTTGAAATATTGAACAGCCATAAAGAATGAACACTGAATGTGTCGACATTGAGTTAATAACTGATTAAAATATGATTTCTCATTTGTTATTAGTTTTGATTTCACTGCATCATCTAGAAAAATGAGTGAATGCAAAAATTCTCTATCAAAATTTGAAATAGAAAGTGTTTCAAATAATTCATCCTGTTGTTTATCAATAATTTTATCCTCTAATCCTTGCTTCTTGATTGTATTATATAATTCTTTATACATTAAAAAGTTTTTTAAATAATCTTCTGCTTCTTCTTGTGATAAATAAATAATTGGAATTTTGATTAAATGCTTTAAAGATTCAAATGTATCATCTGAAGGTGAACCTGAACGGTTGATATAAATTAACACATGTGAATAGGGGGAAGTGTTAGCAATAATGATAATTTGTTTTAATATCGTTAATGTTTTACCTTTATTCTGTTTACCAATTGCTGCAGTGATTGAATTTAAGTAACATTCAGAATATGGAATTTTCATTAATTTTTCCTTAGATAGAGCATTTCTATTATCACTCAATGCTTCATTAATCATATCATCTACGTATGTAATATATACTCCCGCTAATTCTTCATAAGGGGTGGATGAATTTAAATCCATTTAATCAAAAATAAATTTATAATTTTAAACATTTCTATTCATCAATATTTCATCATATGAACTTCTATACTGTGGTGGTGTACCTGTTGGATGATATTTCAAACCTTCGTCCGGTGTCCATGTCCAATATGTAGTCCTAGTAAACCAAACCTGAGGAGGATTTGTCACCTTTGAACAGTAAGTGTCATTTACACCCTGAATGATTGGATAAGCTTTCACTTGTACTGTAACTTGTGAGTTGAAAGTTTCTAATCCATCAAAGAATATACCCGCTCCATCACGTTGAACTGGAATAGTGCATAAGAATGAAGTTTGGTCTTTCCATGTTCTAGCTAATGGCGTGCCATCATCAGCATTCAGTGGTCTAGTTAGTTAGTAAACATATCAAGGGTACGGAGGCACTGCGCGCCTCCTTACCCCTGATATGTGAATTTGACACTTTGCAAAACCGTTAACGTATATTTTACAACACAAACGACAACACTAACTTAACCTTAAATATTTACAAAGCCGCCAACCACTTCACCTCACTAATGTAAAAAATAAACGTTCTCACTTACAAAAGTATTGCAACTCCTCCCATTGCTGTGCTTCACACAACAGTTCATATTCTTCTGACTCACTTTCTTCTTCATATAGGTCAAAATCACTGTCAAAATAAATGTTAGTAAGTTTTGACAAAGCTAATGAAACACGTTACCGTTTGTATCGTATGCTTGTATAAACTTTCCATTATGCTTGTAGTCATAAACGCTCAAACTAACTTTACCCTTTCTCCCTCGTATCTGATAGAATGTATTTTCACGAGGAACGAAGAACAAATTCTTGAACTCATGACCGTTGTAGTTTGTTATCTCAATAGTTTTCGTCATTTATATAAAAATAAAATAAAAAAATAAACTTAAAAATTAATGATATCACCACCCTCACACGTATGAAAACATAGCCCAAAAATAAATTTAGGTGAAGTGGTGAGATCTCACCTCTTTTTTCACCCTGTTGAATTCATTGCTTTATAACTCTCTTCCTTGGTTTCTTTTTAGTTGCTTTCTTCACGTCTGTCTCCAACTTGACTGTCTTTCTTCTTCGTCCGTAATGATACCAGTTACTTCCACCAGTCAATGGGTCAAATGGTCTTTCGTAAGGGTTTCCATACATTCCATAGGGACCATACGGAAGAACTACTGGTGGAGAAGAAACATTTTCTTTAGTTCCATCGACTCTATTTAAATGCATTGTTTCACCTTTCATCTGGTCATTAAAGTCTTTTGCGTGTTTTGCAAACTCATCGTCCTTTCCTAAAGCATTTTCTGACTCAGTCGCAACCAAATTGGATGCTTTATTTATGAGCCCTATTTTATTTAATCTTAACTTCTTTGCAACCCAGCCTCCAATCTTTCCTTTATTTGCATCTAATGTCTTCGAAACCCTTCCTCCACTCATTTTATTTACTGCGTCATAAGCTCCAAGTGCTTTTGCTCCAAATGCTAATGCTTTTGTTCCCATTGCGCCTAAAGCTGCCCAAGCTACCATTTACACCATATTAAAATCATCTCTCTTCAATATTATCTCATAAAAGTTCTCGTTACTGGAGAAAGTCAATGAAACATAAGCGTTCTCACGGGCTTCGCCCTCACCGCTTTGCGGTCTATCTAACTTCTTTCTTATATCATCTATACGCTTCAAAATGTCTGAACAATTGCTAACATCTTCTACAACAGTTATTTCATCATGAATGACCTTCAAGAACAAGCTCATTTAATATGCTATTAAAATCATCTCAATAATGAGTCCATCCTTTCCATCTTTAGGTAGCACACACATCTTTCATTGAAGAAGGTTCGACAAGTCTTATGTTAAACTTACTGACAAAGTTTGTTATACTATAATGCTTCGGCGGCGAATACATATAGTTTGAAAGACATAATATAGATTCTTCAGCAAATTCACTTATACTGGATTTTATAACAATGTTCTCACGAGACCAAATACCACCAATTGACAATCTTGTAAGCAATCCTGCTGAACCTTCTACTGTAAACGTCGATGGTAACATTCCACGAAGGTCATCTATTGACATCGTTGAGTCACTGTATTTAAATATTTTCTTAAAGCAATCGTCATTATCTAACCATGCAATAGCTTTGAAGTTTTCATTCGAATATACATCTGCTTCATTAAATGTAAAACCTGACTTCTTTGCAGAGACGACTTTAAAATCTATTGAGTTTGTTTCAAAATTATATGCTATGGTAACTTCTGAAGGTAATGGATGCCCTTCCGCAGTCAGTTGTTCTCTCACTACCGTTTGAAGCTTTGTATTAAAAACTTTCATGTCATCTCCTGTATCTAAGTTCACATACACAGCAACAGGAAACTATCTTGCTTCTTTGTTTCATCATTATATCTCAAAACATTAAAGTTCTTCAATAATATTGTTCTTCCTGCTGGAATACTTCGAACCTGTCTGATTTCAATAGCTTTCTCACCTCCTACATACTCTACCCAGTGTCTTGGATATTCATAAGTATACTGACTTTCTTGAATTTTGGTTGGTTTCATCATAACGTGTTCATAGTATATCTTTATACTCTTGTCAGTTAGACTCGGTGCTATGTTCTGAATATTTCTGACTTGCATTTTTAATGGAGATAAAATGAAGCATTTAATACATGACGTAGATGAAGACATGAATGAAACAGAAAAACTTAACTCTTCTCTTATTCTTCCTTTCAGTAAGGACTATGAGTTCTGTTCAAATGGCGTTTATTTCTATTGTGGAAGGATGGGTTCAGGTAAGACATTTAACCTCATTCGTCATATACTCATAACAGAACGTTTAGGAAATGACTCATATTATGACCAAATCATTATATCAGCAACTTCAGACTCTATGGACTCAACAGCGAAAACATTTATGTCAAAAGTTCAAGCCTCTGTCGTTAAAGTTCCAGACAGTGAACTCATTGAATTTCTTCAACGTTACATTCGACGTAAGAGGAAATATTATGCCATCGTTGAATTTATACAGTCAGGAATGCAAAAGACTTCTGAGGAGATGGAAAGAATTATTGACAAACACCACTTACGTCAGTACTCAGGAGTTTATGATATGAAACGACTTACAAACTACATTCTGTCAAAACTTTCAAAATACCCCTTCAAAAAGTATCCTTCAAACACTTTGCTCGTTTGTGATGATTTCGCTGGTAAAGGTTTAGTTTCAAAGCCTGACTCACCATTAGCTAACATCATAACTAAAGTCAGACATTACCACTTAACTGTAGCAATACTTATGCAAACATGGAGGTTTTTAGCTTTAAACATAAAACGTCTCATAACTGACTTCGTTATCTTTCAAGGTTTCTCACGCTATGATATTGAACTCATTTGGAAACAGTCAGGTATAACATTACCTTTTGAAGAAATTTGGGAACCATATAAGTCTCTCATCTCTCCTCGTTCATACCTTGAGATTCATATCATGACTAATACCATTAAAGTCAAAAATATTCCATGGGAACGACTAACATTGTTTTAAAGTTTAACCTTCAATTGACTGATGGTAAACAAATTCCATGCATCTCTGTCGCCATTTCTGTTAATATTTTTGCTGTCATTCATATCATCCACTTCCCCATCCGTTAGCTTTTGAGGATATGCGTTAGAATAGCTGTTCTTAAATGAAGGCTTTTCACCTTTGAGAGCATAAACTCTATAACTTTCTGCATACTTTATGTTTGAACCTCCCGAGCCATCATTGACATAAATTTTTATAGGCTTCCACCCTTTGTTCATGTTCCTGCTTCTTCCCTTAGCTCTTTTGTTCAGTAGTTCTACATCTTTATACACAGCACCTGTCTCAGTGAATTCAACAATATTTTCATTCGTTAGCTTTACATTCAAACCCTTGTCGAGTATATTGTTCATTTCATACATATAAAAGGTTTTTATTCTATATGAAATGAGAAGCAAATCCATCTTAGCTGGTGCCGTTAATGTTCCAATTGAACCAACATCAAATGTTGACTCACGAACGACAAACAATATTGTCATAAAGAACTATAGTTCAGAGTGTTTGAAAGAAAAAGAACCAGAGCTGAAATCCGTGAATTTAAACTCAGCTTCAAACGCTAACGCTACATCAGATGTTAAGTTAGAGTATCCACCACTGGACCAAATTCTTTCAAGAGAAGCCAACGACAACCCTTACACAAATGTTCAAACAAATCCTTCAGATAACGTAGACCATTACCTTCTTCAGTTATACCAAACAATTTTACTCAAAGACGATAAGAAGCTTTTGGTAAATCTTATAAGCAAAAACCAAATAATTCTAACAAAGGAGGACCTTGAAAATGTTATATCACGAATAACAGGGAAACAATGTGTCATTGACTATCTCGACCCTGAAATCGAATGCTGTGGTCAAACTCCACCATTCATGAAAATAGGTAACATCCGCATCATTGAAACACCAGGAACTACAGGAGTTGAGTTTAAGTATAAATATTCGAACGAGTATACAAAACTTTCAACAGAATATAAACTTTGTTTGAAATATGTTTTAGTAAATTAAAGCAGTCAGGAGGGCTCTTTGAGCCCATCTTGGCGCTTTGCACCGTCAGTCAAAAAAATTTCAAGTTAACAACTTATAGTATCTATCCAAAACTTCTTCAACAGTATCGAACTCATCTTCATAATGCAAACCTAATCTTATTGACTTGGTGCAGTTTTCACTAACACAATATTTTTCTGTTCTCTTGACTGACATAACTAACCCATTTATTTCATCAAACAGCAACAACCAAAGTTCATGACCTAATACATAACATTCATACTTTATATTTTTAGCTCTGAGTTCTCTTGTAAGCTGTTGCATTTAATATTTTCTAAAAAGTCAACTTCAACAGTCATTCGCACTGGTGCCTTCAGTTCTACAGGCTCTCCTTGAAAGTCAACAAGTCTGAATTGCATGTCTTTCAAATTATGAGGACTAATGCGAACCCATTTACCTAAATGAGTTGCTATGACAGGAACGTTTGGAATGAACATTGAATTGACTGCATAACAGAAGGATTTATATTCTACTGAACCTTTACTATTAACTCCTGAAATACCTGTGACATTAGCTATTTTAGACTCAATGTACAAACAATTACCATAACATACGTATGGAACAGATTTCATCTCAATCGTTTTGTCAACACTTTTCAAAGGAAATGTCATATGGTATGCACCCAAAAGAAGTTGTACTCTATGACTCATTCTTGGTATCTTAAACTCCTTCGCATAACTGAACTTCAAAACTCCTGCAATAAGTTTAACATTCATTAAGTTTTCTTCGTTATCCTTGTTTATTGTAGTATTTATGAGAGCATTTAACACTCCAGCTAATGTTTCCATCTTATATTCTACATTATTGTGAAATCTTATTTCGTGCTTCTTTCCATCTATTTCAATCTCCATGAAATCTGTTTCATCTGTTATAACGAATGAAGCGATAGTATTGAAGTCAACCATTCTGAATGCAAGCGCCTCATTCTGTAGACCTAAGTTTGTTTGTAGCTTTACTGTCCCGTATTCGTTTGGGTCTGTACTTTGCAAATAGAACAACATTTTATTCTCATTAAAATATGAGTATAGCTGCATATGCGTATGAAGCTGACAGAGCTAAACGTTTATATTTTGGTCAATACTCTCTCACACTTACTGACAAATATATTGTTATCACTGATGGAAATACTGAGAAATACATAACATGGAAGGACTATGAAAAGTTTGACCCTATTTTAACTCCATGTACTATGCCATTTATAAAGGACGGTGAAATTATTGAAAAAGATAATACAACCGTATATAGGTCTGTTTATGAAGCATTAGAATATATGTTGAATCATAACCCAAAAAGATTTGACCCAAGCACTACACCATGTGCAATGCCTTTTATTAAGGACGGTGAAATCGTAAGAGTTCCGGATTCAACGGTTTACACAGCTGTTCAAAACAGTTTACAAAACATTTTAGCGAATATCTTTAATTCAGAAACTACAGAAATAAAATTACCATATATAACAGATGCTAAAGAAATTAAATCAAAAACGACAACATTATTTACGTCACTTAATGATTTAATGACTTATATCATTAATATTCCTGCACCAACTACAGCATTTGATCCAAACTCGACGGTTTGCAGTGTACCTTTCATAAATGACAGTTCATTAATTACTTTAAGGGATTCGACAGTAAATGAATCATTAAAGGCGTCATTAATGAAAATCATTGATTTTAACTCATTCACGAATACATATAATTCATTCATTAATGTTTCATATGCTTCTAAAGAAGGTGAGCCAAAAACTATCGATAAAGCGGTGTATGAAATAAAAGCATCAACGACGAAATTGAATTCGTTAACTTTTGACGGTGATAGTTTCGTTAATGACATAACATCGGGGAAAACAATTTTAACGAAAGAATATTTAAAATCTCATGTTAGTGAGTTCGTTGAAATTGAAAAAGAAGGTGGAATTAAGTTCGATCCACTGAATTTCATTTTCAGCTTAGCGAATGCGGGTGTTAGTTTCGCTGAATGGACAACTATACAGAGTGAAATAAATGCAATATGGACGTTTTTGGGGTCAAAAGCGGGAATGGGTGAGCTTGTAAATGCTGCAAGAACATTAGGTGAAACAGGAAATTTTGTAGATGGTTTTAAAAGACTTGTTTCAAATGTTTTAACAAACACAAAGAAATTATTTAGATATACCGTACATAACGGACGGATTTTCGAACAGATAGCAACAAACCCTCCGGTTATGGCTGCGTTGATGATGGTTAGAGATATAAAACCACGTAACGACGGGAACGAAGAACATGAACAACAGGATACTGGTCGGGTTATTCGAGACATTAAAAACGTGTATCCTGAAGTTATTGATTTATTTAGAGGAGTTAATGATTCAATTTCAAAACATTCTATAACCCTCGATGAAGAGAATAAATTAACAGATTATATATTCGTCATTATTGCAGAATTAATGAAGAGAATAAATGAAAAAGGAATTGGTGATATCATTAATGTCAGCGATGTAATGATGAAAAGAATTTTGACTCATTATTTACAAAACCGAAAACAGAATATAGTCTTTATGACGTAATTACCGAATTAATGAAAAAGATTAATGATAATAAGAGTTCTGGCGGAAGAGTTGAATTAGAAGTGAATGATGTTAATGAGAAATTAGCCGAAAAAGCAGACAAAAATGAGCTTTTAGCTCTGAGTGATAAAGTCAAGAACCACGTTCATTATATAACTTCAGACGAACAGATTATAACGGACTACCATGGATATTTAACACGAAGTGATGAAGCGAAGACAAAAAATGTTAATGAAAGAAGATATAAATACATTCGTGCTAAAGGTTATGACATAAGCTGTACTGTACAGTATGATGTAGCTAAAGCACCAGAAGCATTTGGTTATACCGGTGAAATTTATGCCTCTACTTTCAATGTTAACGGTGTATTAGTTGAACCAAGATTTACTTTGAGAGTTAAGTCAAAAATAACGTTTGAAGATGCTATTAAAAGTAAAGCTGACAAAGTTGAACTCGAAGCAATGAACAAAGTTTTGAAATCTCATAAACACAACATCTCGATATAAATGAACTTCAAGCTACATTAGACAGTAAAGCCGACAAGAACCATACACATGAATCCTTCACTACTGTTAGAGCAGACGACATAATATTGAACTATACCCTTGGTTCAAGTGCACCTTTAGAGAATCCAAGTACAAGCGTAAAAGATACTCTTAACAATTTAGATAACAGTTGCAGGAATATCGAAGGTCATGCCAGAAACTTTGAAGCATATGAACTACCAGCAATGTTAGATAAGAAAGCTGACAAAACTTATGTAGATGAAAATTATGCAAAGAAGTCGGAAGTAAATGCTGCGCTTAATGGAAAAGCCGACAAGAACCATACACATGAAGAATTTCAAACAATCAAGATTAAAGAAATTAAAGCATGCATCGAAATAGTAACAAAAACAGGAAGAAACGATGCAACTGTACAAGAACAAAGAATTTATCCTCCTACTTTTCCTAATGGTTTAATAACAAACAATATAAATATTGTAGAAGGCAATAAAGCTATAAACGTTAAACATGAACTTCTAACAATGAAGGCCCAGATTCTTCAAACCATATATTCTGTTGGTTCTATTTATACGTCAATGAATTCAACAAATCCAGAAACAGTTTTAGGTTTTGGTACTTGGGAACAGATTGTAGACAAATTCTTATACTGTGCTAACTCTTCAAAGCAAACAGGGGGTTCGAAGAAAATTACTGAAGCAAACTTACCTGCGCACACTCATACAGGAACGACAAACTTTTCTGGCGACCATAGCCACTCATTACGAGACCACCCATTATACAACTCAGAATATAAAGCTGGCAATGATGTTTTATCTCCATCTTATAACAATTCAGCAAAAAAGACTTTTCGACAAACTGAACCAGGAGGAAATCATGTCCATACTTTCACAACAAATCCAACAGGAAGTGGAGCAGACTATATGCCACCTTATATGACGGTTTATGCATGGGTTAGAACGGCCTGAAAGTCCTGAGCTCCAAAAGAGCGAACAGCATGAAATTACTAAATTTAACTTTACATAAATGAGCTTGAAAGAAGTATTCGAACAACATCCATGGAGGTCATTTAAGAAGTTCAATGAAGCTGCAAAGAGTTGGGGATTTACTAACAGAGCTGAAGTGAAAAGGTTCTTTGACAAAAATGTTGTACATCAAACAAAAATAAACCCTTACGACTACTTTTTACCAATTTACTCCAACGCTTCTGACGCATACCAATTTGACACTCTCATTCAAAGCAGAAAAGGAGGACATAAACCATTCCTCATCTTCATTAATGTTAACACTCGTAAAGCATATGCATATCCAATGAGGAATAAAGGAACTCGTGAAGTGTTAAGAGTTTTACAAAAGTTTGTAGCAGAAAATAGCCCAAGTACTTTAATATCAGACCAAGACAGTGCATACCTCAGCAATGAAATCACAGATTTTCTCATTAAGCATAACATAACTCACTACACTACTGAAGACCATAACCATAACATACTCAGCATCATAAACCGCTTCATAAGAACGCTCAGAGATTTAAACCAAGAGCGAGACTTTACCGAAGAAACAATGAAACATTTTCTCGAAGTATATAATTCCTCAACACATTCTACAACAGGACCTACACCAAATTCAATGACACAACAACAAGAAGAAAAGTATATACAAAAGAAACGAAGCCAAACACAAAATATCAGAAATTCAACACAATTTACCCTCATTCCTGGTACAAAAGTTCGTGTAGTTCTTGACGACAACCCGTTGACAAAGAAACGTTTAAGGTTAAGTAGAAACTATTATATCGTAGACTCTACGCAAGGTAATGGATATCTTATAAAAGCTGCTGACGACTCTATTGCACTTTATCCTCGTCAGAAATTAGTTGAAAGTAGTAATGGCAAACTTGCTGAAACCATTGACGAAGCAAAGCGAGGAGTGGTTATTGAAATACTTGGCTATAACATAAACGATGACACTTATAAAGTAAGATATGAAGGAGGCGTTGAAGATGTTATATCATCTAAGAACTTGAGAGAGTCGAAGCCAACACATCTGGGACCATTAGAGCTGGAGTACTGGAAAGACAAAAATAAGCCAGAAAGAATAAGAAAATTCTTCTAAACTTTTTCATTAGATGTAAATCAGACATGAATGAGAACAGTCATGATATCATTAATGGTACCATAAATTTACACCAAAAATAATGTTTAGGTGAAGAGGTGAGATCTCACCCGTTTTCTCACCTCTTTTTTCACCCTCATGAATTTTCATGAATGTTTTCATAAATTTACACCAAAAATAATGTTTAGGTGAAGAGGTGAGATCTCACCCGTTTTCTCACCTCTTTTTTCACCCTCATGAATTTTCATGAATGTTTTCAGTGTCACCACGTCACCATGTCACCAGGTTAATTAACTTCTCTTAAAAATGATGACAACATGACATTTAGAGAACTAGCCCGGAAATAAATTTTATCGTTTATGTTTACGTTAATGTTTCGTAAATGTTTTCATGAATTTCCTTAAGATAGAAAAAATAAAGTTAGTTTTATTTTTATTTATTTTTTTTATTTTGTATAAAAGATATGATTTCAACAATCGGTACAACAACAATTCAAACTACAGCACCAAACTCGTTAGTTATGAATCCTACGTCAATGTTGATAGAGATGAAAAACTTTATTCCTTCTTCATATACTTTTGAAACAAAAATCCAGAAGATAAAGCAAGAACTTTTAACAAGTAATTTAGACTGTAGTGCGAAGATGAAAAAATGAACAGTATCTTTATGACATGCAGGATATCGACCATTTGCCTAAACTACCTGAAGTTCAGCAGCAAAAACTAACTATTCCTGAATTCGACGAAATTGAAGTCAAAGCAACTGACTCAGTAGAAATAAAGAAGTTCATACGAAAGGTAAACTATGAGTTTCTAGGATATCATTGCAACCATAAAGTTATGGACAAAGATTGCGACATGGTTTATAAAAATATTTCTGACCTTTACAAATCCGAAGAATTTAAGACATACGATAACTTTGTTTCGTTAGTTGCTGAATGTGTATGGCAGATAAGAGATAAAGATAGAAGAGGTAAAGTATGGAATGAACAGATAAAACCAGCAGCTTTTGAGTTAAAGAAAACCATTGACGCCTTAGTTGTTCTAGCTGGTTTTATTTCAATGTATAACGCAAAAACGATGCCGCAATGTTCAAAATGTAAAGCAGCAATAAGAAAATATAACTACTCAGTCAAAGAGATAGAAAGAATGCGAAACGACTATGCAGACTTAAAGAAAGAAGCAGAAAAGCCAGCAGAAGATAAAATGGATATGTTGACATTTCTTAATAAAAACTATTCAACAGCAGAAGATTTCCTTCTATCTGACGTCAAGAAGAAGTATAAAGAAACTTTCGGTATCGTTAAAACATTCGATGTACTAAAAGAAGAAATAGAAGCTACGAAACTGTTTAGGATTTCAAATATACATCGTACAATTCATGTAAAACGCTTGTGAAAAAACAGGTGAGAAAACAGGTGAGAAAACGGGTGAGATCTCACCTCTTCACCTAAACATTATTTTTGCTGAAAAATGACCAAATTTCATGAATTTTCATAAAAGATAAAAATAAAGTTAGTTTTATTTTTATTTATTTTTTTATCTTGTATGTAAAGACAGTAATGACAAACATTGAGTTTGAAACAGTTAGAAAGATAGACAATGACACCAAAGTGGTTAGAATAGGTGATTTAAACGTAAGATACTCAAAGAAATACAACAAATATTCTTTGTCAGACATTATAAACCTTCTGGAAAGAAAACAAAGGACTGGGTTAGAATTGCTTCTACTCAGAAAATTTTGACAAGAAATCCTGAGCTCATGATATCAGTAGCATTTCATGGAACAAGAGCATATCTTATAGACAAAAGTCTTATACCAATAGTTTTGTTATGGTTAGACCCAGTTGTTGGATATAACTTCATAACATATGGTTCATTCGATACGGAACGTTGCAGTGAAGGCTTACTTTACATCGTTCAGAAACCGAAGGACTTCAACACAAAAAGATATAAGATAGGAAGACATATAATATAACTCAAAGATATGACAGTACAGTCAATAGAGTCAAGGTTGTGTTCGTTAATGATATGAGAGCTGCTGAAACAGAACTGCTTGAAGTTTTTGAGAAAATGTATGGTGCTCCCACGAAAGGTAAAGAAACGTTTGAAGTAGATGAGATAGATAAAGCTATAAAATTATTTGACGAAGTTGCTGAAAAATACATGTAAAGCGTTTATTTTTGGTCTTTTGTGAAAGTCAGAAAATAACGCTAATTTTTTTCTAACAAAAATTTTTATCTTGTATGTAAAGACAGTAATGTCAACATCAGAGAACACAACAACTGCTATCGTTCATGAAGCCATCAATGAAGAATACGAGTACATACAGTATAACAAACAGTTACGTCTCATTCGTTCAGTCAAAGATGACATGTACCAAATGCAAAGTATAATGAATGCTCTTCGTTCTACAAAGCAAGCATATCATTGGTTTGAAAACCAACAGACAAAAGAACTTTTAGAAGAATTTTCTCATATGATTGCTTCCCTCGGAAAACCGAGAGAAGAGATTCCGTACGAAAATCGCAAGAATTTGGCTCCTGGTTTGAAAGGTTATTATGTTCATAGACTTTTAGTAAACGCTGTAGCAATGTGGGCTTCACCTCGTTATGCTTGTTATATTTTCATGATGTTAGATGAACTATATAAAGCAGAACGTGGAGAGATGGAAAAGAAACTTCAAGCAAAAGATGAAGTCATTGAATCCAAAGACAAAAGCATACAGAAAAGAATACCACGTTCAGTACCAAAAGGAAAGGAAAAGAGTTATAAGTATATGATTTATACTGAAGAGTTGGAGAAAGAAGAAGATAAAGATATGGTTATGTTGCATTTAGTCAGAAGAAACAACAAGAGCTTTTATGACTTAGCTAAAATATATAAATCTGACAGAAACTGGTTCTATCGTGAAAACTTACCGATTTCAATGACACCGAATGAGCAAATAAAGGAAATTGTCAAAAATACTCTTCCTCAAACACACTATGACATCAAAGGTTGCACAATACTTACATTCAAAGAAGACTTAACATTACTGAAGGAAAAAATAACAGAATATTTCGACAACTTCAAAGAGGAAGAATGAAGTCACGACAACATTAACGATGAAGTCACGACAACATTAACGAAAAGAGAATGAGGTGAAAAAAGAGGTGAAAAAACGGGTGAGATCTCACCTCTTCACCTAAAATATATTTTTGTGCTATATTTACACTCATTTACGAAGAAGTCATGAATCCTACGTCAATTATGTTCGACACTGTAAGCATTAACGATAACATTAACGATAACATAAACGATAACATTAACGATAACATTCATTTTTGCATTAATCCTGCTGTGTTGTCAAAATGTCATGTTGTCATCATTTTTAAAAGAAGTTAATTAACCTGGTGACATGGTGACATGGTGACGTGGTGACATGGTGACACCCTCAGTTCTTCAAAAATATATTTTTGGTTAAATAGCTTCAGGGTCTATTTCTTCAACCATTTCACTTCCTTCGTCAATGTCAATAGAAGCTTCTTCAACCTTTGGTAAGAATTTCTGTATAACATCTTTGTTCGTTATTGTCTTCAGAGATGAAGGATAATATTTCACATTTGTTTCACCCTTCTTATATTCTTTCTGTTCGGAAAGATTTAAAGCAATACTGAAGAAGTCAATATTAGAGTTCTTTATAACAGTATAATGAGTATCTTTGACATTCACGAAGAAACTCTTTTGTTTCAAAACTACTGCTAACTCTTGTGAAGTATAACGTTTGCGGTCAATGACGATAGCTAATGGTCTGACATACTGACCAAACTTAGATTCTTTCACAAACTTCTTGTTAAAGATAACATTAACGTTTGAAGCATTATTGAACTCATTCTTGATGGCAGTAGCGAGAGCATTGTATGAAAAGAACTTGCAATCTTGCATGTGTTTCATTAAAATAAAAATATTAAATTATTTTGAAAAATAACTTTAAAAAATCTAATCTAATTTTTTCAAAAAATATTTTTTTTATTTCCTACTAAAGATGTATCGGAAGTTGTCTAAGTTAGAACACTCGGAAATAAAACAACTTCTAACAGAAGCTAACATAGAAGTAGCAAAACATTACGCAACAAACAAAAAAGCACTCGCTGACTTCATTAAAGACTATAATGGTGCAATAAGTTATGATAGAATTCATGAGTTCATAAAGCCGCAACGCGGCGAGGACGAAGTCCATGCAAGAGCATTTCCTTTAAATGACGTTGCTATTGACTTATATCATAGACGTTCAGTACCTCATGAAGTAAGAAGAGAAATGTTTGACATAACAAATGCAAACGTTGGTGAAACAAGAAGAAGAGACGACACACTGAAACAACAGAGAAGAGAGATGTTTAAGAGCGCTATAGAACAAGTTCGCAAAGCTAACGATGTCATTCGTTCCATTGACGACAAACCAAAAGAAGGTGAGAGATGGTTAAAGAAAGATGAAGAGAATAGGAAGAGAAATGTGAAGTCAGGCAATAGACTCATTGACTTTAACATCGAAGCTTTAGATGAACCAAACAGAGACTACTTACACAAACATTTCGGTAAGGTTTTCATGAGACTCTTAGAGAAAATTAAAATAAACTCACAACAGAGATGGATGGTATGTTATAAACTTGGTGGAAAGTATGAATGTTCTACGTTAAACCTCAATAATATTGGAACATTACTACATCAGCTCTTGAAGGAGAACTTTATATCAGAGATAGAAGCAAATGCTGCAGGTATTGTTGAAATGCACTATGACTTCTTCTTGACAAACATAAAGAATCTTACTGAAATAAAGATGTATGATTTAACAGAATATGAAGGCTTAACGATGTCAGATGTAAAGAAAGGCAAACCAAAAAAGAGACCATATAGAGATGAAAGCACACTGACAAATGACCAGAAAGCCATTTTGGAAGCTCTTAAGCAAACAGGAAACCCAGCACTTATAGAAAGCTTTTGGAAAGATAATGGTGAAAAGAAGTTTTATAAGAAGAGAAGCGGTCAGTTCTGGAAGTATCTTTGCACATTACCTATAAATCTTGAACGCTACCAAATCTTCAATGAACTGAACAAAAGAACTGCAGCACTTATGACAGAAGACAATTGTTTCGTTTATGCTTGCATTCAGGCTGGAGTAAATGAAGAAACTATTGACCACATGAGAGAAGTCATTCGTGTTAGAGACTTTCCTCAAAGTAAAGTACAAGAAATTTCTGACGCAACAGGTATAGCATTTAATGTTACCATTGGTTACTTCA
Organism: Trichomonas vaginalis G3; assembly: GCF_026262505.1. Lineage (NCBI taxonomy): Eukaryota > Parabasalia > Trichomonadida > Trichomonadidae > Trichomonas > Trichomonas vaginalis. The sequence goes on along the minus strand of NC_067208.1, from coordinate 19,626,486 downwards.
ATGACTCAAGACATAATGAAATAAAGAGATACATACCAAAAGAATGTGAAACTGTTAGAACTATTGACTTACTTCTTGTTGAAGACCACTACATGCTAAATGAAAGATTACCAATGACAACATATTTCATTCGCAACTATATAGAAATCTCAAGCTGTGGTGGAATGAACATTGAGAAACAAATGAAGATTTATACAAAGAGAGAAGATAAATATGTAGTTCGTTATGATAGAACAACACCGTTATGGGATGTTATGAAAACATTGTGGGAGTGCAAATATTTCGAACCTATTTCTTATGGAGAACTTTTCACATATACTACTGACTTATATAAACAGAACCTTGCACCATTTAAAGATTTGACATATGCTCCAAAGTATTGTGTACAACTGAAGAAGAAAGCCGAGTCAAAAGAAGTAAATAAAAATAAGTGCAAGTTCATTCCTGAGCACGTTTTCTTTGCTGACTTTGAGTGTAGCACTGATGGCTTTCATAAAGCTTTTAACATATGTTACGACAGTGAAGATGGTTCAGTGAGTGAAAGCATTTGGGGTCAGAACTGTGCAACAGAATTTTTGGAACGACTTCCTGACAAGAGTTTAATATATTTCCATAACCTCAGTTATGATATAAACTTCATCTTAAGACACATGACAGAAGTGAAAGGAACTCCCATCATTAAAGGTTCACGAACAATGCAAATAACTGGCTTATATAAAGGAAGGGCAATTATTATAAAAGACTCTTACAGTGTTATAAATAAGAAGCTTAAACTATTTCCTGCTATGTTTAACTTACAAACAGGACCGAAAGAAGTATTTCCATACAACTACTACAGCAGTGTTTTGTTAGCAAATGACAACAGAACTGGTGTCATTTCTGAAGCATGTAAGTTTATCCGGGATGCAGATACATTCATGAAAAACATAGATTCCATCAAAGGTTGCAGAATAGATGAGAACCACTTCGACTTAGAAAAGTATAGCACATTTTATTGCAAACAAGATGTAAGAATTTTAAGAGAAGGTTTTGTTAAGTTCCGCAATGACATATTGAAAGAATTTGATTTAAACGTTTATGACTACGTTAGTATTTGTTCAATTGCTAACAAATTATTTGAGAACAGAGTGTACTTCCCGAATGGAAATTTATATGACCTCTCAAATAAACCAAGAGAATTTATTTCACGCTGCATTCAAGGTGGAAGATGTATGCTGTCAGATAACATTAAACAAAAGAGCGAAAAGAAACTCATTGCTGATTTCGACGCTGTTTCATTATATCCATCAGCTATAGCAAGACTTTATACTTTAGAAGGTATTCCAAAGGTTATGAAGAAAGAAATGTTAAGCACAGAGTATCTCATGAGACATTTATTCGATGACGACCAAAAGGAACCCATTGGTGAAAAGTTTATGTCTGGCTTCTTTGTTCTCATTAAGATAACAGAGATTGGAATACATAGACACTTTCCTTTAATAGTTTGTGACCCTGAACTAAATCCAGAACTTAACGTTCCCAGAAGTTCAAACACTTGCTGTTTAATGTATGTTGACCATATAACATTACAAGACCTCATAAAATATCAAGGTGTCAAATGTGAAGTGTTGCAAGGATACTATTACGATGGAAACAGAGATATTAGAATAAGAGATGAAGTAAAGAAGTTGTTTGAGTTAAGGTTAAAGTATAAGAAAGAAGGAAATCCTTTGCAAGAAAATATAAAGCTCATTCTGAACAGTATTTATGGCAAAACTATTCTATCTCCTATTGAGTCAAAAATAACCATAGTAAATGACAAAGATGCTATAAGATATGCCATCAGAAACTACAACCATATAGTGAAGTTCGAAGGTTTGGATGGTTCAGATAAAACTATTTTCAAGCTAACGAAAAGCATTTGCAGACACTTTAACTTCTGTCCACTTGGTGTTAACATTCTGTCTATGTCGAAGAGAATAATGTGTGAAGTATTCTGTACTGCTGAGGACTTAGGAATGGACATCTTTTATAGCGATACGGACAGTATGCATCTCTACAATGAAGATATCCCTCGTTTAGCTGAAGAGTTTGAGAAACGTTATGGAAGAGTTCTCATTGGTAAAAACCTTGGTCAATTTCATAGCGACTTTGCAGAAATCACAAAAGATAAACAAAGTTTAGCATACAAGTCAATATTTTGTGGAAAGAAGACTTACATAGACTTACTCACGAATGATTTAAATGAAGTTGCATTTCACTGCAGAATGAAAGGCGTGAAGCAAGATGTTATTGCTTTAACCGCTAATGAAATGTTTCCTGACTCTGTTCAGTGTTTCTATGATGAAGATAAAGGTTTAATGGTTCCGCAAGGAAAATTTGACAAAGACTCTGAGTTCAGTGTTATGAAGTTATATAAAGCACTTTATGACGGTCAAGAGATTGCATTCGACTTATGTAAGTCGTGTCAACCTTGCTTTGCTGAAAAGTTTAACTTTTCTATTCAGACTAAGACTTCATTCATAAGAAAGCTTAAGTTCTGAGGTCATGAATGAGAAAATAATGAGGTCATTTATTTTTGTCAGCAGTGAGACCATTCATGATAAAAATAAGCCGCTAGCGGCAAGGGTGAAGCCCATGTGGTCATTTACAATACTGCGATGGTAGAGTTTAAGAGTTGTGCTTCAATGTAGAGACAGTCCTTATGGTCTGGAGGTAAGAACACTGGGCAGTTATGGTCATGAGTGGAGAACATGTCTATCCAAAACTCACGATTGAAGCCAGTTAATTTATAGTATTTAGGGTTAGGAAGTGGTGAAGTTCTTGTATGACCAATGAACTCATTTTCAACTCCCTTACTTAAGTTTGAATATAATATAGCTTGCTTTCTATCCCAAATGCCAGGTGTTACAATCTTTGAAAATTCATTTTTCCTCGGAAGCATTGCATCATAATTGAAAACATTCTTGAAATCATCACTTGGTTCAGAGATTTGAAATCTTATACGTAATGGATTTTCTTTCTCTTTAGCGACTTCATTGAATGGTGAGAATACAACAAACTGACAGTCATGTGTTCCATCTTCATTTTCATTAAATTCATAATGAAAGTCTATAAGTTGTGGCTGACTACCTTCTTCTTTCAGTTGTGCAAGAAACTCACGTAAAGGCTGTAAAGTTTGTACTTCAATGTTGAACTTTTTCTCGAACATCTCATTAAATGAAATCATACATTGTTGCAATGTTGTATCGTCTTTAAAGTATTTGTATATGTGAATGTTTTGGGCGCTTAAAGACTGTTCGTCATTTTCTATCTCGACTTGAAGTATAAAGTCAACCTTTCTGAAAGCACGTGTTATATACATAGATGTTATGCCAATGTACTTCTCTTCATTTATGTTCACAATCCAGTCTGTTGGAAACTTAAACGTTACTCTGTTCCCCTTTATTTTGACGTCAGGGTTTTCACTACTGAACGCAACAGATAAAGGTATTTGTCTATACATTTAATTCGGATAAAAATAAACCATTTACTCTTTCTTTGCTTCAGCTTCTTTAGCTTTTGCTTCAGCTTCTTTAGCTTTTCAGCTTCTTCTCTAGCTTTTTTCGCAGTAGTCTTGGGTTCTTTTGTCCAGCAGCTAATGCCAGCAAGTTGTTTTTCACTAAGTTTTCTCTTTGGTCCTCTGGCTTTTGTTCTTGTTTTTGTTCCTTCAGTTCGGATAAAATTTGCTCACGAATTTCTTTCTTCAATGCTTCAACATCTATGACCCCTTGGGTCTTGTCCGTAGGGCTTGTCTGAGTCATTTGACTGCAGATAAAAAACAAAATTAAAACTTTAACCGATGTAAAATGAGCTTGTCAAAATCAGAGCGAAGTCTATTATATTAAATGACGCAAGAGGAAACATCCTTTCTATTACGTAAGTCAGGTAAAGATGGTAAAATATACGTAAGAAAAAGAAAGGTTCCATTAGCGAATGCAGAAAGCGACAACATTAAGGTGTGCAAGGGTGAAGTCCACGAAGTCCATGTTAAGCCTTCTATTCAAACTGAAAAGTCAATAGAACCAGAAGAAAAGAAGCCAGATGTACTTTCAATAACGAACCAAGAGCTTATTGCAAAGTTCGTGAATTTCATTGAAAAACAAACCGAGTCAAAGAATCCTGACCGCCAGTGAAAGAAGTTGAGACAAAAGAGAATGTACAGTTCATTGAAAATGTCAAAAACAACTTCCACACGAATGCCAAGAAGAAGAGTGAGAATAATGAAGTAAATAGATATTTTTATCCGAATCAAAGACATGCAGAACGAACAGTTAAACGAATTTACTCCAGCAGAGCAATTCATCAGATTCGCTTATATTTCGATATCATAGACAATGCAGTTCAAATTGGTGACACTAATAGAAAATATTCTGACGCAAAGATTCCATCACAACCTGGAACTGCTAAAATAAACATGGGTAACATTCAATCTCTCACCTCCTGGTGAAAATATGTTGGACCTTTACAATACATTCATTACGTATAAAATGGAAGGTCAATTTATTGTAGATAAAGAAATTGGTTCAGGTTCCAAAAAACAACCACCAGGATTTTGGATTGGTTTCGATGACGCTTTCTATGCAGTTGCTGGATATCAAATCCTTGCAAATGGTCGTATCGTATATTCTCAAGACAACGCAAGAGAAGAAGCATATATAACTTCAAACTCACAAACTACCGAACAAATAAAGAAAGTAGATGTTTTCTCAAAGACTCGACATGAAGATGTATGGAGTCATTCGGGAACATGCAGAACAGGACAAATTGTTAGTGGTCCAATTACAGCAGGAAAATCATTTGATTTTAAGCTTCGTTTAAGAATTCCTGTTAGAAGATTCCTTCCATTAGAAGCTATTCGATTTATTCCAGCTTTTGCAGGAAACATTCAGCTTAAAGTAAAGTTCAGTAGCGACGCCTTACAATGCACATCTATATCTGTAAATGATATCATTGCTTTCAATCCAACTCTTAAAGTTGCATTTGCTTCAGATTCAAATCCACCGACAAATAAATTTGTTCCATGGAATGAACCATTCACTATGATAACGAAGGCAGTAGAAGCTAGTGGAACAGTTACTATTACAACTGTAACCCAGCAACTATTTCGAATAAAGATGGATTTTAATGAATGTTTTATTCATCCAAAGTCATTCTCTTTAGACCCTAACATTTATACAGAACTTGTAGAACATTATACAAACGAGGCTTTATGTTTTCCTGTTAAAGTTATGGATTGGATTCCTATGGATGGTTCATTCTCAAAGAATACAGATAGTTCAAGTGCAACATTTACAGCAGCTTATACGCCTATTAATGTTAAAAGTATTTGGGCACTATTTAGAAAGAAAGACAACTATTATGTTAATTTTGAGAACCCTAAGTTTAAATATCTTCAGCTTTCCATGGGAGCTTATGGAAATATGCCTGCAGAACCCGAAAAATCATATGGACCTGTATTTTATGAAATGGTTGCGAACGCCTGCAATACAAACAATGATATGATAGGATTTAATGAAGATGTTATGAGGTCATTGGTGGATGATGGTAGTGTAGAACATAAATGGGATAGCTATGACAACACACATTTCTTATGTGGTTTTCCAACAGAAGTGGACTTTTGCTTCCAGCAAGGTCAAACATCTACTGCTCCAATAACATACAAATTGTCTGTTAAAGGACCTATTGAACTAGCAACTGAAAACGTACCAAAGCCACTTATTGGATTTATGAGGGATTGTTGTTTTGCCATTCAGGTGCGTGCTAATGGCATCCCAATAATAAGATTAGATGACTATAACTTAGCTACGGACGACAGTGAGGAATAAAGGATGAACGTTTATTTTTAAAGCTTATAAATGAGTTCTTCATCAAGCTCTCGTGAACCTTCACCATCTATGAAACAAACTTTACCAAACGATTATGGAGCACCTATTGAATATTTCTTACGAGCTGCACAATGGCAAAGAGCAGTCTCACCAAGGTTAGGTGTTCCACCAGCTCCTGTCAAAAATAGCATTTGGTCAAGTCCTTATATAAGATATGGTCTCCCACTAGGTTTGCTAGCTACAGCAGGAGCAGTTATGATGTTGAAAAGAAACAAAGCAAATGTTGTAAATAATACTGAAGTAGCTGAAGTTAAACAAACTCCAACACCTTCGCCAAAACCAACACCTTCACAAGCAAAACCTTCAATGACTCCTGAACCTATGGAAGTACAAACTCCTGTTCAAAAGTCAACTCCTAAACCGACTCCAACATTTAAACCAGAACCTACTCCTCAAATAAATCGTAAAACTCCTGCGTTTCCTTACTGAAAAAATAACGTTATTTTTATTTAATATTAAAATTTTTATTTGATTGAAATGACAAATAAAGTCACTGAAGCAATGAAACAAAAGTTTTTGGTAGAATACATTAAATCAGGAACTATTCCAGAAGGTTTTTACATTCATACTATGAAGGATGGTAGAGTTCAGTTTAGAAAGATAAAGCAACCATTAGATAAAGAAGGAATTTTGAGAAAGATTAAACTTCATGAGGACAACATTGGTGAACTTAAGAAGAAGTTAGAAGAGTTGGAGAAAGGAAGAGAGTTATAAAGCAATGAATTCAAGTGGGTGAAAAAAGAGGTGAGATCTCACCACTTCACCTAAATTTATTTTTGTGCTATGTTTTCATACGTGTGAGGGTGGTGAGATCATTTATTTTTAAGTTTATTTTTTATTTTATTTTTATTTTATTTTTATATAAATGACGAAAACTATTGAGATAACAAACTACAACGGTCATGAGTTCAAGAATTTGTTCTTCGTTCCTCGTGAAAATACATTCTATCAGATACGAGGGAGAAAGGGTAAAGTTAGTTTGAGCGTTTATGACTACAAGCATAATGGAAAGTTTATACAAGCATACGATACAAACGGTAAACGTGTTTCATTAGCTTTGTCAAAACTTACTAACATTCATTTTGACAGTGATTTTGACCTATATGAAGAAGAAAGTGAGTCAGAAGATTATGAGCTGTTATATGAAGCACAGCAATGGGAGGAGTTGCAATACTTTTGTAAGTGAGAACGTTTATTTTTTACATTAGTGAGGTGAAGTGGTTGGCGGCTTTGTAAATATTTAAGGTTAAGTTAGTGTTGTCGTTTGTGTTGTAAAATATATGTTAACGGTTTTGTAAAGTGTCAAATTCACATATCAGGGGTAAGGAGGCGCGCAGTGCCTCCGTACCCTTGATATGTATACTAACTGCTTTAACTGATTCTTCAATTAAACCGTATCCTGGTGTAATGCATTTATCCTCTAAAACTTCCATCTTTGTGCATGAAATAATAACGTCATCAACTGTTGCGTCAGCAGATGTAGCGACTAAGCTTGTAATTAATTTGGCAGGAAGTCCGATTTGTTGGAATTTGCGATCATATTTATAAACATGATTCATAATCTTTTCATAATTTTCATCAGTTATCTTTTCATAAACGTAATTTTGTAAATCAGCAACTCTTAACGGGTCAACCTGACAAAATACTAAAGTATCCCTGAAAACATAATATTTAAGAATGATATCACCAAATGAGTTAGGATAATCATCGAACGCCTGAAATGCTAACAAATCATTTACCGGAATAATCATATCAAAAGTGACATCAACTTCTTCATTTGCTTTCTTGAAAACTTCTGAAGGGTCAATATATTTACCACATACTGAGTTATCATATTTTTGAACATTATTATATAACGAATGAACAAACTTTTTAACTTTCCTTTCTGATTTCGGTTTATATGTTGCAAATATAGATCCGTATTTTTCCCAAGTGAGCGGGGTATCTCCAATCCCAGCCCTATCGTCCTCCCAGTGTCAGTTTTCAATATAAAATCCAAATTTTTTTTGAAAATAAAAATTTCGAGAAATTTTTCTGATTTTTTTTCTTTGATTTCAATAATTCAAAATAAATTTGGGAGTAAAAAGACACTATTTAATGAAATTCATATGAGTGAATGTGGATAAATACTCTCAAAACATACAATTTATCTATTTTTTCTTTATATTATCAACTAATTAGTGATAATTTTTTTTGAATCAGATTTTTTTCATTAAAAACATAATATATAACACAACAATGATGCACACATACGTATCTACACATCAAAATATAAAGCTTGTTTTGGTCTGGGCATCCCAACCCAAAATTCTTTAAAAATTGAATAAAATTGAATACTTGGGGCTGGGATGCCCATCCCAAAACCGAATTGAATTTTTTGAATTAAAGAATATATTTATGTATTTATAATATACATGTGATGTCTATAAAAAATACTAAATTCTTAAAAAAATTCAATTTATTCAAAACGTATACTAAGTGATCACTTCATTAGTAGGATCAGCAATCCTACTAAATGGTGAGAACGCCACTAACTAAAAAAGGAGTCCTTGGAGCTCTTGATCTCTTGTCAGTAGAGTTCATAATGAGGCATGGCATCTACTGATTAGAGATCAGAGCAATCCTACCTTACCTTCAGGAGCTACAAAGCTCCTAATCGTTACGAGAGGGAGTCTTGGAGCTCCTGAAGCTCATCAGCAGAGGCTATTTACCATTTGGGCCTCTTCTGATGAAAGATGCGAAACACGTCTACGAACCAGGAGCTTCAAAGCTTCTAATCCTTACTAAAGGGAGCTTTGGAGCTCCTGAGTCTCCATCAACAGAGTCCCAGATGGTAAATGTCCTTTGCTGATGAAAGATGCGAAACACATCTACGAACCAGGAGCTCCAAAGCTCCTAATCCTTACGAAAGGGAGCTTTGGAGCTCCTGAAACTCCTTTTACTATAAAATAGGACAGTTTTCTTCTGAGGTTCTCATCAAATCTAAGACTTCAGAAGAAAGCTGTCCTATCAATGTATACTTACACTCTCATGGACTACAAGTGTACAATTTTAAAGCAGAGATTATCCGAGGCCTCTCATCAAATGAGGGACCTCGGATAATCTCTACCTTAAGTAGTCAAATAACTTTTCTCACTATTTAGGAACAAAAGAACAAGAGTTGGAGTACTTTAAGGCAAGATTCTTCCGAAATCTCTCATCGAATGAGAGACTTCGGAAGGACCTTGCCAAATCCTTGAACGCCAATATCCTTGGAACTGAGCTAGAACCAGGGAGAAGTAGCATACTATAGAGCACGATGGTAATCTCGGAAATACTTATATCGCCCCAAGCACAATATTTAAGAAGTCTAACTCATATATACAAGAAGTCAGGCTGAATAGATATTGTGCATATGGTTTGCAGAACTCTCATGATATTTAAAATTCATGTTATCCCAAAAAAGGTGACACTTTGGGTGTATCGTCCATCCCAGGGATGCAAAAATCACATCACCTTGGATCTATATTGCAAATGCGAAAGATTCACGGGCGCAATCCATCTGAAGATAACCGGCATCACCTCTTTCAGTTTCCACTTCTAATTGTTTAAAGCTTTGATTTGATGATTTGTAACCAACGAATAAACGCATGCATTTAAAAGCGGCATCACATGTGAAAGCTTTATTTGAAACTAGAGTTGCTTTAACTTTGCGTTTAATATATGTGTCACCTAATTGGTTCACATCATGAGCCGGATTTGTAATTCTTAAATGAGTTTGTTTATCATCAAAATATGGAGCATCAGAGTCATAGCATGAACTTTCAAGTTCTCTATAATATCTTCTACCGTCATTCTTTGCGAATATTTCATTTATCTTTTCGAATGAATGAAACACATTTCCATTAATTGGTTTAGTGTTTGGCACCAAATAGTTAGTCGTCATTTATTAATAAATAAAAAATCAAAATTAAAAGATGAAAATGAATTTTTAATTTTAATGAAATAATCAACTATGGCTGCAGGTATATTTAAGAAACTGTGGGATAAAGTAAAAAGAGGAGCGAGTAAAGTTTGGGAAACATTGAAGAAGGGAGCAAATTGGATATTTAAGAATAAAGAAGCGATTAGTGACGTTGCTGAATCAATAACACCAAAAGCTGCCCCAATAAGAGAAGTTTTAAATAAAGGAGAAAAAGTTTATCAAAGACTACAACCGATACTAAGATAAAAATAATTTTAAAATAATTTATTTTTCCACTATCTACCTCCTATTTTATTAAGTATTCCTTCAGCAATTCCACCAACTGCGTTACCTGCTTGTGCTCCCATCGCCGGATTACCTGCTTTAGTACCTAATACTCCACCTATGATAGTTCCTGCCGTTTTCGCTACTGGTGCCAAAAAGTTTGCAACGGGTTTAATAATCTTTTTATAAACCCAACCCGCAGCTTTCTTAATTCCATCCCTAATTTTTTAAAGAATCCTGCCGCCATTTCTGATTTAATATTAATTAAAAAAATATATTTCATCACTTATATTCTAATTTTTATTTAATGATAAATGAAACCGATTTTAAAAATAAATGAAACGGAGGAAGAAATAAATGAAAGTGAAAATGTTCAACAAAAAATAAACGTTGTTAAACCAATTACTGAAATAAAAATTTTTTCATCTGTTGAAGAATTTAATGACTATTATGCTAATAATAAAAAATTATTTGAAGAATTGACAACATGTAAATTGAATAAAATGTTTAAAGTTGATGGATTCAAAATTTCAAAAATAAAAGGAGTGGTTAGTTTGAAATCTATTCCTCAATCAAGAATCACCTCATTAATGAAAATTGATGATTTAACAAAAAGAATAGAAGAGATTGAAGAAAGAATGAATCAAATAATTGATTTCATAAATTCAAATAATCATTAGTTTCTTAAAGTTCAATGTTGAACTCATCAAATTCTTCATCATCATAATTACCAATAGCGAGTTTATTTATTCTTTCGATTCTATCTTTTGATAGTCTTGCGTTTAATTTTTTCTGAAGTTTTTCGTTACCAAGTTCTAAAATTTTACATGGATGATATTTAAAACTGTTAAATTCTTTTTCCTCAGTTTTAATCATTAATCTACAAAGAACTTTAGTGAGGTGGTTTTGTTGTTTAAACCACTTATCCTTAATATTTGTTATAAATTCAATATCCGGAATTAATTCCCAAATTTTTGAATTTTCGATTAATTTACCATCAAATGCAAAAGCAATAGGTTTAATATTAAACTTACCTTTATAAAATAAACTTTCTACGTAATCATCAAAATAAACGTCTACTTGTTTAACCTGGGTGAGAATTGGTGAAAGTTTATCCATTAATTGATTCACAGTCACGAATCTTGTTCCGTTCATTTCTTACGAATTAAAAAATAAAATAATAAACATAACTAAGTTTTAATTTTTCGTAAGAAGTTTATTTTAAAATTAATGTTAATTTTTTTTAATGTGTTTATTACATCATTTATGAGCTGAGTGTAAATGTCTTACAATTTTGAAAATTTTTAAATCTTGATTTATTCAAAAACGTAAGAATAAAAACCGTAAGAATCATACATTTTTTACTTCATATGTAAAAAAAAATGATACGAAATCGTTCAATATTGTATGAATTCTTACGTTTACAAAAAAAGTCACACAACCCGCACTCATATACTACTTTGAGAGATTTCAAAAATCATTGTCCAAAAGTAATGTAAATGTGACTTTTAGCCCTCAAAGAGCCAAGTAATCTTTTCGAAGTTTATTCTATAAAAAAATCCATTTTGAATTATATTTTTCAAAAAACTATAAATGTCTAAAATATATTTTATAGCTAGAAACAAATAACTAACTTGTAGACGAGGACGCATTAGCCCAAGCCGGGAATTCACCAGCATTGAAAACTGGAGGAATAATCCAGACGCAAAGCGGTGGAACGACTATGATTGCCACCACAGTAAGGAATGTTCCGACGATGATGAAGTCGAGTGTTTTCAGTCTTCCTGTAGAGTAAGCGATAAGATTTGGCGGAGTAGCGACTGGCATGATGAAGCAGTACGAGCAAGCGAAAGCTATTGGGAACATGAGAAGGAATGGATGTATTTTTCCTGATGATTTAGCGACAGATGCGACAATCGGAAGTAAAATGTTGGCGACAGCTGTATTTGAAGCGACAATATTTGTCATTAAGATTGTTGTGCATGTAATAACAAGAACGAGTGGATATAATGACATGTTTGTGAGGCCTCCCAATCTTTCGCCGATCCAGACATCCAAACCTGAATCGGTGAAGCCTTGGTTGAGAGCAAAGCCACCAGAGAACAAGAAGAGAATGGTCCATGGCATCTTTTGTTGGGTGTATTCCCAATCCAAAATTGGAACCCACTTTTTCTCTTCTTTTTGTGGCTCGGCTGAATCAGTGATTGATAGTTGTTCGATGTCTTCTTCTGGAGTATCGTTTACGTTGTCGAGTTCACCGTCTTCTTCTTCATTATTACGGTGCTGGTTTGTTGTTGATGTTTTTGCACGAAGTTCGAGATCTACTTCGTCTTCACCTTCCTTTTTCTCCGGAGGAGGTGGGACATGGATGATGTAGAAGAGAATAGCGAGGAAAATGGCGATTGTACCATCCTTGATGTATGAAGAGCCCTTGCTACCGTAAATGAGTGTTGACCAGCCCTTCATTGTTGACTTTCCGAAGTCGATGTTTGATCTGAAGAGCCACATGCAAGCAAGAATGCAGAACATGACGGTAATAATGATTTCAGCTGGAGACCACTTTCCGAGTTTCTCGTAAGACTTCTTGAAATCATCGGCTGTAACACTATCTGGGATTTTAACTTTTCTTGTGTAGAAAATGACGAAGAAGATGTACAATGGGATCAGCATAGCCATTGATACAGGGAGAGAAACGAACATGAACTGTGCGAAACCGATTTCTGTGGCACCTGGGAAAAGATTTTGAACTGTCTGTGCCAAGATAAGGTTTGGAGGAGTTCCAATAAGTGTAATCATACCAGCAGCTGAGCATGTCATGACAATCATCAATAGAAGTGCCTTTCCGAAAGGAGCAATCGCTTCTGGATCTCCAGTAATCTCTTCAAGCTTTGTGATGATCGCAATTGCATTCGGAGTCATTGTCAGTGCACATGCAGTGTTTGAGATCCAGAACGAAAGAAGAGTTGTAACTACTAGAATACCAAATAAGAGTATATTTGGTCTAAGTCCAAAGATACAAACTGTTTTCAATGCAATTCTGGAGTGGAGGTTCCATTTAACCATCGCAATTGAGAAAATAAAACCGCCAATGAAGACAATAGAAGTATCAGTAAACATGGATGCAGCGATCTTAGGGCCCGTTGATACGGTAAAGAACGGAAGAAGGAAGATCGGGATGAATGCAGTGATAACGATTGGAATTGGTTCAAAAATCCAGTAGGCAGCAGTGATAATTGTGACAGCTAAACAAGGTCCGGCACTCGGACGATTCTTGTCAATGTAAACGAACTTGAACATGAATGGAAATGCAATGATGATAGGAACTAGCATTTCTAGCCACCAGTAGATTTTTTTCCATGGAATGTTCATTGATTGATGATTTTTGTCAAATCAATGAAATTCTATTCAAAAATTAAAATTTGGAAGAATATTGTTACAATTATATAAGGATTATAGAAATCATATTTTTGGTAGGAAAAATGGGTTAAAATTTTATTATCATCGTTTCTTCTATATTTCGCGATCACTTTACGTATGGTTGTATGGGTGAATCATTTACCTAACAGAAATTTATTTTTATCTTGATTTCATCGGTTTCAGATAATTCATCGGCAGTTTTACAATTCAGTACTATTAGAATCATTAGTATTGCACCGAATAAAAATTGATTTGGCGGTGTTGTTGAATAAAAAGCTTTTGTAAGCTATTGAATATGAAATTCAATTCTTCTCAAATTATTTTAAATTAAATGAAAATAAATTTAAATTGGATAGCTTAAATATTATACTATTAATAATATTCTATAAATTTTTAAAATCCTCATTCTGATCAATTCAATTGGTTTGAATTAGCCATAATTGGTAAATTAGATATAAAGTATCATATATATTACGTATGCAATTGTCTAAAAAAGTGACTGAATCATACAATTGAAGATTTTGGATAAAACTATCAACATTTTTGAAATTAAAGTTCAGTATCATTTACGAATTTATTAACTTTTATCAGAAATTATTATCGGAAATAATTGATAGAGAAACTGAAAGAAAATTGAACTGTATTTAGGAGAAACGAATAAATACTCTTAGAAACTGTTTTTTAACATGTACCACATCCTGATATTGCTGAAGATATTTATTTTGGAATGAATCTCCAGCAATTAAGGCATCGAGTAGGGGTAATTTTAGCTAAAAGTGACACACCCGTGAAGGGTGTGATTACCGATCGGTAATTTCGACAGTTTAGAATTTAAAATTTTTTATGGAACTGTTGCGAGTTTCATAAAGAATTTAAGGAATATAAGCAAAGATTTGAATCAAAATCTTAGACCTAAGCCGCTCGATTCGCTCGCGGCTTCCGCGAATTACAGATCAGCAAAGATTTGAATCAAAATCTTCGAACTAAGCCGATCGCTTCGCTCGCGGCTTTCTTTATTATTTTAAATTTGCATATTTCCATCAAAAGTTCATAAGGTAAAAAATTTCGTTTATTTTTACTAAGAAAAAAAGGTTTTTGATAATAAATTTATTTTATTTCGAAAAAGTAGCAATAATCGTAAAAGGGTATTGATAGGCTTGCTAAAGTAACTAATTTTAGCTGTCAAATACTTTTGTATTTTGAAGTAAATTAGTATAAATTTGTTTTTACTTTTATTTCGAAAAAGTAACAATAATCGTAAAAGGGTATTGATAGGCTTGCTAAAGTAACTAATTTTAGCTGTCAAATACTTTTGTATTTTGAAGTAAATTAGTATAAATTTGTTTTTACTTTTATTTCGAAAAAGTAACAATAATCGTAAAAGGGTATTGATAGGCTTGCTAAAGTAACTAATTTTAGCTGTCAAATACTTTTGTATTTTGAAGTAAATTAGTATAAATTTGTTTTTACTTTTATTTCGAAAAAGTAACAATAATCGTAAAAGGGTATTGATAGGCTTGCTAAAGTAACTAATTTTAGCTGTCAAATACTTTTGTATTTTGAAGTAAATTAGTATAAATTTGTTTTTACTTTTATTTCGAAAAAGTAACAATAATCGTAAAAGGGTATTGATAGGCTTGCTAAAGTAACTAATTTTAGCTGTCAAATACTTTTGTATTTTGAAGTAAATTAGTATAAATTTGTTTTTACTTTTATTTCGAAAAAGTAACAATAATCGTAAAAGGGTATTGATAGGCTTGCTAAAGTAACTAATTTTAGCTGTTAAATACTTTTGTATTTTGAAGTAAATTAGTATAAATTTGATATTATTTTAACTCCCTTTGAAAACCTCAATTTTCCATACAGAGGGAACGGGAATAGCATCCAATATTCCCTGAGAATGGTTGCGCATTCTCAGTTCCCTCTATATTTCGAACGAAGCTCTCATCGGTCTTTTTTTTTAATACTAAACGTTTTTTTTTCCTGTCACTTTTAGCTAAAATTTGGGTTTGCCCTTAAGGCATCTGCCTCCTGCCAACTTTTTTTTTCGGTATTAAGATTATATAAATAAGCAATACTAATGATGTTAGATCTTTTCTTATCTGATTGCATATAAATATCCATCGATTTCAGATGGTCAATAACAAAATCTCAAAAATTTCATTCATAACTACAGAGAGGAATATACACTTAATGAAATACTAACAACTCTTTCTTTATCTTTTAATCTTACATTGCGATCATTTTTCCACAATCTGATAACTAACAAAAATTTTATCGGATGCCATAATTATTTTATAGAAAGGTATGAGAATAGTTTCTATTATGTTTTTATGCATTAAAATCATTTTTTCAATAATGAATCCCAATAAGTCTCGTGATTTGACTCATCTGCGAGATTGGAAATATATTATTCAGAATTGGGATACGCTGATGAAAGAATCACGATCGTTAATTATTCGTTCTCTGAGATTGGGAGTTCCAACAAAATATAGAGGTGATGTATGGGCTCTTTTAACAAATCAAAAAGTAGTGAAAAGCAAAGCAAACTTTACATATGAACAAATTGATAAAGTTAATTCGAATTCATCCCATATAATTTCGTTGGATGTACCCAGAACAATGCCAAGCTGGACAAACGATACTTCTCAAAAGTTTAGAGACGAACTATCAAGAATATTAAACGCATATGCTAATGTAGACCCAGAATTAGGTTATACCCAAGGAATGAATTTTATTGCTTCAATGTTCTTAATATATCAGCCAGAAGAACAAGCATTTTGGTCCTTTTACTCTTTAATGTTTCAATCATCATTACCGCATAGATTATTTTTTATTCAAGATTTTCCTAAGCTAAACTTACTCAAAGCTCTAGTTACCCGTCTAATTCATGAAAATTTTCCAGATATTTATGAAGCCCTTGAAGAAAGAAGGCTAGATTGTACCCTTTTTACCCCAATGTGGCTAATGGTTTGTTTTCTCTCTGGAAACTTTGGTTTAGAGCTTTCAACATTTATTTTTGAGCAATTCTTAGCTTTTGGAGTTCCACCTTTATTATCATTTGGCTTAGGAATTCTCGAAATCCATAAAAACGTGTTGAAAGAAAAAGGATTCGAAGATCTACTTCATGTTTTGACCAATCCGGGAAGTTCACCTCTAATGAATGATAAACAAGCTGTTAATGCCGCATGGGATAAGATGTGGATTACAACACGACGTTACCACCAGTTATTGAAGGAAATAATTGAAGAAGAAAAGAAAAAGGACGATTCAAAATTACTTAAATATATTGATAAAGATCAAAATACTAATGTTCCTGTAAATGAGTAAGGATTAGTGCAAATATTGTTTTAATATTTTGTATATGTATTAAATTGTTTGTATAATTGATATGTATTTGTTATAGTATCGATTTTTATCCCTGTAAAACTGCTTTATTATGGATTTAACTTGAGATTGGAAGAAATAAAATTCAATTTAAAAGCAAATTGCCAAGATTACTTTACATAGTTGCAATATTACACTTTTTGAGTCATTTTAATGCTATATTGCCTGTATATCATCCACTTAATTTTCCAAAAAAAAATTCAAAAAATCAAAAATAATTTGAAAAAGTATAAATTTGTTGATAAAAAATGATTTTTATAAAAAATTTGGAAATACACAATCTTGTAAAATAGCCAAATATTATAAAATTCTCCATTAAAAATGGATTCAAACTTAGTATTCCTAAATTATTATATTTTTTTTTTCAGATGATATAGATGAAAGCAGTTCCTTACATATAAAAACCATATAGTTCATAAAAATACATGATAAATTTAGTAAATAAACAAATAAAACAGTATAGCAATATATAGAAATCAGTAAAAGGATAAATGAAAGGGTAGTAAATTGTAGCTATCGCATGGTTGCTTCAGAACATTAGAAATTAAGGAGCGTACTCTTACGATGCTTGAGCTGTGAAATTGGAGTTGGAACTTTAAGACTATCGGTAACTGGAATATTATACCAGGAGTTTGAAGGTATAGTTAGCCTTGGCTTTGCGGTAAATATAGCTTGAATTCCGTCGATGTTAATTCTCTTTGCCGGATCTATTTCTAAAGCTCCTGATATAATATCGGCGATCATCTTTTCAACGTACATCGGGATGAAATACTTATAAGTATTTTTCTGTTGAAGAAATGGGTTATAACCGCATGTCATGTAGTATAATGTGACGCCAAGAGACCATATATCGGCTACAAATGGGTCATAGATTTGATTCATTCGCTGTTCAGGAGCGAGATATCCGTAGCTCCCAACAAAATACTTAGAAGAATTTGTTTCGTATTGAACTGAAAGTCCAAAATCAGCAATTTTCAATCTCCCATACTTATCGAACAATATATTTGATGGTTTCAAGTCATGATGAGCAAATTTTTTTGAGTGAATATATTTCAAAGCTGAAACAATTTGCTTAGTGTAACTAATTATCTTATCTTGCTTTGGTCTTGTGCGACTTTTTATCATCGTTTCTAGATTTCCACCATCACAGTATTCCAAAATTAGGAAATATGTATCATTTTCGACAAAATGAGAGTACAAACGGACTATATTTGGATGGTCGAGGACTGAGAGCGCATAAAGTTCTTTTTCGAAGTTAACTTTTTTTGTAACAATTTTACAGACGAAATTCTCGTTAAAGCTTGGATGATATACTTGTAAACACGAAGGAAAACATTTGCTACCTATACTACGCACAATTTCATAACCATGGCGCTGAAGAATTTGTGGGAGAGAAAGACTCCCAGAATCCATTAGCTAAATTTGCCCATAATTCAATTTTGCAAAGTTCAAAGATGTATTTCACTGTCCAAATGGAATATAATTTTCCTGATTATCATTTTCAATGCCATTCAAAAAATTTGATTTTTTGACATTTCTAAAATCTCCAACTAAAATATGCATATCATCTTGATTTATATCTAAATTTCCAAGAAAAATCTCAAATTTATTTAGTAAGATTTGGATGAAAATCTTGAAATTGATTAATTGGATACTTCAATTGATAAATACATCATATTGTTCTTAACTTGCAAAAATTTATTGATTACATCGCCAGAGAACAACATTTTATAACCTCATCAAATTTTGTGAAGTAAATCGTTGCGAATAAATCTAGTTTTGGCTCATCTACCTGTTGTAAGCCCAAATAGCACAATAAAATCATCGAATCAGATGAAAAGACATTTTTCAAGTTCGGAGCAATACAATTAATGGGTTCCACAATTCATTATTTAACAACTAAACATATAGCAATTGCAAATATCAAATTCACGATTGACTTTTTTCAATTCAAAATTTTCAAATCCGCTGATTCAATTCCTGACAAATTCAGATAACCTTCACAAAATTGTTTTTACATGATTTTGTAAGAAAATCTTCTATACATAAATGTATTTCAGAAAAGTGTAAAATTTTTGCATGGCCAATGGATGTCATTCAATTTTTGAATTAATAGAATTTATTATTATTAATGTCACTTAGTCTAGACATCATTCGTCAGCTTCCAAAGGCGGACCTCCACTGCCACCTTGATGGATGCTGCCGCCCAGAAACAATCATCGAGCTTGCCCACGAACAAGGCGTTAAACTTCCAACCGAAGACATCAATGAGCTCAGAAAGATTCTCACAGCCCCTCCGGACTGCCCAGATCTTGTCACATATCTCCGTTGCTTTGATGCTCCGCTTGATGTTATGCAATACCCATACGCTATTACAAGAATTTTCTATGAAGTTTGCGAAGACGCTGTTAAGGATGGAGTCACATACCTTGAGCTTCGTTTCGCACCAGCACTTCTTACACGCAAAGGACTTTCCTATACTCAAATTCTTCAGGCTGCTGTTGATGGTGTTCAAATGGCTCAGTCAAAGCTCCAAATCACAGTCAGAATCATCTGCTGCGCCATGCGTATGATGACACCAGAAGTCAACAAGGAAGTTTCCGACATTGCCTGGAGATTCCGAAATTTGGGCGTCGTCGGCTTCGATCTTGCCGGCTCAGAAAACGGTTTCCCACCACACTGGCATATTGATGCCTTCCGCACAATGCGTCACAAGGCTATTCCAGTTACAATCCATGCAGGTGAAGCATATGGTCCAAAGTCCATCCAATACGCTCTTGATTGCAACGCAACACGCATTGGCCATGGTACTAGAATTGTTGAAAGCGAGCCACTTCTTCAAGAGGTTATCGACCGTCGTGTCACTCTTGAATGCTGTGTCTCATCCAACGTTCAGACCAAAGCCATTGCTAAACTTGAAGACCATCCCATCAAGAAACTCTTCGAGCGTGGTGTTATTACAGTTCCATGCACTGATAATTGCACTGTTTCCGGAGTCACTCTTTCTGGCGAATACTTCCTTCTCCAGAATAAGTTTGGCTTTAACGTCGAAGAACTTGTCCGCATGATGGATTATGGCTTCAGGTCAGCATTCGTTGATGAAACACTCAAGCGCCGTCTCAGAATCGAAGCAATCACAAAGACACTCCGCGTTCTCAGAGAAAACAACATCGATGTTACACCTCTCATGAACAATGCCCTCTACTACGCTCCAATTGGTATCTTCCTCCCAGAACCATTCAAGCTCCCAGCTCCATATCCACAAGTTACATTGGATCTCGTCAAGTCACTCACAAAGGCTGATACAGATACAAGACTCATCGGAAGTATCCCACTCAAGACACTCTTCAAGTTCTTCAAGGAGCTCCCACCACAGAAGAAAGTCAAAGAATTCGCTGATTTCAACGAATTCGAACAGTTCCTTATGGATCCAGAGGATACAAACCACGAAGTTGCCAAGAGATACGTTGTTTCACTCCTCCGGACAAAGGAAAACATCATCGAGGGCACATGCAAGATTCTTGAAAACGCAATCGAAGACAATGTCAAGTACATCGAAATTACTGTTGCTCCACAGCGCCACACAAAGGATGGACTTAAGGAACAAGATGTCATCGATGCCATTGCTGAATCAATCAAGAAATATGAAGGAAAGATCGTCGCAAAGATCGTTCTCGGCGTAAACATCGCAAAGGATTCTCCAATCATCGCAATGAAAATTGCTGAACTCTGCGTCAACAACAAAGGAATTGTCGCTGGTTTCGCAACAAACTCAACAGAAATCGAAGAAGAAAACGCTCACTTCTACGATGAAGTCTTCCAGTACCTTCGCCGCAACTACATCTCTGTCTCTTGCTTTGCTGGTGAGAAACACGCTTCTTCTGTTCAAGTCGCTATTGTTTCTGCAAATGCAAGACGTATTGCTGGCGGCTTCAAGCTCACTGAGAACGATGCAATCCTCAAGGAAATTGCTTCCACACAGATGGACGTCATTGTCAAGCCATCAGCCAGATTCTCTCTTGCTACAGCACCAATCTTTGGCCAGAAGAATGTTAGATCTCTTTATGACTTCGGTGTCAAAGTCGCCTATGCTTCTCTTCACGGCGCTTTCGATGGAAAGTCACGTTCAGAGGAACTCCTTCAGATGTGCAAGGAACAAGGCTTCGGAGCTATTGAACTCGTCATGATTCTCAACAACGGCTTCTGCTCAATCTTCCAGCACTACAACAAACTCAAGGAACTTCAGAATAACTTCTGGAGCCACACACTCGAAGTTCTCAAGGCTAGAGGTTATACACGCTTCATCAACCCAACATACTTCATTCAGTAAGGTTGTTGTAATATAGAGTTTTATAGAGTATTTTTTTCTTTTCTATCTCAATTTCTAAAGATATCGATTTATTAATATAACATTTTTTACTCTTACACACCATTAGGACCATTATTATTACACATTATGGCTTTTTTTAGTAAGATATTATCTTGTATTAACAAAATTATGATGATTATGGCTCTACTGATGACGCAAATAGTATTACTGATACAATACCTTAACAACTATCTATGAAATGTCTTGTTTATGATCAGAAATACAACGGATCGAGGAAAGATTCGGAAATTTCCGATCTTGTTTCCATGCATTCCTTAAAAGTATCAGCTCCCAAAGAGTGATAATACGATTAATTTATCCGACCAAAGTCATATTCATTTTTATGTTAGCTGGTTGACAAAAATTTTTTATCGTAAAATTTAATAACCGCCAATTGAACGGTTGCCCATTACAAAATGGCATCTGCTGAATTTGATACTCTTTACAAGATTCTCATTATCGGCGACTCAGCTGTTGGCAAGAGCTGCCTTCTGCTTCAGTTTTCCGATCAAACTTTTAGTGAAAATTATGTTTCAACAATTGGTGTTGATTTCAAAATCAGAACTCTTGATATCGACGGACAGAATATAAAACTCCAGATTTGGGATACAGCCGGTCAGGAGCGTTTTCAATCAATTACATCAAATTATTACCACGGATCTCACGCTATTGCAATTGTTTATGATATTACAAACCGTGACTCCTTCGAAAACGTCCGTAAGTGGATAAACGATGTAGATAGATTAGCAACTCCACAAGTTGTTAAGCTTATCGTCGGAAATAAGACAGATTTAGAAGAAAAGAGGCAGGTTAGCAAGAATGAGGGCCAAGCATTCGCTGATTCCCTCGGTGTTCCATTTATCGAGACATCAGCCAAGAATGCTTCGAATGTTCACGAAATGTTCATCAGAATGTGCAAAGCTATTTCTGCTCGCCGCGTTGGAAACAAGATGGCCGGCCAGCCAGGAAAACCAATTCCAAAGCCCGGAAGAGCTGTTGAACAAGGCTGTTCTTGCTAATTACAGATACTATATTTATAATAAATACTTTTATCTTTCGTTAAATCTTTTACACTTAAAATTATAATAATTTTTTTTTAACAATTCCAATAGAAATCGATTAAATAAGACAGAGAATATATATTTTCCATTTCATTTTATAATGATAGAATAAAAGTGAATGAATACTTAGGAAATAAGAATATACCCTCAATTTTTGACTTTTGCAACTTTTTCATGACCCCCTCCCCAGGTATCTAAAATACCATTTATCGCCTGAAAAGCACCCTTAATTTATGCCAATTGACAAAATAAAGATATGTTTAGAATGCTGATATGATGGAGAATCATGCTGCATCATTATTGGCCAGCAATATATAATATTTAAGAAATCTACGAGATTATCTGATTTCATGAAACTCAATGTATACTAAGTTTCAGACTTTGAAATTTTAACATGTTGATATGGGTACATAGGGTTTATGATTCCAGTCATTTATTTAAAAAATTACAAAAATGAATTAATATGATGTGAGTAACAATGGTAATAAACGCTTAATTACTAATATATTATTTCTTGGTAGGAATGAAATGTTTTGGTGACATTTATAGAAGTTAAGCTGAGAGTCAAAAATGCAAAAATTATTTTAAATATTACAAGCATTATTTGATGTCATTGAGTTTAGAGTCGTGTAGATATATGAGTACAATATGTTATTGATGTATATATGCAATAATTGTGAAAATGAAATGTGAATCTCAAGATGAGTTGCATGTTACTGCGCTATAATTTGAATTCAATACGTACATAACATTACTAAATGTATTTTAAGATAATACAAAAAATTAAGCTTGCAAAAAGATATCGAAATGTAATTTTCATTAGATTCAAAGTTCTGAATAGATTTTGATTTTAACTATTGATGAGTTTGTCAAACCTCTATAATAATAGAATGTAGAACTAATTAAATATAATTAATAAAAAAATACAAATTTAAGTGATATTATAAGAGATATATGTGATGTTACCAATATGATATGATATTGGAGAACTGATAGAATTGTGATGTGAGACTAAATATGATTTTATTATGAATAGGAGAATCATATTAGAAGAATTTCTTGAATTTAATGTATCTGAATATGTAATTGGGCATATATTCTATATATATTAGTAGGTTAACTAGAAATAAAAAGATGAAAGATTGTTAATGAATAATATGAGATTAAGCGAAAATATATTGTTCTAATAGATGAGTGTTGAGATCCAATATATATGAAGAGGGATATGTGAGAGGAAATATGTATATTTAATAAAATAAGCGATGAGAGAAAAAATAACAAAGATTTATATGAAATTTTGAGTATTGAAAAAGCTCGATTAGTGATTTTATGTCTGTTAAAGGAATAGATATTCTAGGAGAAAGATAAATTGAATTAAAGAAGAATAAAAAAAGTTGATTAAGATTGATAAAAATATTGAATTGTATGACAATGGAAAGAAGGAATAAATTGGTGTTGGTATGACGGTATCATTTCGGGAGACATTGCCTCTGCATGTCTCCCAGAATGAGACAATCTTCTGCAATCAGAATGTGATTGCAAAACTTTGACCGACAAGAGTGTATTGTGCACTCCTGTCGGTCGCAGTGTCTCATTCTGGGAGACATTGCCTCTGCATGTCTCCCAGAATGGAACAATGTTCCGCATTGATAACTTGAACGCGGAAGTTTGACCGACAAGAGTGTATTATGCACTCCTGTCGGTCGCAGTGTCTCATTCTGGGAGACATTGCCTCTGCATGTCTCCCAGAATGGAACAATGTTCCGCATTGATAACTTGAACGCGGAAGTTTGACCGACAAGAGTGCATTATCCAATCTTTTTTGTCATATACCTCAACCCACAAAGACAAAACCTTACATAAAATAGGTAAACTTTGGTTTTCACTTAATAATGTTTATTTTTAATTTTTTGTTCTTTATATAACTTTTTCTTCTACTAAACTATTTTACAGACTCTACTGAGCTATCCTCACATATATACCTGTGACAATAACACATATATACTCCCTTCATATTCTGATCTCATGACATATTACAGCACAAACTATAATTATACAACATACCTCATAAAGTCTGATTTTACCCCTATCTAAGCGTTCAAAACCTATTTTCCCCGCGTAATCTGATTCTTCTGGCTCTGCTGATTCGATTTCTGCTGTCAGATCGTGAAAATATGCATCACACAATGAGATAAACACAAAATACACAACTTAATATTTTCCTTAAAATTGTCAATTCCTCGATCTTGACATATTTATTATTTCCTCCGTTTTCCCTCACAAATATATTTAATTTTCTGAATAAGACGTATAATAAAATGAATATCTTAAAAACTAAAATACAAAATTAATGTTGGGTAATGACTAGATATAGTATGCACTTTTGAATTCATACATTTTTTGAAAAAATTGTATTTTCAAAAAAAGATGTTGTTTCAGTATGAACTTGAAGAGAAATTTTAAGGAAAATATTAAGTTGTGTATTTTGTGTTTATCTCATTGTGTGATGCATATTTTCACGATCTGACAGCAGAAATCGAATCAGCAGAGCCAGAAGAATCAGATTACGCGGGGAAAATAGGTTTTGAACGCTTAGATAGGGGTAAAATCAGACTTTATGAGGTATGTTGTATAATTATAGTTTGTGCTGTAATATGTCATGAGATCAGAATATGAAGGGAGTATATATGTGTTATTGTCACAGGTATATATGTGAGGATAGCTCAGTAGAGTCTGTAAAATAGTTTAGTAGAAGAAAAAGTTATATAAAGAACAAAAAATTAAAAATAAACATTATTAAGTGAAAACCAAAGTTTACCTATTTTATGTAAGGTTTTGTCTTTGTGGGTTGAGGTATATGACAAAAAAGATTGGATAATGCACTCTTGTCGGTCAAACTTCCGCGTTCAAGTTATCAATGCGGAACATTGTTCCATTCTGGGAGACATGCAGAGGCAATGTCTCCCAGAATGAGACACTGCGACCGACAGGAGTGCACAATACACTCTTGTCGGTCAAACTTCCGCGTTCAAGTTATCAATGCGGAACAGTGTCTCATTCGAGGAGCCCTCGAAAAGAACCTCACATCGACTCTCTCTTTCCGGCATCTTTACCGCATAGAAAACTGCTCGTTCGCAACTTTGTGTGCAATCTAAGAGATGATTGCGGTAAAGATGCCGGGAAGATTGACGCTGCAGCAGAGAATCACTACGGCTCTCTTTTACCGGCATCTTTACCGCATAGAAAGCTGCTCGTTCGCAACTTTGTGTGCAATCTAAGAGATGATTGCGGTAAAGATGCCGGGAAGATTGATGCTGCAGCCCCAGGCCGCACTCAGATTTCATCCCGCTACACAATTGTTCATCCAACAACTGTCATAGAGGTTGAAATTTTCGACCAGAAGTGAAACATATCATTTTTAAGACTGCGGCGCGCAAGCAAGTTTGAACCTTTCAAGGGTGATCAGTCCTTTACTCATTTCAAGACCTCTTGTTGCCTGATAAAACGATACTTCCTTCCTTGTGGGCCATTGAAAACCGCCCAAACCGTCACAACTTGCTTCCTAAATTTTATTTGCGGAGTAATTATCATGCATATTTTATCGGATAATAATATCAAAGCTAAATTTCATATTATTTTTTAAAGATATGCATTTTCTGTCTAAATTTATTTTTTCTGTTTCCAATTCACGGAATAATATTCTTACAAGCATATACATAGCTAATATATATCATTTTAATAATAATAAAACCAAAATGATGTATTCTTCATATAGTTATTTAAAATTCGTTAACTAGAATTGTATTCAGAACGAGGCAAAGTTAGGAGATACATAAAAACCAATAACTTGATAAGTGATACCTTTTTTCCTGATATATCTATATGTGTTAATGTCAAACACGATTTGGAAAAATTAATTCTTTAAATCGGCTTAAGAATAAGACCAACATCAAAAGCATGGCTAATAAATTAATAAATCAATGTTTAATTACCGATTCATGCATTTTTTTCAAAATTTCAAATTTCAAATTTTTGTTTCTCCAAAATATTAATTGTTTCCACTAGATTAACAAATAAACAATAAATTGGATTAATGTAATGCCCAATCATTCATTTTAAATTTTAGATTTAAAACAATATTTTTCTCCATATTATTATAACATGAATCGCTATGATATAAGAAATATATTTTCAATATTGAAATTGAAAAATTCTAAAATTTTTGAAATTCAATTTGAGTGTGATGATCGATAACATATATTTTTTAATTAAAATCTTGTGTCGCTATCATATAAATATACTATTTCTAAATTAAAAATAGAAAAAAAAGTACTATTTAATGATGAAATTGCAAATAATATCAATATATATATATTCATGCTGATATATTTTGGGAACAGAGTGGCAATCACATAAATAGGATTGTGTTAGTTTGTCATGGATATAAAACAATTTTTCGAGCTAATTGAGCGAATTTAAATCACAAACACTTATATTTTCTATTACAAGGTATATTTGTAATATACAACCAGTAAATAGCTTTCTCTAACTTTTACCAGCTTAGATGATAGCAAATTAGATACGAATTTCATGACCCCTCACCAAATTCCACTAAAACATATACAAATAAAAGTACTAAGTGGGTATCATCTAACCCTAGAATTATAGCTCCTAGGACTCATCCTAGATGGTAGTTCTGGAAAAACACCTGGTTTTTGGAGTTGCAAAAGTTAAAAATTGAGGGTAATTTTAATAATTTAAAGAAGTAAGAGGAATTAGTTATCACATATGATAAAAAAAATAGTTATGGTAAAAAAAAAATATAAAATTTATTTAAATAATTCTACATGGACTCTCCTCATCTTCAAAGTCTGAGCGGTATGTTATACATTTTGTCAGCTTTTCTCTGAGGATTTCTGCGTTTGTGAAAGGCATAATATCAATTTTGTTGAAGCAAGTGTGAGCCTTCGGGAGCAAGAATCTGTTTTCGTCTTGTTCAACATCATCGTTAGACAACTCAGTCAATTTCATGCTGAAGTCTCTATCCAGTTTCGGAGTGTCATTTCCAGTGATGAAAGCCATCAGTTTCGAGAGCTCGTCTGAAGTGAATGTACTGATTGCCTCCATGAAAACAGGCCAGACAGAGGTAATAACTGAATCTGGAGTGAAGTAGTTCAAGAATGTGTTCAAGTCCATTTCAGCCTTCTTTCCACATGACAATCCCTCGATGAATCTTCCAGAGAAGTTCCTTACATAGTCCAGAGGAATGACCTTCCAAAATCCTTCTCTCATCGCATTGACAATCTTTTCCAGGTTGCGGAAATAGTTCGGATCGTCGCAGTCAACGAGGTCTGAAAGATTGGCGTCAGTGACGAAGCTGTCCCAAATAAAGCGAGGAATATTCCATGCTTTCTGGGTGTACTTCGTTGCAATTGCACTTGACAAGAGAGATCCGATTGTTGACGCGACTTTCAGTGGCATATTTGGAGCAGGAACCAGTTTCTCTCTTTCGCAGTGCAAAGTGTTTGGAGGCTTGATGAAATACCTGATGTTCACGTCCATCAACTCATTCACCATGATGAAGAATGAGTCTCTGAACATTCCACCGACATCTTGGCCGGTTGAGTTCGCGTATTTCACGAAGTAAATCATCTTGTTCTGTTTATCCTTGAACGCAATCAAATTTGATGGGAAATGGGCTTCGTCTCTCGCGAGGTAATCGATGACTCTGATTAGATCTGGAGAATCATAGGGAACACCTTGCGAATGAGTCTTTTTGATGTCGATGTATAGATATCCTATTAATCCTGCTTCAGCCCAATCTTCGAAATTGTTCAGCCAGCCAACCTTCAAGTTACTGTCTACCATATTGAAGATCGGATCCATTTCTCGAGTGAAGTAATCGAAGTAATCATCATCGACTTCGGTTAATAATGACAATCCGATGCAGGCGAAGTAAACAACAATTGGAGGATAATTTCCAATCTTTTTGTCAGTGATTTTGTTCTTTAACATGTAATCAACTAACAAAGGCTTGTAGATATCAGAGAAATCAGCGTTTACGAATGCTTTCCAATCGTTTAGAACTTGATTTCCGTTTGTTCCAAAGTGGTATCTGTATCCTTTGTTTTCCTCGTATCTCGAGCTACTTTGGAGAATCTTAGTTTGTCCGTTCGGAAGCAGTATCTCAACAGGATAGAAGTTGTTGTGCTTATAAACAGATTTAGAGAATTTCGCTCCTTTGTCGGAGAATAACAGCAAAGGCGGCATTCTCTTCTCTTTGTTTCCTGCGTTCTTTCCGAGTTCAAACAGATTTGGAATGAGTGATTCTGCACATCTGTTTATCAAGGAAGAATGTGCTTGTTTTGTGACAATTGTCTGTGGATCCCTTTCGAAAACAAAGGTCACCAATTTGTTGAAATAATCAGTGCAATCACTTGCAGTCATGTGGTTGAAATAAGCTTCGTTTGCAGGGGAGTTGAAGAAGTTCAAAATCATCTTCGCAGAATTCAAATCCGAAGGAAGTTCGAATTTGAATTCCCTGAGAATCATAGGAATGAATCCCAAACAGACTTTCTTGTACTTGGAGAACAATTCCAAGCCATTCAAGAACGTCTTCCTGTAGAAAAGACTGTGGTTCCATGCCTGGAAAAGTCCGATTTGCGCTGATCCGTATTGGGAGCTATATAATTGGTTGATATCTCTGCAAACTGTGAATGACGAATTTCTATCTCCTTCCATCACTGTTTCCTCCAATTTCGCTCTGATTTCTTCCTCCTTTCCATTTATCATTTCCTTGATCCTGTTGAGTTCTGCCTGCGATGAAGTGTCAGTCAGTTTCGTGATCAGAGAAAGAGCCATGTCGCTGTTTATCTCCTGCGTGTAGTAAGGAACAAGCGTCTGTATCATCGAGATGAAGTAGTTCTGGCATGTCTCCAGTATATCGTTTATTAATTGCGGCTTAATTCCTATTTGATTCTGCGTTTCAGCGCAGTTCATTACACTGTCGAATGGAGTGTACTGAGTGGTGATTTGATGGGCAGGAATGTGGTAGCTGACGCTGCTCATGATTTCGAAATTGCAGCCTTCGACGATGTAAAGGAATGGATCTTCCAATTTATTGACAATCAAGTTAGAGTGTCCTTCGATCTTCGCCTGCATTCCGACACAAACTTTGGGGAAAATCTGGCTGATGTCGAAGTTGTGCTGCTTCGGAGGAACTTCAACAGCTTGAAGTGAATTGTCTTTATTCTCGTACTCGTAATTGATCAAAGAATCATCGCAGACAGTGATGACGAAAACCCAGCGCTTCTTTGCTTCTCCGGAGTCGACTTTTACATTTCCGAAACAGAGGAAGGATCCGTCCATCCAAAGCCGAATTTCGGATGTAGAGCCATTGTAAGGAACAAACTTCTTGTCCATGTAGATGTTTCTGTCCAGAAGGCTCAAAACAGTGCAGTCCCAGTCTTCAGAGATGAATCCGATGTATTTCAGTTGCGTCTTCATTTGAGCGAAGGAAATCTTGAGAAAGTGGGTATTGTCAATCTGTTTCGTGTGCACAAAGAATGAAGTTGTTTCTGGTCTTCCCCTGAGCCCTGACTTGTCGCATAGGACGCAGTGAGTCAATGGAACGAATCTGTCAGGATAACTCTTAGTTTTTACGAATTTATTCAGCTGCTGCCTGATGATGAAAGAGTACTTCGAGTTGGAGAAATTAGGAACTTTCTTGCCGTTGTAAGTTTTTACGAGTGTTGCAAGTTTCCTAAATTTCTTTGCAAATGATTCTTTGTCAGCAACTGCGTCAAACATTTTCGTCATGAATGACAGGATGACGCAGTTTGATATTCCCTTCGATGGATCTTCTGTATTCATGTCGATGGCGTTGACGAACTCACTCATCTGATTGATCAATCCATTGTCAATTGGGAACCTCGGAGCGTCGACTTTGAAACAAGCCTGGGAATTTCTCTGCAAGTCGACATCGCATTCGATCGCGAGCTTTGTTTCTCCTTTCACTTTGATGTATCCAGTGATTTCGGAGTCAAAGATCTCGGCGCCCAAAGCAATCATTGCTCCCAAACTCACGTCGAATTGTTCGATGTCTATTTTCTCGATGATTGTGCGAGGATCAAGTTTTGATCTGATGAAGCAAACTTTGTCAGAAATATGCCAGTAATCGCATGTATGTTGTGCGCCCCATCCGAGGAGGATGAACTTAGACCTTTCCGTTTCACTGCCGAGCATAGGCAACGATTCTCTGCAGAGTCTGCAATCCTCAAGAGCCAAACCCATATTTCCTAAAACTTGTCTGGCGTTGATCAAAACATTATCTGTTTCTTCATGGGTTTGAACGGTGACAGCTCGTGTCAGCTGGATGATCTGTTCTACATCCTTTTCTTCATGAATCATGTGCGAGAAAATGACGATATCATTGAAATTCTTCATTTGCCCTTTGACATCTGGTTCAATTTGATCGTAATCAAGTTCCTGGATTAAACTTCTTGCCAAAGGAATGGCGAAATTGTGATTCTTATATTTGAACAGCTTTGCAACCAATTTCTTAATGGAAGTATTAACATTTGTTGGTAGGTTACATTTGAGCCGTTTCAAATTGTCAATTTTTGTCATTTCGTAATTATCGAAATCAAATGAGTAGAATTTGATGACTCTTTCGAACCTTTTTTCTCTGTTTTCTTCAGTTGGATTTTCTACAAAAGCAGCGTCCATCAGAATAGGGAATTTCTTCTGTACCGAACCTACCATTGAGTCGAAACTATCATTCTTCTTGAACTGGATCAAATCTCCTTTTATCTTTCTAATTTTCGGCAAAATCTTTTTGAACTTCTCTTCAAACAACTTCAATGACGGATTCTTCTTAAATTCGTTGAACTCTTCTATGTAGTTACACAACCAAATGACAGAAATAGCGATTTTTACAGGCAATAATTGGATTTCGCTGCCGAACGATTTGAATCTTTTCTCTGGCCTTCTCAGTATATTTTCTGTTGTTGCCAGAGCGAGAATTGTGAATATATCAGTTGCATTTCCAAACTGGATCTCTGGAGAACGGACAATTTTCCTCAATTCATCATTGAAAACGTACAGCTCTAAGTTTGACTTGTTGTAAATCGGCAGACTCAGAATTTCTTTGTGTGTTTCTTCCATTCCAGTTGGAGGAATCGCTTCTCTTGAGACTTTTACGCATTTGGAATAGAGATAGATCAAAAGACCGTATTTCGCGCGATCTCTATCAAGAATTTGCATTTCTTTTGAATTAAATCTCGAAACAATTCCATCAAGTAAATACTGCGAACTTTTGTTGTTTCCAATTATATCAACACTCAAGTTATATCCATCAACATTTGTTGTGTCTTCTTCTGTGTTCAATTCCTCGTAGTTGAAGAAAGCGTTTTGATTTGCTTGTCCTTTGACGAAATCTTTCTGTTTGATTCTGATTTTGTCGAAAGGAGTCGGGAAATATGTTTCTATATCTCCGCAGATGTTTTCTGGAGAGAAGATAGTTGTGTTGAATGTAATAGATGAAAGAACATCTTTGCCATTTCCGAAATTCAACAAATACTTCATGAATTCCATGAATCCTTTGTCTCTGTTCATCAGTTTGAAAATGAATCCGCTTTCGCAAATCTTGTTCATGTTGGTGATCACGCAATCAGCCAAATAAGGGCCCATCGGAATAACAGACAATAGTGAAAACAGTTGACGAGTAACAGGAGCTTGATATTTGATGATATACTCGAAAACAAAATTGACAAATTTGATGATTTCTTTGTCAAAAAAGTGTTTCTTCATATTTCCGTTTTTGATTCCGACCCTTTTGACTATTAAGTACATGTCGTTGATCCTTTGGTTCATGAGCTCTACCGACTCTTCAAGACTGCTGCAGAAGCCAAAGATATCTATATCAAACGGCAAAAATATACTCTGCGGCAGTTTGAAAATGTCAAAAATCGGAGTGTCAGAGAATCTGAGATAATCCTCGTGGATTCTGCTGACTAAGTTTGGCCAGTAGATTCCGTATTTGACTGCTCTTATCAACATGTCGTAAGTGTCTTTGATTGGCGACGTTGGGATCTGTCTTCCCAAGTAAACAATGATTTTTGACTTGATTTCGTCATTGATGGCTTTGTTTGTCGAATACATCTGTCTGATGTTCAATATCAACAGTCTGTCAAGCATCAGATTCAGGAAATTCCTGAGGTCTCTGTCAACATCGAAGTTCTCCAAACTCTTGATAATCCTGAGGATGTATTCGATGTGTTTCGCTGCGTTTGCAGCTAAAAATGACTGTGCTTTGCCTGTTTCGATCAAAGAAATAAAACAATTCGTAACTTCCATAAGAATATCATCGATAATAAATGAAACAACTTCGTAGGACTGTAAGGCAAAACAGGGTCTGACAACTGTCAAATATTTGTCACTTTTTTCGTTCTTTCTCAGATCAACAAAAATTTCATTGTTGTTGTAACTTATTCCGAAAATATCCTTCTCGGAAAAGTTGACCATGGAGTAGATGTAGTACTGCGGATACTCTTCAATTATGGTCATGTCGGTCAAACTGTAAACAATGATTTCGTTTGAATTCGTGTAAACATGTAATTTGTCGAAAATCACGTGCAAACAAGTGCCGGAGCAGGCAGTGGACACGCCAATGTCTGTGACTTCGCCTGTACCTGGTTTGGTTGGCATTTCGTCGTTTTTGAATGAAATAATACTGACGTCGTAATTGTCTAGAACAACAAAGAATAAACGACCATTGACAATTGCAGAATTCTTAAGAACGTATCTGTTGTCAATGATTTCGTTGAGATCTTTGAATTGTTCATTCTTGAATTGATATTTTTGGGAAACAATATCAATTATGTATCGTCCTTGGGAATTGTCGAACACAATGTATGGTCCACCTAATGAATTGATGTAGATAGTTTTGTTTGGAGATTTATTAATTAATTTTGTAATTTTAGAGCTTTCGCACCATTTTTGGATGGGATGATCGGGCAATTTGATTAATCTTGTAAATGCTTTTGCGGAATTAGGTGTGTTGTCTTCAGCGCCATCTTCTGAAATTGTAACTTTTTTAACGTTTTCTTCAATATCGAATTCATGTTGCTTTGAGATCATGTTAACTATAATACTCAGCTTTGCCAATGGATATGTACTTGGAGATAAACCGAATTTAAGAAGAACTGGGTAATTTACGGGTTCTATAGATGAAAAGTATTCTTCAAGGTAATTGAAGAGTTGATTTGGAGGCATTGAAGCAATATTGCTTGATTTTGTAGCTGCGGCATAATATTTTTCAGCTCCAATTATTGGCATCATTTCAAATCGCTTGCTATCTTTTACGAGATAATCAAATTCATCTCTTATTATGGTCATTAAATTTTCATATGTATTTGAGAGAGAAGGATAGGATTCTTCAAGTAATTTCGCTTGTTGCTTAATTTTTTGAATTATCACATCTTTATCGGGTGTAGATCGGTCAACTTCATCACGGAACGATTTCTGATAGTCAGAAATCACCCCAATAAAAGGGAAAGGTCGAAAAAGAGAATCCAAAATAGAGATTAAAAAAACAAAAAAGTGTTGGAAAAAATTGTATTTTTTTTTCTGCAACATTTTTTTTGATGATCTATTTTCAGCTCTTATTCCAAGTAAAATCTTAATTTAGAATAGGGAAATAATAGTACAAGTCATTGAGATACTACAGCAATGTTCATAGCTTTAGATATATATTCTAATGTAGTGAAATTTCAAAAATTAATCATCAAAACAAATTTCATAAATTTTCATATTTGTCAAATCCAGTCGTATCAATCTCTTTTATTTAACAATGTAGACAGCAAAAACCTTTCAAAAACAGACTATTTTCGATAATATTTAAATGGAAATTAAGATATTTATTTAATTTTCTTCAAAATCTAATAGAAAAAAGCTATTATATTTAAAGAACATCAAACAGTAAATTAATTTTTACATAATATAATATATACAATACAAAAATTAATTTGAGAATGCCATATTCTCAAGGTCCACGGCTATACATGATATATTATCCTGGCTAAGAAGCTCAAAGGCAATATTCTTAATATCATATGCTAATGCTGAAGCCGATGTTGCATTTTGGCAAATTTTCCCCACTTCTTCGTTTGTTAGAACGTCAAATACTCCATCACAACATATGACAAGCCATTTGTCGGACTCATCTATCACCCATTCTCTAATTACAGGCTGATGTCCGATTCCAACCACTTCAAAATCGCCAAGAGAGCTGGAAACAGCAAGGAGTCCCATAACACGGTGCTTTAGAATAAATCCATGCTGACTGAGAACTCTTTTAACTTCGGATTTCTCATCTGGTTTGTGATCTTTAGTAAAATGGCTAATGGAGCCATCGCGGCGTACAACAATGGTCCTGGAATCACCTAAGTGACATGAAAAAATGTGTCTATTAGGTGTAATTACGGCTAATGCCATTGTAGAGCCATCGTTGAAGTGCTGCGCTTTGAGGGATTTAAGTGTTGCTGATACAGATCCTGACAGCGTATTTTCATCGACCTTCTCAAGTTTAGAAAGGTTATTAAACAAGTCACACGCAGCAAAGTTCGAAGTTTTCGATCCTCCGTGGCCATCAAGCACAGAAAATATATGGATTCCATTTGGAGCGAACGGATAACATATAACGGCATCTTCTTGCGTTGGTCTGATTCCTTTCATTTCAGAAACTCCGACCCACTGGCACTTGGGGAATACTTTCCTTTGTATGGATGGTTCTCCAACACTGCTGATGATTTCCCTGATAGAATCAGGAACCTTTTCGCTGAATTTGACTTTGGTATTTGAGATATCAACATTTTCTAACAGCGGGAACTGGCCATATACAAGGGTTTGAGCAATGGGATTATCAGATATCTTCAAAGAAACAACTTTCGGAAGGGAAATGTTTGAAAGTTGGGAAATTCTGTTGTGAGATATGTCCAAATCTTCGAGAATAGGGAAATAGAGCTCAGCAGTATCTGCAATTTCGTTAAAGGAAAGGTCTATGACTTCCATGTTTTCAGGAAACTTTGGAAACTGCTTGATTTTGTTTCTTGACAAATAAGCTTCCTTCAACAACGGAATGAAAGGAAATTCTGTCAAACTATTACCTGGAAAATGGACAACTTCCAAAGATTTGAATAGTTCTATGGTTGGAAGTGAATTAATCCCGCAATATCCCATTGCAAGCACTTTGGGAGTTGTAGGAACATTATCTACACTTTCAAGAGGATTTAAAGATAATCCTAAGAACTCTGGTGCCATGCTTTTGAACTCCTCTGGAAATTTCTTGATTTTATTACTTTGAAAATGAACTTGAGACATATTTTTGTAATTAAGCAAAGACTGAGGTATATCTGTTAAGCTATTCTTCGCAAAATTGATGAAACTAAGCTTGTCTCCCAAATTTTCGTTTGGAATTTCAGAAATTTCATTGTTAAATATATAACATTTAGGGACATTCTTCAACATCTTTGGGAATACTTTGATTTTGTTCCTAACGAGATTGGCCAAAAACAAGTTTGGAAGCTCATCATCTTCGATTTCTTCAATTTCGTTTTCGTAAAGCTCCAAACTTGTAAGAGAATGAGGTAATTTCGGAATCTTCTTGATCTTATTCTCATGAGCATCAAGTTTTGATAGACATTCAAGATTTGAAATTTCTTCTGGGATTTCTTCGATTAAATTATCGTAAATGTAAAGCTCTGTAATTGAAATCGGCAGTTTTGGGAATGTTTTAATGTAGTTGTTTGAAACATCCAAAATTTCAAGCGCAGGACAATATTCCTCGAAGTTTGGGAGCTCCTGGAGATCGTTCATCGAGATGTCTATGCGAGTTAATGAGGGAGCAGATTGTTTGAATATAAAATTAGAAACTTTATTCATTTTGATCGAAAATCTTGTTAAATTTGGTAAATTAATTTTGACATTTTGAACGTAATTGTAGTCGACATTGAAATTAGTAAGCGTTGAAGGGAATAGAGGAAGTCTATTTAGGTAATTTGAAGATATGTCGACTGATTCAATATCGAGTAGTCCAAAATCAATATGTTCTATTTTATTTTGCATCAATTCTAACCATCTTAAGCTTTTGAGCATTAAAATACTATGCGGTAGACTAGTTAATTTATTAAAAGACAAACAAATCATTCTCAAGAGTGGACACGTTGAAATTACTTCGACCACCTGCTGAGGAACCTCAACATATCCATTTTCACTGAGGACTAAAATTTCTAAATTTGACAAATTTTGCGGTAATTTCTGTATTTTGTTACATGAAGCGTTAATTATTTGTATTTTGTTATCCTTAGGGACTTTATATGGGATTTCGCTGTATCCTCCGTCTAAAAATATCTTAGTTTCCTCTTTACTAAGTTTTGGAAAAGATTGAGAACTACCCATATAATGTCACCTTTTTATTCGATTTTACAACTCTTTCAATCTATAAAAAAAGCAAATTTACATTTTTATTACGAGCTATGCTTACACAGACTTTCTAAGCAGAAATTCATTGAGAATAAGCAATTATGTTCTTTAAATTTCGAATTATTTTCAATTTCAATATTCACCTCTTATTCAATGATAACTGAAGCGACCTCCTCTTACTAATGCAATGTTTGCATATAATTTTCTGATATAGATGAATTTATGTTCGTATTTCGAATTTTTATTCGTCTAATTCTAATAAATGATTTCAGTTGAAGTCAATATGAATGAAAGCATTTACCCTTAAAACATACGTAATCTATTTACATCATAGGAAAAGCTTCATAGTGTTGTGAAATATTGGAAATATTTCGATTTACAAATAAATACAATTTGTAATTAAAAATTTCTAATACATCGTTAAATGAAAGTATATTAACATATTTCCTTTACTCATATCAAAGAATTGAGAATTTCATTTTGTTTGTGAGGAATTAATATAACTGTTGATAGCTTTAGGAATTCCTCAGCCCATAAGTAATGGTTACCTAATTTTTTAAACCTTATTTGATTAATTGTGATGTCATCATGAGTTTCTATTTTATTTTAGTGAAAATCACTTCACCCAATCATTACAACGACAAATAGTCATTATCAATCTCACTAGAAACGCAAGAAAACTGTGAATCAATGATTCAGCCGTTGTAAAAAAATGGAGGAAGAATGTGAGAACGAGACTGTTTATACTCCACAGTCTGTTCTCACAAATTTCATTAATTGCCAAGACGCAGAAATATTAGTACAATGCGTTAATTGCGTAACAGACTCTTTGGAAACTTGTGATGAAGCTTTTATTGATCATTACGTAATTCCTGGCCTAATCACTCTTATAAAATCAGAACTCGACGGTGTTCAAGAAGCTATGGTTCATGAATTATGTAATTTTGGAGAAGTCCTATTTGAATTCTTTCCTGATATCGCAAATAATATTCTCGCGGATACAGTTATTCCTCTTGTCAGTGAAATTATTTTATCCTGCAAATCAGATTTAATTGATGGTTTAAGTTATTCGTTTGCAGCGTTAGTTACTTTAATAGAAAAAAAAGATTTCCTTTCAAAGCATTTACAAGTTTTGGTATCCTTCTCGAAGAACCCGAACAAAGATGTCAGAATGACATGTGTACAAATTCTATCTTTACTCATTAAATTTTTCGATCCAAAAGAATGGTATCAACAGCTCTATGAAATGATATCTACCCTCGCCTCAGATCAGCTAAGCTCAATACGTACGCGCCTCCCGCAACTTATTGCTTTATACGCTAAGAAAATAACCGAGCCCCTAGGCCGTTCTCAACTAACAGCCAGATACATTTTATTTTGCAGAGATTCCACAAGCTCTGTACGGCAGGCCGCTGCCGAATATTTAATGACTTTATCTGACGCATTAGATCCAAATGAACGTTTCATTATGATTATGCCAGAAGTTAATCTACTTTTGGTAGACCCAGTGGAGGCAGTCAGAACAGCCGCCTCCAAGAACTTAGGACAGATTATTTCTCTTATTGGTGGAAGATCAGATAGTCAAATTATAGCAAAATACTGTGCATTACTTTTCTCACGTGACGCAACAACTCAATTTTTGGCAGCTTATTCTTTCTCCGGAGTCGCTTTGGCCCTCGGGACAAGCAGATGGAGCAAATTAGAGGCTGCTTACGATATAGCATGCTCATCCAAATACCACAACGTTCGTCGAACACTTGCATACGGTTTACAGGCATTTGCCCATCTCTTAGATCCGAATACATTAGTTACAGTCTCATCAACTTTTCTCAGGGACTTCCCTGTTGTTGCCCTCGGAGTTGTCTCAAGCTTACACAAGATCCTCGAGATTATCGAGGACAAAAAAGGCTTGGTCGCTGGAAAAGAGTCACTTTTGTTCGCATTACAGGATCCATCCCGATACAAGAGCTGGCGCATGCGATTCCACGTCTCGGAGCAACTCCGCTACTGCTCAAAGTTCTATGACAGCGAGGTCCTCTTCGAAAGCGCAAAAGACTTAGTGAAGGATGACGTATACCAGGTAAGAAAAGATGCAGTTCTATCGTTCTGTCACCTTTTAACCCAAGAACGGTTATCGTTCATTCCAAGTCTTATTAGCAGCCCCATCTACTGGGAGCGCGCAACGGCAGCGAAGATCATTGGAACTGCCGATATCGAACTTGGAAAGCAGATGATACCTGATTTGATCAAATTGTGCCATGACAATGTAGCCAACGTTAGACTCGCTGCAGTTGACGCTGCAAATAAGATACTTGACCATTTAGAAGGTGATGAAAAGGCACAACTCAACAAAGTTATTTCGGAACTTAGAAGCGATCCAGATTATGATGTTTCCAATGCGGCTTATAATCTACCATAGTAGAATATATTTTTATATAATCTATATATAGTATAATATGTTCAGTTGGACCAAAATGTTGTTATTTTGAATTTTTTTTTGCTGATTTGAAAAATAAATATTTTTATTTATGGCTTATTATATATCATGTTGTTCTGCGTTTTAGTTATGAAGGCACGACAAACCTGTCGAAGTTTTAATAAATGAGATACTATTCGATTTCACTTGAAATTCAAATATCGTATTTAAGAGTTCTAATATAAAACACTACTACTAATAATAATCACATTAATAAAAATGAGATATAATGAAATTTGTTGAAATCTTTTTATCTTGAGTTTTATAATAAGCATCATAAGAGTAACAATATAAAATACTTACAAAAATATTTATATTGGCAACAATAAATATATCATATGTGAAAATTTGTTGAAATCTTTTTATCTTGAGTTTTATAATAAGCATCATAAGAGTAACAATATAAAATACTTACAAAAATATTTATATTGGCAACAATAAATATATCATATGTGAAAATCAATTATCTATTATTTCTTTATCCCCATTAAGATGCATTAATAATAGTCATACTGAATATACATGAATAGTATATTACAAACATCATAGAATTATCGCATTAAATCATAATTTTTTTTGCAATCAGAATCTCTTGGATTTGTAAAATTTAAAATAATATAACAAATATATTGTGTATACATTATGTAATGTTATAGTAAAGTTAAAAGTTGTAAAAAATAAAATTGTTTAAATTATTAAATTATTCTTGAAAACCATGAATTTGAGGTAATGGAAACGGTTCCCTCTTTTCTTGAGGCATTCCAGCAATTACATACTTTGGAATTTCTGAAGAATTTTGTGATTCATTTGAAATTATTTCTTCATCTTGTCCATTTCCGTAATCTCCTTTTCCTTTTACAATCAATTTTCTTGCCTTTCGTCTTTCTGAGCGCGCAGATCGATATTCTTCTGTCTTTTCTCGTTCCGAGCGCAACTTTTTTTCTTTGTGCTCTTCAATAAGAGAATCCCGAAGGATAGGATGAATTGGCTTAATTAAGGTAATACCTTTTGGTAAATCTCGTTTTGATTCATGAAATTATTATTCCTTTATTTGAACAATAAATCCATATGCAATTACTTCCTCTTTTTCAAAATTTTTTACTTCCCCTTTTGCTCTCAATTTTACTTCCTCATTTCACATTTTTTGTTGCACGGAGTACGAGCCATCTGAGAAAGATCATACTGCACGAATGCTACACTGAGAAGGTCGGTATGATGCCATATCAGAAAGTCCTCTTCGAACCAAATAGTTCCAGATCTCATCAAAAGATTTATGACTTCAAGCCATATTGCACCCAAAAAGCTTATCTTTATGAAACTGTGGATATTAATATCATTCAAATAGTTAAGGCATACAAATTTACGAAAAATCCTCAAAATAACCAATTTGCACAAATGAGCTCAAATATTCTCATTTTAAAGCTTAATAGGCATATATATTGTCAATAAAGTTCTTGTATATTATTGATAAACGTTTCTTTTAATATTTGATTTTTAATTTAGTCTAATTTTTCTCAAATAGCTCAAACAAGAAAATCTATGTATATTTAGTAATTCTATCATTTTTTTCGACAGGTTTGTCGTGCCTTCGACTGTTTTGCCACACCTTCGACACGTATTTCGGGGGACTGTATTTAAAAAATGCATTAGAAGGAAATTTATATTGAAAAATTTATTTATTGTATAAGCACAACAAGTTAAATGCGAAACAGTAATTTCTTTTATTTCAACACAAAAGTTCAACTTTTCATGCACTCATATACACAATTACTATACTTTGCATGCTCCAATTAGTGGTATATATGAGAAGTCTCAATGAATTCAAAGATGGGAGTTCACACCCTTTTCTTTTAGTTAGATTTAAAAATTAATTATACATCTCATAAGAAAATTATTGAAAAATAATCAATAAAAAAAAAAAAAAAAAAAAAAAAAGGTAGTGGGGCTTCCAGGCACTTCGTGCCTTCTAGCCCTGAAGATGTTTAGTATAAATGAAGTTCTTATATACGGGTCTTCCAGGAGCTTTTCACAAATTATATATGTTTTCATGTTTTGTCAAGACTTCTTCGTAATGAGTGTAAATGACCCAAAAATAAAGTTTAGGGTAGAAGGTTAGATATAACCTCTTTTCTAACCTCTTTTCTACCCTCTTGAATTTTCAAGACTTCTTCGTACATGTTTTGTCACTTTTCTGTCACTTTTCAGGTAAAAAACATTTTTATATATATATAAATGAATTTTACAAAACCACCGTTACCGTTCTTTGGAAATAAGAGTAGATGTAAAGATATTATATTGAGAGAACTTAAGAAACTACCGAATGGTCTAACATTTGTAGATTTGTTCGGTGGAAGTTTCTATATATCCCATTTATGTCATACAATATTCCCAGACTCAAAGATTATATGCAATGACTTCGACAACTATATGGACCGTCTCAAACATATTCCAGACACAAACAATATATTGAAAGAGTTAAAAGAAAAGATACCTATAGGTAAGATGGAACGTATACCATTAGATAAGAAAAATATTGTGAGAGAGGTTTTGAA
Source organism: Trichomonas vaginalis G3 (assembly GCF_026262505.1). Lineage (NCBI taxonomy): Eukaryota > Parabasalia > Trichomonadida > Trichomonadidae > Trichomonas > Trichomonas vaginalis. Next base: position 19,584,609 of record NC_067208.1, on the reverse strand, counting down.
AAAAGCAGAATATATAGACTGGGATAGTATATCTGCTAGACTATTATATAGTGGTTCTATAAGAGTTCATGACATTGAAACACTTATGTCAAAAGTTTTATATCTTAACTATACAAATGTTTTCAAAGAGGACATAGAAAAATATATTGAGGGTATAGAGTTTGTGAGATGTCATTGGACAGATTTGTATGAAAAATATAAAGACAAGGAAAATGTTTTCTTTATAGTGGACCCGCCGTTCTATAACACATGGGATTTTCAATACCAAGTAGACTGGACTTTGAGAGACTCTTTAGAAACTTTAGACGTTTTACATAACCATCCATGCTTTTACTTTACATCCGATAAAAGTGGTTTGGAAAGTGTCATGAGATGGTTAGAGGACATACATGACTATGAGTTTAGATACGATAAGATAGAATATGAGAGAGGTCCTATAAACTGGAGAAAGTGTCATAACAAAGAAATTTTACTAGTAAGTAAATGTGGTTTGAAATAGGACTACTTGTTTTAGGTTTTTTCCATTGTGTCATTTACTTATTTGACGTGGCAGAAAGATATAGAGAATATGAAGATGAACCAATGCCTGCAAATGTTCAGTATATGTACTCGTAAGAGATATTTTTATCTAATATTAAATGGACGCACAGAACTTAGCGAATGCACAGCAACCTGGACAACCAAACCCAGAGAATATTCCAAATGAAGTTAGAATACAAACTGCAATGGCAAACTATGGTCAAGTGCCAACAGATGTACAAATGCAAACTGCCATGTCAAATGACGCTGCGTTAGGCTTACCACCATGGTATGCAAATATGAGATGGAAAGAGTTTTATACAAACCCTGAAGTGGGATATAAACAACTTTATGCAGATGACGCAAACACAGGAGTTGACCCAGAATATGTTTTCTACCAGAGGAGAAACAGAATGTATGAGCTCCAGTTAAAGAATGCTATGGAACTCAACAGGAAACGTAAGAGACTAGGCGGACATTAGATTTTTACATATAGTAAAATGGGTTTCTTCAGTAAGATAGGAAACTTCTTTCGAAATGTTGGAAGAGGTATATGGAATGGAATAAAAACCGTAGGAAGAGGAATTTGGAACGGAGTCAAAAATATTGGTAAAAGAGTAGGTCAGTTCGTTGGTATTATACCTAAAGACCCTGAACCAGAAGAACAAGCTCCTGTTATACAACAGCCTGAACCTGCACCACAGTCTAGTTGGCAACCAAATCCAACACCTCAACCGTATTAAAAATTATATTTTTTACCGTTCGATAGTAGTTGTATATGAAACTAAGTTCTAAGTAAAACACATGGTATAATGGAATTATTCTTTTTCTTCCATCTGTAGTAAACCATACTTGAAAGTCTGAAATACTTCCACTTGGTGGTTCGTATAACTTTGTAGGTTTTTCGTAAAAGTCATTTGCCAAGCATAAGAAAGAGTTTTGGGCGCCAGAAAATGAAGCATGAACAATAATAGCAGCTGGGTCGAAAACATCTTTAAATAAATATGGTTCATCTCTTGCATATCGACTGTAAATATTTGCTAAAGGAAGTTCGACTTTCTGATTTAACATTCTTTGCAAATAATACCATGACATTGCAGTGAATTCTGTATATATTTGTTCGTCTTTCTTTGGATTGTCTTCGTAGATTTGAAATGACACTTGTGAATTTTGTTTGTCATATACAATTCTCACATAAAGTGTGCTCTCGGTATTTGCATATTCATCAGCATATTTTGCATAACATGAATTTATTTTATCTTCTATATTTTTTAACGCAGTCTGTAGAGAAGATGAAAGTCAACTTGTATTAGCTCAATTTCTTCCACATTTTTCGTTTCCCTTCAGATATATAATCTATATGAAACCTTACAATAAATGGAAAACTTTTATCTTCTACAGACACAAACTTCATTCTACGAAAGCCAATAGCTTTGTGACAGATGGGTCTCTTAGCCATCTTAATGGGTAGTCAAAACGATAGCCTTCATGCTTTACGGTCTCTGTCTCAAACTTTTGACCGACATTCGTAAAAAGTTCATCTAATGGTTTAGTTTGTAGCAACTCTTGAATTTTCTTTTTCTATTGAAAGCATATTTTATCTAGAATAAAAAATGTCGAAAGAAACAGCGTCTATGAGAGAAATACAACACAACCGACAACTCATTTTGCAAAGCTCTAAATAAGAACACAACAAACTTTTCAAACTATTCTAAGATATCTGAGTCATTGAAAGAAGGAAACTTAAAACTGACGATAAACCCAATGACAGATGAGTTTCTGTTTCAAGACAAGTAAGAACCATACTGTCTGTGTAAATCCAACAAAAGGAACTTTAAACGAGAAGCTATAAAAGAACTTCTTTTGAAAGCAGATGTTGACAACAAAGCTGACAAAGAGTATGTCATTGAAAAAGTTCAAGAAGAACATGACAGAGCAGATGCAACATATGCAACGAAAGAGGATGTTGAAAAGAAGCAGATAAAACATTATGTTAACGATGATTAGCATGTGTGGCTAGTGCATTAGATAAGAAGGCAGATAAGGAATATGTGGATGAAAAAGACAATGAAATTAAAGAAAGGGTTGAATGGTACCATGAACGGACTTCAAAGATTTTAAAAACTAAAGCCGATACAGGATGGGTTTCAGGGTGTTTAGACCTTAAAGCCGACAAAGAAACTGTAGATATGTTGACACAAACGGTTCAAGTCATACCAGAGGTTTAATGGAAGATGGACAACAGTTGAAAGAGCTTGAGAAAGGTGTTACAGAGTTAAGGAATACAAAAGCAGACTCGACATGGATAAAAGGATATGTAGATGCAACAAAAGAACGTATTTTCGCATGGACAGAAGGAACATACCCACAAAAATATCATAGACATAGCATCTCTGACGTAAATGAACTTGAAGAAAAGTTATATAAAAAAGCAGACAAAACAGAGCTTCAAACATTAAAGACAGAATACTTCAAACAGTATATCCTATAGGTTCTATTTATACGTCAATGAACTCTACCAGACCAGAAGTAGTACTTGGTTTTGAACTTGGACTCAAATAGTCGACAGGTTTTTGTATTGTGCAAACTCTTCAAAGGAAACAGGTGGAAGTAAAACGATTTCAGGTGAAATTTACCTGCACACAGTCACTACATAGATTTAAGTACATCTCAAGCAGGTTGCATAAGCATAGATATTGGGATTGGTCAGGAATGACAAAAGGTAAAGGATATGATGTTAAAGACAACGTTAAGTTTGCTATAAATTGTTACTGGAGTGACACTCAGGGAGATGGAAACCATACACATAACGTTTCAGGATATACGCAAACAACGGGACAAAGTAAAGACTACATGCCACCTTACATGACAGTTTACGCATGTATAGAAATGCTTAGTCGTCATTTTCAACTTCTTTAGCATATTCGTCAGGAGTTGTCTTATATTTGTTAGGAACTGTCTTTGAAAGTATACCACCTTGAACTTTGACAAGTTTGAAACGAGGTCTGACAATAGTAGTTTTATCTTCTGCTTGCAGTCTGTACATTTTGCCATGTTTGCCTAAAACTTCATAATATTCTCTTGTATACTTTCTTCTATTTTTACGAACACGAATGTGAGTACCTGTCGAGTTCCCATTGTTGTCATAGTCAATAGTATTTTCATATGGGTCGCGTTTAGGTATTTCTATTTTTACTTTGTCACCTTTCTTAAGTTTGAAGCCTGGCATTCTTTCTTGTTTGTCTCTTTTGACTAAACTATTAAATATATAGTCTTTCTCTAAGTCAGGGTTGTTTTTCATTTCTTCAGGGGAATGGTTTCCCAAACCTTTTGTTTACGGCTATTGTAAATATTTAAAACTTGTCTCATCTTTGCCATGGAGAAGTGTCTGTACTTGTCGTCATATGACATATTCATCTACCTCACCACCTTGTGGTTGGTTTAAAGTCTCTTAAGATTTTTATACAACTGTCAATGACACCAAGAGCAGAATGGTTTTGGTCGACAATGAAATATTGGTTTACATTTTTTGAACGCAGATAGTTTTTAATATCGTCTGATTTGAAAGAACTTTCACAGTCAGATGTCAGTTTTGTTGGATGGTATTTGTCAACGAATATTGTCAAAGCAGTTTTCACATCTAAAATATTTTTGGACCATAATGGTATGGCTTCACAGTATCTTGTGTTTTGACCGACAAATATTAGCCAGTATGGTGGTCCATCTTCTCTATACCTCGGAATGTTTTCCAAGATATCCATAAACCAAGCATTTGGTGTTGAACTAAAGATTTTTATCATGAGTGCTTTCTTTGTCGCTTTAGAAACATAGGGGTCCTTGTTTGGATTCGTCATTTTTTACCCTATAAGAAATGGGTTTATTTGGCGCATTAGCAGGAGTTGCATCCAGATTTTTACCCGCAGTGGGAACAATAGCTAGAGGTGCATTTGGAATTGGAAGGAAGATTTTGAGTACATTAGGTATACTTAAAGAGAAAGCACAACCTATTTATACAAACTGTACAGAAAGGTTGGGAGGTAGCACGAGATGCAGCAAATCTTATTCCAAATCCTGAAACAAGAGGAAAAAGTTCAAGGATGGATGGACAATGTAGGAAGACAAGCAGGAAACTACTATAACAAAGCAAATGACTACTATAACCAAGCAGGGCACTATATGGACCAAGGTGAAAGATTCTTTAACAGAGGATATAACCATGCACAACAATGGGTAAACAACAACCAACCGCAACCACCTCAAACGTGGGGAATGTAAATTTTTTACTGAGATGAAATGAACAATACAGCATTGAGACAAATGGGTTCAAGATGGATTTGTCGACTTCCAGCAGTTACACAACCACGTGTTTGTCAAGTTCTTCCTATACCTCAGGAAGTTTTAGACCGACTTAAAAACCTAAACAACCAGTTGAAAACAAAACAAACTAAAATTTTTACTGAGATGAAATGACCGAAGAAGTTGAAACGGTAGATTTGACACCACAAACAAAAAGTTCAGAACCATTGTCAAAACCTGTCAAAGAACTTACAGATAGAGAAAAATTCAATAATAGAAAGTGCCAGGTCTGGAAATACAAACCCTAACTATAAAGTCACTTTTCATAGAAATGGAACGGCTAGTATCTCAAAAAAGAAACAGACTCTCACAAATAAAATATTGAAGTCTGAAGGAGCTTTCGAGACAACAGATGGGAAGGTATTCTTCACTGACCAACAGTTCATTATAGAACATCTCATTGACTTAGAGTCAAAATATTCTAAACTTACAACAAACACAAAAAGTTGAAAGGAAAACAAAAAACAAATGGCATATTGATATTTATGAAGATGTTGACGACACAACCATACCTGCAAGTGAAGTAAAGTCAGGTGAACCAAAAAGTGACGAAAAACCGATAGAAGAAGGTGAGCCAAAAACTGAAGATAAACCAAAACCAAAGGTTAGTTTCCAAACTAAACCAAGTCAACCTTCATTAGCTGGTATGGGTTGGCGTCAAAGACTTATGGCAGCAGGCGGTTATGTAAAGTAAAGAAAAAAATATTTTTTTATTTTTATAGAAATGTACGCTGAGTTTGTTGGAACAGACCGTTGGGAAACTTGTTTGTTAGATGAGAAATATGAAATTCACTGTTGTGAGTCATTTGAAGTCAGAAACAAAAAGACAAAAAGAGTTTTAAGCGAATGTGAGCGAAATAACGGATATGCTATGATGAGTATGAGTGGAAAAAAATATTTTAAACATATTGTCATTGCAACTCATTTTATACCGAACCCTAACAATTTACCTCTTGTAGACCACATAAACCGTATAAGAAACGACAATAGACTTGAAAACTTACGCTGGGTCACTTGTTCTGAAAACAGTAAGAACATAGGCAAATTTGGAGATATAGTATTCGAATTTGTCGACGAACTAGAAGATGAAGCAATTGAAATTACAGACTATGGCGAGCATACGTTTGAGTTTTACTACTATAGCGAAGAACAGGACTCTTTCTACTTTTATACCGGCGTAAACTATAGAAAATTACAAGTATATTTTACTAAGGATGGCTATGCTCATGTAAACACTAGAGATACAGATGGAAAAAACGTTAAAATATTTCTTAACAAATTCAAGAAGCTATATGGCATACCATTTTAAAACAGTATATTTTTATTTTTATAAAAATGCCCCCATATAGAATGGATAGAAAATCTGCTAGAATAAAAGCAGAGTTGCAAAGATATGGTTGGAGAGTTTCAAAGAATTTTAAATATAGGAAGGGAAGACCCATAAAAGTCTATGACAAATTGTCTGGTCTTCGCTACGAGATGGACTTGGAAACAGCGCGCGCCAATTATCCAAACAGACTAGAGAGGTTAGAAGAAGAACGTCTTATGAACTTGCCTTTCAATGTTAGTGAACCTCAAGTTGAAGGACACGACGGCTTTGCCAGATTCTACTGGAAACATGACGAACAATTGCATCCTTTGAGAAGGAAAAAAGGAAAAGGTGAAGACGCACATGCTCCCATGGAAAGAACAAGATATGCATATGAGAAGTATCGTGAAGTTAGAAGTAAAATTACATCTGGTCAAACCTTTACAGTAAACTTTGACGATGGAAAGAACAAAGAAGGCTTCATGGGAGTACTTGCTGCAATTCAAGACGGAAATAAGAAAGGATACAATCTCAGATTGACCATAACAGATTTGGATGGTCACATTTACTATGCACATGGCAATGTCACAACAGCTGCAATGCTTCTTGACGCTTTCAAGACTACAAAGAGAGAACAAATGGTTGACTCCGACTCAGACATTTTGAATGCAATTGAAGGAATTGCAAGTGTCAAGTTCGAATGGTACCAACCTAACCCTCAAGCAGTCAGACAACATGCTGGATACTTCCCGTTCATAAATAAGTCTGACATTGACTTGACAAGGTATGGAATTTACAATTCAATTGAAACAATTGTCAATGAACCTTGTATTCTTACATGTCTCAGGAACTCTGGTCTTGTTACAGAAGAGAAGATGAAGTATCTTGAGTCATGTGTGAAGACAAGGTACATTCTCAGAGGTCAATTGGCAAAAATTGCACCGTTGGCAAATGTCAATATCCGAGTCAACATACCTACAGCTAAAGGTTCTTCACATGACGACTATGTTGTTGACAAAGACTTACCATGGTTGAAGATTGCAATTGTCCACAACCACTTCATGTTGAACGAAAGTCTTACAAACCCATTGTTCGGAAAAGGCAAGTGCAACATTGTCAGAGCTGTAAACATTCTTTTCGAGAAAGGTTTGTTGGAACCAATTCCAGATGACAAGCTGACAGAAACTTTTGTACCAAAAGACGAAACAAACTTTTTATTGTTAGCAAGACCAAAAGTTGTTCCAGACAAAGTTCTAGCACAAAAGAAGTACACAATTCCACAAGGAGTTGGATTGTTCGGATACCAACCTGAACCAGAAGAACTTCCAATGAGGTTGCAAGAACTTCAAGATGCTATAAATAAACTTCCATTGAGACATCCAATTGACGTCAAATTGTATTGGAGAGCATCTGAGTTAGGTCAGAAGGTTTTATATGAAACAGGTTGCTTCGACGATGTTTATGAGATAACAGGAGAAGTTTCTCAGAAGATAAGAGACTCACTTGAATTTCCACAAACTGGACCAATTGGTTGCGACAAGTTCGACTCATACGAAAAAATATACTATGTCGACCTTAACGCTGCGTACATGAGGTTCGTCCAATATATCCCGACTGGAATTCCAAACGAAGATGGTGAGTTCCCAGGAAGGAACTATACAGTTGGAAAAGTCATACAACAACTGTATGATATTAGGAAAGCTTCAAACCCCAAACTTGCAATGACATTAAAATTGCTTATGAATTCGACATGGGGGTATTCCATTAAAAAACCTCAAGAGATGAAGAGTAAACATTATGAGAAGGTCGACAACTTTGTTGAAAGGTTTTCTCCTTTTGTTTTGAAATACGAATTCACTCAAGGTCAAAGTGGCTTAGTAACCACATTAAAACCTATTGTCGAACATTGGTCTTACCCTCAGTTCGCAAAAGCAGTCCTTGACAACTACAACAAATTCTTCTCCGAAGTCAAATCGAAAGTTGTGGTTTACTATGAGAACATCGATGCACTCATGACGAACGAAGAAGGCTATAACAAACTCATTGAAATGGGTTTAGTCGGTGAAAAGATGGGCTGTTTTAAGCTAGACAAGGTATTTTCCGAAGTTCATGTTCTCTCCAAGCGTAAGTACTGGGGTATACTTGAAGACGGCACAGAAATAAAACATTGCATGAAATAAAAAATTTTTATATTCCTTCCTAGCTAATTTCCGTTTAATTTCATGGTCGCCCTCGGAGTCTTTGAATCGGACAGGTCGAGTTACACCATTCTTGGTCTCAAACTCATATATAACCTGTTTGTCTGTATTTTCGTCGACTATGGCACGAGACACAAACATTGACCAAACGGACAAAAAGTGTCATTTCGGATGGTCACGCAGCCAATCGCATTCGAGCACTTCGAAGAAGCCTTACGTTCCAAGGGAGAGGGTGTCTGGTGCAAGGAGAGGTCATGAGACTCTACGAGCAGTACATCCTCAATGCCTGGGAGGACAAATCGTCCTTGGATTGGCAAATCTACCAACTCCTCTGGGACGACCTCCTACGCAACTGGGAGAACGAAAGAGTCCAATTCAAAGGTCGGGAACTAATTTTGCAAATTGACCTTAATTTCACATACTTATCCAAATAAACACCTAAATTTACTTGGGGTTTCCCCCTAAAATAAAATTTTTTTACTCTTAGAACCACTCGAGGTTCTCCTTACGGTTGTTGAGCTTGTCACCGTCAATGTGTCTGACCTTCGTCTTCTTGTTTGGATTTGGAACCCATTGCATACCGACAAGCCTTCCCATGGAAATTGTACCCGATTTCGAAGGGTAAGGTCAAGTGTCCCAAGTTGTTGAGGACTGGGGTAAGAACCTTGCCTGTCTCCTTGTTGCGGATTTGGTATGGGTAGGGTTGGGAAATTTCGTAAGCGTCATCGGCAACAAGGGTTGCCCAAACTTCCTCTTCTTCGTGTTTCTCTTCTTCCTCTTCTTCCCTTCTTCTTCGTGTCTTCTTTCTTCCTCTTCTTCCTCGAAATTCCTTCTTCAATTTGGTACTCACGAATTACGGTGTTGGAGGTTCTGTCCTTTCCGAGTACCTTCCAGATGGCGTCTATCTCTTCGAAGAAACGGTAGATGAGTCTGGCAAGGTCTCGGTTCTCTCTCGCGTAAATGCGCAAGGTTTCCGTCAAATCATTCAGGCATTTCTCATTGGAAGCTTGGTTCATGAGGAACTCACCTTTAAGTCCCTTCATCTCTTCCATAAGACTACTTTGGAGAGTCTTAACGGTGTTTGTCAGATGAGCTTTCAAATTCAAAATTTGAATTTGAACTGGGCGCTTGTCTGGCAACATTGAAAGGACATCTTCCATTGAGTTTGGCTTCGGTGCTTGTTCGGACATCGAAAAAATGAAGTGGTTTGAGAATGACGGTTTTACTTCAAAAAGCTTGTTATGACGGTTAAGTCATACAACAAGTTTAAAATAATATCTTGTTCTTCTTCTGAACGTTTGTTGTCTCTTCCGATAAAAGTTTGGAACATGAGAACCAAAAAACGTTTTTTGAGATTGCGGAAGAGTTCAGGCAAACGTTCATATTCTGGATATGTTGGGAGCAGTTCAAAACATCTGAGCTGACTTTCGGACAAAATTGGGACAATGTCAGAAAATTCATCTTTGGTCGGACTGCTTGAAGGTAAGTCCCTTACATGTAAGTAGCTCTGGTAAAGTCTTCTCATTTCTGCTAACTTTTGGAGTATAGCTTCGTAGTTTAGAAGTTTTAATTTTAATTGTCTTATTCCACTCTTGACATCTAAACGGTAACTATCCATGAGGTCAAGAGTAGCTTTGGTAGCTTTAAGTGGAGCTATCTGTTCCTTGACTCCTGCAATTTTGGTTGCAATTGTGGTTTGAGCTCCTTCAAGTTCGTCGTCTATGTCGTTCTCAACACCTTCAACCATAGCTTGAAACTCTTCATCGGTCCATTGAGATTGGTGTGGGACGAATTTAACTTGCTTCATTCAAAAAATGAAAAAAAATGTTTTTACTCAAAACGTTAAGGTTGACTGAACTGGTTGGATGTCGCCTTCACAGGTTATGTAGAACGGCTGACCCGAGAAGTGAAGGAGAGACTGAATTGCCAATTTCATATGGGGTAGGGGGTTCTCCTTGTTTGGTATTTTTATCCAAGGACGTTTGTTTAGGAACTTAACAAGAGCTTCTCTTTTGGCGTCCTTTATGCCATCGTAGGCTGTCCCGTCTGGTATTTGAATTGGAATTCCAGTCGAAGTCTCGAGCTGAAGTGTAGACCTTCCAGAAATAGTGGTGAACTTGACCTTGGGCTTCATTACCCTGCGCAAGTACTGCTTAACAACTTCATTTAACTCTATAAGGTAAATTGCCTCGTCAAATCCTTCTGGTATTCCGAGTCCTTCCATCCGACAGGAAAATATTTTCCCGACAACTGGAAAAAATTTTCCCGACGACAGGAAGGACTCTTCCAGTTGTCCGTCCGTAAACCATTCAAATTTTCGAAAATTGAGAACTTTTGGTCGAACTTCAGAAAAAGTTTTTCCTTCCGACAGGAAAGGTTTTTCCTTCCGACAGGAAAGGTTTTTCCTTCCGACAGGAAAGGTTTTTCCTTCCGACAGGAAAGGTTTTTCCTTCCGACGGTTAAGCCACAAACAGATGTCCGACGTACCACCAACCGAGCCCATTCCCAAACCAGAGGAACCTAAAGCACCAGCCCCTGCACCTCAGCAACCTCAGTTCCAGCAAGTCCCTCCACCAAATTACTACCAATTTCCACCTCAAGGTTACTACCTACCACAAGGCTTCCCGAACTACCCTCCTCCTCAGCCTATGCCTTACTTCCCCAACCCTTGGATGTTTATGCAAAACCCTGCCCCACAATTCCAATCTCAATCCAAGAGAGACCAAGAGTTCGAGGAAGGTCTGAACCGCTTACGCAAAGAGTATGCTACTACCCCAATGGAAGAAGACAGGCTTTCAGTCTCTTCCCTCAAATCGACCGATTCGACTCGTACCACAGATTCGGTTCGTGACCGTGAAGACTACCTCAAGCAGTCTGAGAGACTCTTCATCCTACAACCATTTACAGTTGGAGCTCTCAAGAACATGCGCAATTACGAAGGTCAGACACCAGCTGGAGACCGCAAAACAGACGTACTCGCAAGAGCAGTCCAACTGGTCAAGACAAAGGCTGAGATAGTCGACTTCATTCTTGCAGCTTGCCCATACAAGTAAAAAAAATAAACAATTACGAGTTAAACTTTTTACTCTTTCTTTTCTGAGTTGTTTAGAGCTGGTTTCTCTTGTAGGAACCTTTCGTACTCTTCCATGGTCATGTAATTGCGAATTTGGTACGCAATTCCAGGTTCGTTGTTTTTGAACCTTACGTATGTAACGCTTCCATCCTCCTCAGGGAAGTAAGCTGCTAACATCTGACCAAGTTTTCTCGGTGACTCGGAGCTCATAAAAATGTCACTTTTTAAACGTTAAGTTTTTAGTCTTATTTTACCCTTTGTTTACCCTTTGTTTACCCTTTGTTTGTCAAGGTAGTATTGGAGTGCAATTTCTCCAAATTCTCTGTGTCGGAGTTCTTCAGCATTTTCCAAGGTGTTCCTGGAGAACTCAAAGAAGTTGTCAAGAACATACTGCCATGCTGCTCTTCTGAGTTCGTCGGTATTTTGGAAGTGTTGCACCTTCGAGTCTTCGGACATGAAAAAATAACACTTTTTCTATTAAACCGTTTACAATTTGAATTTTGTTGCTGAATTCAGCAAAAATATAATTTAGGGTAGATGGGTATATCTAACCTCTTTTCTAACCTCTTTTCTACCCTCTTGAATTTTCATGAATTTTATACAGAAAATGCTTGTTTTGAGGTCGAGCCACTTTTGGCTCCACCGTATTCTTTCAACCAAAACTCATGAATTCAGCAAAAATATAATTTAGGGTAGAAGGTTAGATATAACCTCTTTTCTAACCTCTTTTCTACCCTCTTGAATTTGTCATGAGTTTTCCCGAAATAAAAAATAAAGTTGGTTTTTTTAAAAAAATATTTTTTTATTTTTATTGTAAGAACATGTTAGCAACAACAGCACCAAACTCTTTAGTCATGAACCCAACTTCAATGTTAGTAGAGATGAAAAGCTTCATTCCTTCTTCATATACTTTTGAGACAGAAATCCAGAAGATAAAGCAAGAACTTTTAACAAGTAATTTAGACTGTAGTGCGAAAGATGAAACAAATGAACAGTATCTTTATGAAATGCAGGATATTATTGACCATTTACCCAAATTGCCTGAAATCCAACAACAAAAGCTTACTATTCCAGAATTCGATGAAATAGAAGTCAAAGCAACTGACTCAGTAGAAATAAAGAAGTTCATACGTAAGGTTAACTATGAGTTTCTTGGATTTCATTGCAACCACAAAGTCATGGACAAAGATTGCGACATGGTATATAAGAACATCTCTGACATATATAAATCTGAAGAGTTTAAGACCTACGACAACTTTGTTTCGTTAGTTGCAAAATGTGTATGGCAGATAAGAGATAAAGATAAAAGAGGTAAAGTATGGAATGAACAGATAAAACCCGCAACTTTTGAGTTAAAGAGAGCAATTGACGCCTTAGTCATACTAGCAGGTAAGATTTCAATGTACAATGCTAAAATGAACCCACAATGTTCAAAATGTAAAGCAGCAATGAGGAAATATAACTACTCCGTCAAAGAGATAGAAAGAATGAGAAACGACTATGCTGACTTAAAGAAAGAAGCAGAAAAGCCAGCAGAAAATAAAATGGACATGTTAGAATTTCTGAACAAAAACTATCCAACTGCTGACGATTTCCTTCTATCTGACGTCAAGAAGAAATATAAAGAGACTTTCGGTATCGTTAAAACATTCGATGTACTGACAGAAGAAATAGAAGCTACGAAATTGTTTAGAATTTCACGAATTCACAATGTTTACCATGTAAAACGCTTATAAAATAACTGGGGTAGAAATGAGGGTAGAAAACGGGGTAGATATACCCTTCTACCCTAAAATATATTTTTATTGAATTCTGAGTAAAATTCTGAGTAAAATGACATATGGAACACGTACTTTTTCAGTAAGGACATATGGGGTAGAAATGAGGTTAGAAATCGGGTTAGATATACCCATCTACCCTAAAAATATATTTTTATTGAATTCAGCACAAAACTCTTTATTTTTATTGACTTTTTACAATTTGAACTTTGTTCGCGTAGATGTGAATTCTGAAAGAAGTATGAGGGTCTTGTATGACTTTGTACTTCTCCCATAGTTCATGTCTGTCAAACTTACCTGCCATGGACTCTTTCATAAGTTCCATGAAATCGTCTTCGGACAATCCAGGGAAAAGTATGATATCAGTAAGTATTCTTTTAACATCCTTACTTAAACTCTTGGCTGTCTGTACACAAATGACAACTGAAATGTTAAAGTGTCTGAGCTTCTTAAGAATTCGACACATGTCTTGTTCTCTATTCTTTAACAAAGGATGAGAAGCAAAGTCATCTAAGATAAGAAGACATCTGTGAGGGTATGTCTTCCAATCGTAAGATTGCAATTTCTTCGAAATGTATTCTATCTCTTTCTGTTTGTTTCTGAAGTGTTTCTTCTCTAATATTCTCTGCATTTCCTCATTTGGGTCTTTAAACTTAGAATTGACATACTCATTTATAGCATTGTACTTCAAAACTCTTCTTTGGTACTTCTTTATCCAATCTAACAACTCAGAGTCTTTTATACATACTAACTTAGACTTCTTTATAATATCTTTGAACGAATTGACGGTTTGGTCAAATTGACCAGAAGTACTACAAATGACAACTAACTCATAGAATGGGTTCTTCTCATCTAGTTCTTGTTGTTGTGCAGCCATTTTAAGATAAGTGAAAGTCTTGCCCGACCCAGGTGGTGCGATTAGACCTGTTATACCATTCTGAGCAAATAAGAACTTGTCATGTATAGGCTTTATCTGAGCATTTTCTAACTTCCTCTTGTTCTTGTTTAAAACATTCTCAAATTTCTTGTCAATGTCAGCAAACTTTTTTTCTAACATATTTTTAGAAAAATTAAAATTTTTATCTTTTAGAAAATGTCTAGCGATTTCGCTATCTATATTCGAGACAAACTTTTCGACAGCAAAACATCTGTCGACCATAAAATCTTACATAGTGTAAACAAGAAAGGTGAATTTGTTCTAAAGTTCTGTTTCTGGGAATATGACAAGAACCATAAAACATTACAAAGAGCAGTCTTAAAATTTGTCAATGACAGACTTGTTGACAGAGATGACGCCGATTGGAAAGATGAAGTCCAACAAAAGTTCTTAGAATGCAAAGAAGGCACATGCGCTGTTCTTGAAGATGAAATAGAAAACAGAATAGATGAGCTATTAAAGGACAAAGAACTTTTACATAAATATGGTTCTGAGAAATTTGACATAACTCCACCAGAGAAGAAGAAGAAGAGAGAAAAGAAAGAAAAGAAAGTAGAAGAAGAGAAGAAAGAACCTGAACCAGTTCCAGAGAAGGTGAGATATGACATGTAAAAATAAAATTTTATTTTTAGAACATTTCTGGGTCAATGTCAATGTTCTCTTCCTCTTTAGGAGCAAACACTGGCTTAGACTCTAAAATCTTTTTACCCAATTTACCTTGAACTTCAACTATCTTAGACTCATAATATTCATAGTCGTCTGCTTTCTTTGGTTCATAAGGTATAACAAGTTTGTATGCTTTGCCTTCTTTAAGGTTTGAGAACCTTCTGTCAAAATTTTCTTTGACTGCTAACAAACCTTCTATGTCTAAGTCTTCAAATTTCGCACCATTTTTAGTCACAATAGCAAACTTAACTGGTTCGATGTTCCAAACTTTGCTGAATGAAGACTTTTCAAAATGGTAGAAGTAAACATTCAAATATGTGAATGGGTCTAGTTCTTCTTTGACTTCTGACATATATTTGTTGACTGAAATATATTTCGTCATCTTTTCTATCGGATAAAAAAATGTTTTTTTTAAATTTACTCAGAAAAATTTTTCTTTGTATATACGCCGTTCTGAACATCTAAAAGATTTTTGACATTTGCCAAGAATGTACGTTTAGAAGCTGCCATATAACCATATTCTTGACAATATTGTTTATATTCATCGTACAATGACCTTTCATCTAAACACTCAAAGTTAGTCTCATCTATGAACAGTTCATATACACTCTTGTTTGCTTCTAACAATGTTTGTCTTTCTTCGGTATGTGGAATTTGTCTTGGATTGAACTTTGAAATATCTAATGTCATGAAATATGAGAACAAGTGGTTGTAAAAGTTAGGTGTCAAAGTTTCTGCTAAGTCGTCAAAATATTCTGTATCTTGCATATGAGAATCTGACGTTCTGACAACTACATATCTTCTGTCAGAACTTTCTAACTTCATCGGAACAACATTGTTTGAAACCATGACGAAGTTTGCAACATTTTCACAAACTCTTTGGTCTTTATACTTTCTTTCAACAACTCCAACTTTGTCTGTTATAAGACTCTTCAAAGCATCTGAGTTTAAAACCTTTGTTGTATCTATACTTTGAAGTTCGTTACATACTATAAGTTTCATATTCTCTATTGAAGAGTTAAATTTACCGCAGATGTTTTCTAAGTTTGTCATATTCGGGTTCGAATAGCCCTCTAACAGTTTGCATAAGATATCTGTAAAGAAAGTGTTCTTACCAGTTCCTTGTTTTCCAATTATAATGAGAGCAGTTTCATTTTTAGCACTTGGATGTTGTAAGATGTTTGCAAACCAACATAAGATATACTCATAGACTCTTTCGTTTCCATTGCATATAATTTCTTTGACATGGTCTAACCAAGCTTCTATAACATTTTCTTTCCATTCTACTTGTTCGTATTTATATCCAGTGAAGATAGAATAGAAGTTTGGAGATGGTGTATAGAACTTTATACCACGAACTGAAAATATCTTCTAATTGACAATAAGATTCCCAAGCATCTAACATCTTCATACCAACTTGTACGACTTTTATTTTCTTAAGTTTCTGTCTACATTCTTGTTCTGAAACTATTGTCGCTCTTGGTTTGTTAAAGACAACATCCATTCTTTCATGACATAACATTCTGGGCAGAGTCGACATAAATGACTAAACGTTTCAAATTCTCGACTGCTTTGTTATAGTCTCTAAATGGACACATATTTCTGAAGGCTTGGAAGTCATAAAAATCTGAAACGTCTATTCTGTACATTTTTATAAAAATAAAAAAAAATATTTTTTTTTATTCTTGACTTTGTTCCATTTGTTCCATTTGTTGCATTTGTTGTTCTTGAGCTATTTGTTGTTGAAGTTGTTCTTGTAGTACAATACTTTCACCAGTTGCATCTTCCAATTCGAAACTTTCTGCCGTCATTGACAAATACATAGGACATAAAAGTTTTACAGGAACAAAGTTTGCGTCAACTAAGGTTAAGTTTATGTTTGCTAAAGTGTTTGAGTTTACTAAAGCTGAAAACTCTGCATTCGAATGAACAATAGGCAAACCAGCAGAGAAAGTGTTGTTTATACGCATGAGTATCTTTTGGTCATAGTAGTTTCTGTCGACATTCGAATAGCACTTTGAACCTAAGTTTGAAACAATATATTAAAATAGGTGTACTTAAAGTCAATGGAATAGACATTCCTTGTATGACACCTTTTCCTGTTATAGGAAACTGTTGGTAGTAAAAACCAGATATAAGTTTTGTATTATAGCTCATATCGTTTATACTAAACTCAGTCGGACATCCAAACATAATGAAACCTGCTCTAGTTGCAGCACATGTTACATCCGTCCTTAAAGTATTAAATAAGTCAAAAAACCTGTTGGTGGTATATCTGAGTAAGTATCTTCAAAGAAGTATTTTTTACCATTCACAACAACAAAGTCTTCTGGTTCAAAAGAGCAAAACAGGCTTTAGTCGTCATCGTGTTTAAGGTCAGTTTACATATCGTCCTTGAGGACTTTGTAAGTTTGTTGTTATAGAATTATATGACTCAGGGTTTTTAGTCGTAATAGTATAAACCACTATGTCTTCTGCCATTTACTTAGCAACTAAATTTTAATGAAATGTTGTGGTCGTCAAATATTTTTTATGACGTCTGGGAAACTATATTTTAAGTTCAACGTTTCACCTCCTTTCATAACGTATATCTTGTCAATGACATTATATGAAACACCACAGCAACTAACGTCGGGTTCTATTCTTTGATGTTTATATCGTCTGCCTCTGTCAAAAGTTTCAATAGTTCTTTCAAAACTTCATGAGGTGCAATGACATATGAGTTCACTTTTACAGGGTTGTGTTCGACCAAGTTTAACATTATACCCAAAGCTTGACAAATCTTTCTCCTGAGTTTTAAGTTTGTCTTTAAGTTGTTGGTAGTCGTTTCGAATATCTGCAACAGAACTTAAGTCTCTGCTAACTTCAGGATATGTTGGTTGTTCTTTTACAGGAACTATTGTTATACCATCTTTCGTCTTCGTATGGTTTCCCCACTTCAACATCTCTTTCTTTGACATTGACAACAACACTTTGACTGTTTGTTTGAGTTGGTGAATTTAACTTCACATCTGCCACCGCCATTAAACCTTTTGAAACACTTACGCTTCTATTTTTCGGAAATGACATTTTACTTAGAATAAAAAGATGGACGTATTTGAGTATCTCTTCGAATTGAAGCAGAACAAAGTTTACACACACAAACAATACAAATACATTGACAGAATAGTTCTTTATACAAACAATGGAAAATGTTATAGAATAGCAGTCTTTGCTGAACCAAAATATTTCATAAAGCAAAGAAAGTTGGTATAACCGAGATGGTGAAAGTTCTTGAAGCAGACAAAAATATAACAAAAAACTTACAGATATTTCTAAAGGTAAGTTTATAATACAATATTATGTCAAAACTGGCGTACTGTCAATATTTGACGGAGAGAAGTCAGTTCAAGAACAACTTACTGACCTGCTGCCAAAATCTGCTCGATGGAAGCTGTCGTTATACCAATCTGAGGAGCCCCAGCAGGTTTCATCGAACGAATCTTCAAAAGAGCATCTTCCGTGAAAAGTGCTATTGGTTTTGTAAACTTCTTTGCTTTCAGTTCATCTGGACCGTCTCTGTCACCAGTATATTGTATTTGAACTGTACCAACAGTTGAAATACCACCCATAAAGTCTTCTGAGTCAGCAAATGGAATGCCAAGCCAAAAGTTTGAACGGTCTCCATTTGTATATTGAGTTTTTTGAGCTCCTGTATGAGTCCATACTTTCACATATGGCATAATAGAACTTTGCATTTCAGGGTTAATGGTTGTTGTGAAGTTGTTGTTAAAGTTCATAGCATCTAATGTCAAGTTGTATGACCTCATATCCTCAACTGTAGAATATTCTTCTCTTGGATAGTATTTGCCATCTATGTTTATATGATATTTAATACCAGGGTTGTAGAAACAAGAATAGTCATTTAGTTCGTCTGAACAGTACAAACATAGTATCTGCATGTTTCATTGCAGTTGTTAAGGCAATATCTGTTCTTGCACCTGGGTCAGCACTTTGGTTTCCAACTTCACCTGCAAAGTCTTTGACAGATATTTGGTGTATAGGGAACATAAGTGGAACTGCAATATATTTGGCAGCTAAAGCATTTGAAATATCTGGGTCCAACATATAGACTGCAAGTCTGCTTTCTATTCTCTTGCATTCAAATTTTTCGCATGTGAACTTAACTGGGTCCCAAGCATCTCCAGCAGCATTGAAATAATAGTTTACTTCAGTGTTGAGGTTTGAGAAACCAAAGTCTAAGTCAACTTTGTTTTTGCAAAAGTCGGCGAATGACGTTTTATTTGTTCCCACTACTTCTGTAAGAGTGAATGGGTCTTGTGTTGGTGCAATGACTAAGTTATTTTTGCTTGGAGTAAGTTCAATAGAAATTTTTCCTGCCCAGTTTGGCAAGTATCTTAAAAACCTGAAGATGAGGAAAGATGACAAAGGAACTCTAAGTTTCAGTTTTACTTTGGTTACTGCTGCTGCAGTTTGTCCAGAAAGGTTAACATAAACTCCTGGAACGTTAGGGTCAAGTCTTCTTATTTTCTCAATAGTTGCATACTGGTCTGTTTGTTCTCTAGCTTGTGGTTGTACTGAGTTTCTCAAAGCGAACCATTCATAGTTTGCCCATGTTACTGTTTGAACTAAGTCAGAGTTAGAATATATCTTATATCCCATGAAAACTTCTGGAGCATATTGGTATCCGACATAGAAAATTCCATTGCAACCTTTCTTGTCAGACAACTTGGCAGAAGGTTTTATTTCAATGTCTTGTTCCACGTATAAGAAAGAGTTGTCAATAGAAATTATATGAAACCTGTCGCAAGCAATATCTACTGTTGTTGAAGAACCTTCTCCAAACTCACCTACGTTTCCATAAGAAACAGCAGTTGTATATTCGTAAGTTCCAGGAACTATTTCTGACCTTCTAATGGCATTGTCGCATTCGTTATACCATTCGGAAACATTTCCATTCATAGCATCCAAAACTGTTGGCGTTATATTCTGAGCGGCGTACATTTCATATGAGTAAAAATATAGAATAGTTGGATTTATATGTCATAATAGAACCCACGTGGACCAAGCTTTACTTTCTTCCTGACTGAGTTTTTAACTCTTCTTTTTCCTTCATTGCCCTCTGCTTGAAGTTGTTGCATCTTTGCATTATGTTCATCTAGTATGTTGCAAATTTCCCATGTCCTTTTTGCCTTTTGGCTCTGGTCGCCCATCTCAGGTAACCTATATCCTAGAAAGAGTTTGTCATAGTTTGTATTTGAGTCGTCGCTTATTGTTTGCATGACTCTTTTCTGAGTTTCCGGTTCAAGCTCTTCAAACAGTGCCTGTCCATATGGAATATGCTCGTTTCCAAATATATGTTTTTGTAGCCATTCTGGTTTTCTTTCCATGTTACCAACAATATCTTTTGTGAATGGGAAAGCTTTTACCCAATCTTTCAGTCTTGCGTCGTTTATTTCTGTAGTTGGTTTTATTTTGTCAAGGAACATGTTTTTCAATACTAACATTTCATTTGGTACTGTCCATTTGAGTTTTCTTAAATATTCATCCCTTCTCAGTTCATTGTCTGCAAAGTAAGTTTTTATGACATTTTGCAAACTTTCGTTTGCAAGGTCATGTACAATAGGTTCTCTTCCTTCGCTCTCCCTAACTTTCTTTCTAAACTCTTCACCAAATATACCATCTCTATGGTTCTGTGTAGTTCTTTGAGATAAATGTTCTAGAACGTCAGGTGTTATATTTCCATCAGCCATGTTCATTTCATACTGGTTCAAAATATCTGCATCTTTCATATCTTTCAATGGCATTAAAGCCGCGCTGAAAATACCAGCTACATCTGGTTCACCATTCACTTCCATTGCGTCTACAACTTCTTGGAATTGAGGTTGTAAGTTTATGAACCACCTATCTGGATTAGCTTTATGACCCCATCTCATTGTAGTTCCATCGTCTGCAGAAACAAAAGTAGGTTTGTTTCCATATTGGCTAGGTTCTGAATGAACTTTAAACAATGTTTCATTTCTATATGTTTTCTTGAAATTTAACCTTTTATTTTCACCGAGTTCATCCGAAGATTGAACGTTAAATGCTCGTAAGTAAAAAGGGTTGTTGTATTTGTGTACATTTTCTTTCAGTACTTTCATTCTATGCTGAATATTTTCATCTGGTGTTGGAGTCTTTTGTATGTCGGCAAACATTTTTCGATATTCTTCTACTATGTCAGCCGAATCTTTCTTAGACTCTTGGAAAGATTCCATATTCTCCGCATACACTTGTTGAGGGTCAAGATTTTTCGGCTGTTCCAAATCTTCATCTAGTTCTGTGAAGTTAGTTTCCAAAGGAGTGACTTGTTCGTTTCCTTCAGGCTCTTCTAGCTGTTGTTGCTGAACTATTTCTTCCATGTCTGGTTGTATCTGAACTTCTTCCTGTTGAGTTTCTTGTACCTCATCTGCTGGCATTTCATATATTCCGAGACCATTTTTAACAATTTCCCTATCTACGTCATCCGCATTCATAAGCTTTTGTTCTTTCGTTCCGTCTCTATTTTTTACGCGTTTCATGACGAAAGTTGAATTGTCATTTAGCTCTGACATCAAATATCTCGGAGTAAATTCATCCATGTCATTTGGATGATATGCTATTAAATCATATCCCTTAGCGAGCTTGTATTTTCCAGGTTTGAGATTATATCCGTTTTGGTGCTGAGCCATAAAGCTAAATAGGTTCGGGTCAGTATTTCCATCCTTGAACTTTCTAATAGCTTCTTTATATCTGTCACTAAAGTCAACAGTATCTGGGAAACCACACTCTTCTTTAAGCATTTTTAAGAATTCTTGGTTTCCTTGTTCTCTACTTCTTTTATGTCCTTGCTCTGTTTGTGGTTGTTGTTGTGCAGGGTTTTGAACTGTTGGTTGTTGTGTTGGTTGTGGAGGTGGTTGTTGTGCTGGTTGTTGTGTTGGTTGTTGTGTTGGTTTTGGTGCATGCCTGTGTCTATGTCCATGTGACGATGTAAATGTTTTAGGTAGTCCTGGTGCAGGTGCTTCTCTTGGAGGGTTTGGTGGTATATAAATTCCAACAGCTGGTATATAAGTTCCACCAGCTGGCACATATGTTCCATCTGCAGCGTAATGTCCTACCTGACTTTTCGTTTTTAAGAAAGCATTTACTAGGTCTGTTTTGGTCTGTTGTAACTCTTTTTCTTGACTTTCCACAACAGTTGCTCTAACGGCGTCATAGGCACTTTGAACTGCCTGTCTCGTTGCTGCATCTGTTATTTTCGTCATATTTTGTGCTACTTCTTTTAACTCTTTGTCGAAACCTTCAGACTTCAGTTTCTTTCCAGATGAGAAGTCGTTCACTTGTTTCACCTTACTATGAAGAGCTTCGAAGGCGTTCTTAAAGTCAGCATTCATTAAAGCTTCATTTGAACTGTCTTCATCCGCTTGTATTTTTGTCCTTATTGACCCTATAAGTTGGGCTGCTTTAGCGTTGGCTTGGGTATCTAACCAGTCATTGTTAGCTTTTATATATTCTGCGCTTTTCATTGCCTTTTGCATGGCTGCGTCGTTATTTTTACTTTCTTGTGCTAAGTTTTCATACTGTACGGTTTGGTTTTGCAACTGTAAAAGTTTTTCTGCCTTTACATTTGCTTCAACTTCTTTTTTATACTCATCGCTATCCATATATGTCTTCATGGCTTTTTGTTTTATCTCTTCATCTTTCAGTATTTTATATTGAGTAGTATGGTTTTTCAAATTTACAACATCTTGTTCCATTTTTGCTACTTCTGCTGCTTTTTCTGACACTTTTTTCGCATATTCCTCTGTACTTAGTTCTTTCAGTTGTTCTTCTTTCTTCTTTTTCTCTACGTTTAACTCATTGAGTTTCTTTGTGTGTCTGTCATATTCTAGTTTCTTTTCGTTTTCACCTATTTGTTTCTGTATGTCTATGTTTGACTTTTTGACATCTGTTATTTGATTTTTGAGTGAACTCAAATTCATTTGACTTTGAGGGTTATATGCTGTTCCGTCTGCAGCTCCACCATAGCCTGCCATTTTCGCTAAAAGTGCCGCTCTTAAACCTCCACTCTGTGCACCAACAACTCGGTTTAAAAGCATAGGATTGCTTGACATTTGTTGCAACATAGTGGGGTCATTCATCATTTGTTGTTGCAACTGTTGTTGTGGTGTCAGTCTTACTATTGGATGTTTCAATGCTCCCTTCCTCTTACGTATATTCTTACGTAGCTTACGTGGCATTTTAAGTGAAGTTAAAAAGCGGTTTTTGACAGATGTTTTATTGTGACTTCTTCGTAAAGACTTTGTTGAGATTTCTTCGTAAATGAGTGTAAATGACCCAAAAATATATTTTAGGGTAGAAGGGTATATCTACCCCGTTTTCTACCCTCTTTTCTACCCTCTTGAATTTTCATGAATTTCTTCGTAAAGACTTTGTCAAGACTTCTTCGTAAAGACTTTGTTGAGACTTCTTCGTAAAGACTTTGTTGAGACTTCTTCGTAAAGACTTTGTAAAGAAAGTTCATGAAAATTCAAGAGGGTAGAAAAGAGGGTAGAAAAGAGGGTAGATATACCCTTCTACCCTAAAATATATTTTTGGGTCATTTACGCTCATTGTCTATGTTTTGTTGAGACTTCTTCATCTAATTTCTCATGAACTTTCTTGTCTATGTTTTGTAAAGACTTTGTCAAGACTTCTTCGTAAAGACTTTCTTGTCTATGTTTTGTAAAGTTCTTCGTAAAGACTTTGTAAAGACTTTGTAAAGACTTTGTAAAGACTTCTTTGTAAATGTTTTGTCAAGACTTCTTCGTAAAGACTTTGTTGAGACTTCTTCGTAAAGACTTTGTTGAGACTTCATTTATACTCATTCATCCTCAGGGCTAGAAGGCACGAAGTGCCTGGAAGCCCCACTACCTTTTTTTTTTTTTTTTTTTTTTTTTTTTTTCAATATTATGAAAAATAGTTAGAGCATGCATAGTATAATGAAAATATAATCATTTTCTTTATTATAAATTATTTGAAGAAATGAAATTGGTTTTTTGGGTTTATTTAAGCGTTCTCGCCGCTTCCAGAATTTTGATCTTTCTTCTTCCTAAAAACGAAGAACCAAACGAGAACAGCGACCACAGCGATTACGATAAGAAGAACAACAACCACTATTGCAGCTGTGGCACCTGGGCTTAGGCCACCTTTTTTATCTGGATTTTCCTTAGTGTAAAGGCCGGATTCAAATACATATTTTTTATCCGTGGTCTTGAAACTACCAACGTAGGCTGAATTATAAACAGATGGAACGAAATCTATTTGGAGCTTCTTTTTCTCTTCTGAGCTCATTTCTTTAAGGCATATAATGAATGGATCATCATCCGCGTTTATTGTAACTTTGGCTCCATCTGATGTGTATGTTGTAATTTCATATCCATCATGATTCATTACTCCAGCTTTAGCCCCTGCAGGATTTACGATGAAAACAGCATGATACTTTTCATCAATGCTATTCATTATATGATAATCATTAGATTGTAAAACAAAAGAGCTGTTCTGATGGTAATCAATATCTTTGATGTTGAAAAGAATTACTCTGAGTGTCGGATAAGTTGTTGATTTAATTTTGAATTTGGTTTCAGAATTTGCAACAATAGCGAGTGTGTCATCGGTAAAATCAGCATATGATGTATCACTGGAATAAGATCCTGAAAATCCTGTCATACCATTTGTCTTAGCCAAAACCAAGACAGATTCATTTGGAAGTGTCAAATCGTAACTTGTTGAAGATTTGAAGTAGAGATCGTTTATACCCCATCGAAGCTTTGTTGGGAATTCTGGCTTAATTGATTCGAAATTTGTATTACTGAAGAATTTTGCATGGGTTTCAGTGACGAATCCACCATATTGGAAGACCATTGATTTAACAGCTGTCTCATTCAATATCATCTTGTAAATTTTAAAATCTATTGGTTTACCGGTTGCATGTATACTTATTGTAGCATAATCACCTGAATCTACATGAATTGGTATATTATTTACAATATTTTTTTCTGTCTGTCCTCCAGACATTTTGTAACGAATATCAGGAGTCTCGGGAACTTCAAAGTAATATGTCATGCCAGCAATTGTGGGTAAAAGAACAATCTTGTGTGTAATCGATTCAGCAGCTCCAACATCTACTGGGATAAATGGTGCTGGATTGAACCCAATAATGAATTCTGGAATTTCATAAGTTTTTTGGAATTCACCTAAATAATAAAAGAGTGTGGTAACAGATTCATCAGATTTAGTAATTGTAATTCTGCCACCAAATACAATTTGAACTGTTGGTAAGTCAACAAACTCATTAGAGTTTAACACAACCAAATAATTTTGACCATCATGTTGTGTTTTTAGTTCGATGTCAACTTCAATGGTTTTACTATTTTCAAAATTAATAGTACCACGACCATGGGAAATGCGCTGGGAAAGCGAAAGATATATTAAAGATATGAACATTTGGTAATATGTGAAGTGATTAGAGAAATAAATTAGAAATATCCGTGTGAATTTTTGAATTAAAAATTCAAAAAGTAACAACTGATATTTTAGTTTCTTTTTCATTCACACTTTTTATATAACAATTGTATCAAAATCGCTTCTTTAAATTTGAATGAAACAGAAATTTTTCTATTAATTCAATCGGGAAATAAAATGAAAATCAGATATTGAATATGATACATTAAAAAAAAATTAAAATAAAATTAATTCATTGAATTTTTTCTTCCAAACATATATATTATATTTGGATCCAATATCTTTCGATTTCTAATAAGGATTATATTCCCAAAAATTCGATTGTAAGAAAAATTTGAGAGTATTGCTGATGGTTTGAAACAAACCGGATTTTGGCAAACAGAGGTCTGCTGACAGGCACCAAATTTGGGAGCATGAGATTTTAATCCTCTCAACCATGCCATAACATGGAGGGGCAGAGTTTTTGAAATTACGGGGATGCCAAATTCGAAAATTGCTGAAAAAAGTGCATAAAAGTGGCACTTAAATGAAGATTTGACCCAAGACAGTGGAGTTGTCACTATATGTACAACTTTTGACTGCAGGGCATGAAAATTTACACATAATTGCATGATTTCATCGTAGGAAATCAAGTTTTTTAAAATTCGACCTTGATAATAAGATGAGGAATATATTAAAATGCTTTATTATATACTTATTGCCGGGGAAAAAAAATTGCAAAAAATAGATGAAAAAATGGTAATTTTAATGATTGTAATAGTAAAAATTCAAAATCAATATTAATTTTAGTCAAACAACAAACAGTCCAGCATTTCAAAGATTTATGAGATTATTATAAAAATATTTAAGTTTATTATTATAAACAGATATAATTAAGTTTTTTCAAATATTTGTCGATGATATATATCACATCATATCGGTGCGCAGATATGCCGCGCGCCGATAAAAGTTGAAAAGAGTTTTGTAAACTAACGGCAACATAAATATGGAAGATCCTCTCCAAGACCCATCTCTTAAACCAGGAGAGAAGTTGATATATTCAAAGGAGATCAATTTCAAGTTCCATAACAAAGCTGAAAATGAAATTCAGCTTCGCCCAACAATTATCAAGATATTTACTTTTAGAGATGATGACGACAAATTAGAAACAATCAGATTTGAAATTTCACAACAAGAAAACGTTTTCTTCCTATATTCTGTTGAATATGACGAAGAATCATTCGAAACATTAAAGAACAAAGAAAGTTTAAAGATATCGTTCGAAGATTTCCCAACAATTATGATAGAAATCTTAAATAAAGCGGCTTTAGAGAAAGATGAATATAATGTTGAGTTCGAAATCCCAACCAACGACTTATTACAGTTAAATATAGTCATGCCTCTTAAATTTAAGGATGTACCAATCTTCTCTCTTGATTTCCAGGAGGAAGATGATGCTTTAATAGAAAAACAAGTTCAATACAGATACAATGTTGTTCAATACGAACTTAGAAAGACACGCATTGAAATTTCTAACTTTATTGATACATTAGGCTTATCAAAGCCAAGCGGAAAGGGCAAAGGCCTTAGAAAATAAACTATTATTTTGATCTTATCGAATTCCAATCAAATATTTCATAATGAACAATGAAAACAACGAACAGTATAATAAAAACATGAAGATATTAGACTAAATCGAGTGCGGGACAAATTTGCCAACCGTCACCTTTTCAATAACCCTAAATTACGCTTTTCTAATTTTTTTAAAAATAACCTTAAATTATATTTGAAGAAATTATGTCTATGATATATGTTTTATGCTAGAATCTTGGAGTTTTCATGCACTACACAAGAGCTCCAAGGTTCCAAGAGTGAATGCTCAATAGCAATTATAGAGATGTACCTTTTCAAAATGACTTTTACTGATTAAATTTAATCAATAGAAGACATTTTGAAAAGGTACCTCTACAATTAGATATACAAGAGATTCAAAGCTTCATTTCAGATAGATTTGAAACTTTGAAACTCTTGGTAGATTTTGAGTGAATGCTGACAATCATCTTTGAGAAGGTTTTCTTTAAGAAAACCTTCTCAAAGAGGTTTCTCAGGAGCCCTGAGGCTCCCTTTCGTAATGATTGGGAGCCTTGGGGCTCCTGAGACGAAGAATGGCTTCGCCGAATCTTTGATCAGCAGAGGCCAAATGAAAAGGCCTCTGCTGATGGATTCTCAGGAGCCCTGAGGCTCCCTTTCGTAATGATTGGGAGCCTTGGGGCTCCTGCAGCAGAGTATCGCTCCGCTCCATTAATTTTTTTTAAAAAAAGTGCCGTGTGGCAAATTTGTCCTGTTCCCGACTAAATCTTTGAAATTTTTATATAAAAAAAATTATCAAGAAGTTTTCATAATTTTAATTAATATATTATTTATTTATATTTAAAATATATTAATTATTTACAAAATTAAATTTTTTTTAGTCTCCAAACGCAATGAGAATTGCCTGACATAATCCGCCATCATCCAACGAAACGCAATCCAAAGGAGTCTTTCCTTGTGAGTTTTTGATGTCTAATTTGATTTTTGGACAGTTACAGAGAGTGTCAATGATTGGAGCTATTCCGTACATGGAAGCCAGGTGGAGGGGTGTGTTTCCGAAATTATCTTGAGCATTTATGTCAATCTTCTTGTATTTTGATAAAATAATTTGGCAAACCTCCATATTTCCGCTGTTGATTGCGACGTGGAGCGGAGTACTGCCCATGTAGTCCTTGACATCGAGACTTGCGCCGTTGGAGATTAATTCTCTGGTTAATTTGGCATCTCCTTGACGAATTGCTTCAAGTAAGAGGCTGTACGGCACGTCGTTGTCCTGGTATGTAATTAGGTTTTCCTTAATAGCTTTTGGAATCAAATTCGGGTACAATGTATAATCTTCGAATAATTTGAAATATTTTGTTGGGTTTTTATTTATATTAAGCGAGCTCAGAACAAAGAATTTGATATCTTGAAGTATTGGTGCTTCCGTGCCGTCACGAATTGCTAAAATCTCTTTTTCTAATTGAGCAACACGTAATGCACATTTTCTCTGTTCTTCGATCTGTTTAGATTGCATTGCGATAGTTCTACTTAGTTTTTTGAGTTCTTCTTCTTTAGATTGAATCTGATTTCTTAATTTTGCTATTTGATGCTTACAATGCTTAACAGCATCGGATGTTTCATCTAAGTCTGATAAAAGGATGGAAAAGAAGTTGCGAAAATAATCAAAAACAGGTAAATCAAGAACGTTACGAAATGTATTAATCAGATCAATTAAACTCTTGAATTCGTATTTAGAACCAATTTGTACGTTCTTGAAAATTTGCATGAGCTGGTTATTATCCAATTTTTCTTTGGAATTCTCAAATAATTTAACTATATCTTGAGGATCTAATAATTGGCCATGAATTGTTTGGCAGATCTTGCCTATTTTATCTTTCTCCTTATCATCATCTAAAATTTTGAAGACTTCATCAAGAGAAAAAGTTGCTTTTGAAACACTCAACATTTTGTCACTTTTTAAAAATTTTTGATCATTTTTATTCCTCCGATCGATTTTAACTCTATGCAAAATATCCACACAACGTTTTAAAACTATATTTCGAATAAATTTTATAAATTTTCCATATATTTTTTCTATTCATCATTGAATATACGAATTTTCTTGAACATTACATGACATCTACCCACTACTCTTGCATGTATTACAGAAAAGTAATTCATATTAATTTAAAAAAAATGTTTGTTGGAGTAAAATTGAAATTGTTTATTTGAAGCGATTAAATAAATATATAATTTATTTAAATAATCATTGGTGAAACTAAAGATTCAGTCGAAACCTCCTTGAACTGTTTCCTCTTCCTTCTGATCAGGACTATTCCAGCGACGATGACTGCAGCAGCGACGACAGCGCATCCAACAACAGTCAAAACGATCCAGACTGACTTCTTTCTTCCATTGATATCCTCGCCTTTCTCCTTGTTGTCGACGTCGTCGTATGTAATCTTTCCGAACTTGGATGTGTACTTGATGGACTTGCATTTCTCGGCGTCCAATCCGAAGATTGGTGCGATCTTTGAGCAGTCCTCTTCGTAGTCTGATGGAGAGAACTCGCTTCTTGGGAAGGACAAAGCGAATTCCTTGTCATTCAAGTTGACGTACTGAGCGCGTCCTGTGACACCCAATGCCTTGATGACGTTGTCGAAGTTGTCTGAGACGTAGTTCTGGTCAGCTCTGATCTTCTTCTTGTTCATTGTTGCAGCGAAAGTGATGTTGTCGAGTTTGTCGCTGTCTCTTGTTATTTCTAAGTCGTACTCGCCGTAGTTGGAGATGTCGATCTGGATCTTTCCTTTCCATGTCTTCCAGACATCAACAGTGATTTCGCTGTCGCCGGAGTTGACAATCTGCTCTCCGATGACGCCTCTCTGGAACTTCATGATGTCCTCTTCGTATGAGTTCAAACCATCTGGGTGCTCGTAAGTCAAGTAAGTGATTGTGTGTGGTTTGAATGTGAGAGGGATTGCGCAGAAGCTGTCTTCTTCGTTGTTGCAGATTGGAACTAAAGTGTATGTTGTCCATGGCTGTGGTGACCAGAGTTTCTTATCGAAGTCGAATGACATCATCTTCTTTCCGTTGGAGTTGAAGAGGAAGCCCTTAGATGCTCTCTTGGAATTGAACTGGTAATGGACTAACTCAAGGATGTTCTCAAGGGCACTTGGAGTGCGGAAGTCAACACTGGAAACGTTCTCGTGAATGTCAAAGTATGTTTGGACAAAAGTGACTGAAGAATCCTCAAAAATAGGAGCGTAAACAATTGAATAATCATCAGTGATTTTGACATTTGCGAGTTTGTAGACCTTGAACTGGCCGCTTGTTGTTCCGTCGTGGATTGAGCAGTACTGGCCTTCCTTGACGATGATGGCTGGCTTGAACGATGTCACGAACATTTCGTCGATGTCGTAGTCGTATCCGCCATTTACATCGGAAATGAATGGTTCATAGAGCTGGAGCTTTCTTGCCATCTTTCCTGGGTTTGCTCTCATTGGGATGTAGATGTCGTTTGCAGCGAATGGGAACATGCCAGCAGTGATTCTGACGAGGAAGAACTTGTCGTCGATGACGATGTGCTCTGTTACAGGAGTGAATCCATCGGAATAGATTGGGAGGTATGGGATCTGCTTTCCTCTCTTTGGAATCTGGTTTCTGCCCTGTCCGAGGTGGCACTTAACAACAAAGTAGTTTCCGATTCCGTCCATAGAGTTGGTTGTGAACAAGCCGTTTGTGCTGATGACATCCTTGACGAGGACAGGGATGATCGCCTTGACTGACTTAGGAACGTCGGCGAAGACAGAAACATCGACCTGTTTGAGGTTGAAAACAATGGAAATGCCGTCAAAAGTGATTGTGACTGATCCGGATTTGACAATTGTTGCATGAGATAACTTAGTTGTCTTGTCTGCTCCTCCGTTGACAGAAACAACGAACTCAAACTCGGAATTCTCAACTGAGTGGTAGACGAAGTTCCAGTCGCTCATTCCTAAGTCCTTTCCGTAGTAAGTTCCTGCTGGAGTGTCGACAATCTGCTGATTTTTGTCGAGCTTTCCTAAAATGAATGATGCAGTTGGATATCTGCTGTAGCCAATCAATCTGTTGACTCTGAAGTGGATGCCTTTGCTGCCGAATGACTTTGTGACTGTCATCTTATTGAAGGAGACCTTGCAGTAGTAGCCTGTCTTTGTGGCAATCTGCTTGAAGTCGTTGTAAGTGTCGTTTTCTGATGCAATTGCACTTGTCATGAAGTGGTTTGACTTGACAGCGAACTCCTTGTTTGCGTATCTCTGCAACAAAGTGTACTCGCCGTCGAAGTGTGCGTTGAATGCAACGAACTTGTCTTCGTCAGAGACCTTGTACTCCTTTCCGAGAGGAATTGTCCTTCCTGCAATTGTGTTTGGATGGACAATTATGCCAGCGGAGTTCTCTGAGTCGTCCTCTTTGATTCTGATCAAGTTCTTGCTCATGATGTCTGTGAAGTCTGTCTTCATGTTGGTGTAAGACTTGAACAGGATGTAGTTGTTAGCCTGCTTGGCCTTGAAGCGCCAGATGAAGCCTTTAGGTGGGTCGGTGACAACTAAGAACTTTCCTGGGTGGACTGACTGCGGGTACTTCGGAATCTCCTGCCATGGAATGACTGTCTGGCTGAGAACGGAGCTGCCGGACACAGCTTGGAGCTCAACAATGTGCATTGGGTGTGTGAATGTGTAGCCGTTGATGGAGAGAGTTGGATTCAAAACGTACGATGTCAAATCTGTTGTGTACGAGTACTGTGATGATGTTTCCTCGCCACGGAATGGATCGACAAGGCACATCATGATCTTCCTGGACTGCCAGAGGTTCCATGTCTTGTCGTACTTGGGAAGAATCTTGAAGTTCTTGATCTCAAAGCCATCAAACTGGAATCTCAGGTCTAATTTAGGCTGAATGGAGCCGTAGAGGTATGGAGAGGCGCATTCCTCCTTGTCGAAGCCGAACTTGATTGGAACATATGGGATAACTGTGACTGTGGTGTCTAAGTACTTGACTAAACCGGCTGTCAAGGAAATTTCAAGGCCAACTTTGAGACGTGGTGTCAATTCGAAGGTGGAAGCAAGGAGTTGTGTCTTCAGGTCTCCAAGTGTTGTGTCGGACTTGACTGGGGTCATTGAGAAATTGACTGGTCCGTCGATGAAACCTTTTCCTGTGGTGACAGAGACTGTCTTCTCGGCTTCAACGATGTAGCCTCTGTAGTAGGTGAAATCGACTGGGATGTTTAAGTCAATATCGTCAACGGCTAAGTCTGTGATGATATCTGTTGTTAATCCAACACCAATTCCAAAGATCTTGAAGGAAATGCCGTTTGGAATATTGTAGTTGCCCTTGAAGATACTCAATGTTTTCAAATGATAGTGGTAGCCTTGGATATGAACTTGGGCACCAACAATAGCTTTAACGTTGAGTGTTGCCGTTAAGGATAATGAACGGAGGACGATGTCAAGAACGATTGAGACCTTGGCTCTGGCATAAGTACCTGCACCAATCTGGAGATTTGAAGTACTGTAGAAATACTCAGGGCGACCATTGACGAACGGATCACCATTTTTGTTCCACTTGTAGCCTACTTCAACTTCCTTCTGGAAAATTGGATCATCCTTGGATGAAAAACTAATTCTTGAAATTAAATCTAATGCGTCAACTTTTTGGATCTTGTAAACCTTAACATTGTCTTCTTGTTCTAAAACTTCTGTTAATAAATACATTTTTTGCTTTTCTGAGTTAGCGAAAACTTTATTTACTTTTGAATTTTCTGAATCTTTCTCGACAATAGCAATTGTGGACTGCTCCTTTGCAAAGCCAAGGACATCTTCTGATAAATCACCTGTGACGCCATAACGTATTGTATATTCATATCCGCTATCTTTATACGTCTTTGGCTCTAAATCTTGCAGTGCTTGACCTGCGCGTAATGCTCTTGATTTTGCACTTATTTTGGCCTTTTCAATAAGATTTTGATAATTTGAAATTGCTAATGTAAATAGGAGACTGTTCATCAATTTATTGAAGAATATGAATGTTTACATGGCAAGTGTCAACATTTCAAAAGCTTACAAAAATTTTCTAAATTTAACCGTTATTACAGAAAAAGAAACTAAATAGTGAGATAATAAAGATCACCAAAATCTTCCCATCATTCAATTTTTGCGGTTGGATCTCCTTTCATTTTAACGCTATATATACCATTATTACACAATCTTATGGGTCAAATTCTCCATATCAATAGTTATTCATAAACTCAAAATAAAAAAGTTTCTGCGAACCTCAGAAAAATTAAAAAAAAATTGAGAGCAGACCGCAAAACTTTTTTATTCAGTTCAATTTTTTAGGAGAAAAAACAAAAGGATTCTTCTTAGCAAAGCAGAATCCAAAAATATACAAGCTCTTTATCAATTCGTCCTCTCAAAAAATTGAACGGAGAATTTCGATGATAAACAATAATACTATAAACAATATGATGATTAAATTAAGCATAAAATTAAGTGAAAATTCTAAGGTTTTGATTTGAGAGCGCTTTTGTGAGCAGGTCCAAAACCATGGTAAATAACACTCCAGAGATTATGGCAATGTAACTTTCAACAAAATTTAAAATTTATGATGTGGTAGTTGATTCTTCAGAAATTTATTCATGAACCATAACAATGGCAATATCAAATCATTTTCAATTAGAGCGATACTTTCTAAAATTTTAATCTTCAAGCACAACTCAAAGATTTCATGCATTTTCTGAGATATTTTTTTAAACGAACTCATCAATAATAGCTTTACTTAATGAAATATTATTAAGATGAAGTTTCACACAAGTTTTCAAGTTTAATATATCTATAAACATTGATATTTTTCCAATTTACATTATATTTGCAATTTGATTATTTACTATAAAAATAATAAAAAATAACGGTTGGACTTGCTGATTCAAGTTGAAAGAACATTGCTACCACAAGGATTATTATTTTTGGAATATATCAGACGTGATACTTAGTTTTCATGTTCATTTTAATAGGATAACACTTAAAATTAATATCTTTATGTTCATGTATAGATAATAGAATATTTTATAAAACAACACTTATATTATTGATTACATGCAATTTCCGAGTTCAAATTTGGCATTAACACTCAGAGTAATATCAAAGTGAAAAGAAAGTTCAAGTGAAATAATCGAAGACACATTGAGGGGATTCAAAACCTTTTTAATATTTTGCATAAATAACCCAAACGCCAATGAGACATCAGATATTTACAAAAATTCAACGCAGCTTGAATTCTGATAATATTTTCATCCCCGAACTTCTGCATTTTGAAGTAATTCTTGAATCAATACAACTATTATCTATTCCCAGTGATTGCGATGACTATATTTGAAAGGCTATTCTTACAGGCTATCAACCTGAATGTATGAAATTCAATTGAAGGAATCTGAATTCGAAATAGTAGTTTTTGGAATACAAATATGATAAAAAATACAGATATGCATAAAATACATCATTATTTTTTCTTTTGAACATGAATTGAGTTATTTTATGCAAATTGAATAGACAAAAACGCATCATCTTATTACCTATTGATTAATAAAGCGTTTAAGCGTAAAATCGAAAAAACGTAATTTTTTATATTGCTCACAAATTGTATACATTCAACGATTATTCTGTTGTAAACCCAAAAAAATAACAAAAATTTAAATGGGAGAATTGATTGGTCGAAATTGCCTTTTATCAGTCCCCCATGAGTTTTTTGGTTATAGATTTGAATCAATCATTGGGCGAGGCTCATTTGCCGTCGTTGTTCTTGTTACAAGGATTGCAGACGGCGAAAAATTTGCATGCAAAGTTATTTCTCAAGAATACCTCATTGAGAATAAGCTTGTAGAATCATTCAAACGAGAAGTTGAAAATTTCGGAAAATTAGACCACCCAAATATTCTGAGATTAATAGATTTCCTTTCAGACGAAAAACTGATTTACATGATCATGACTCTCTGCGATGCAGGTGATCTGCACGGCTATATCGCTGATCATGGACCTTTTTCCGAATATCAAGCAAAAGCAATTTTCAAACAGATTATTTCCGCCGTTGATTACCTTCATTCTCTTAACATAGCCCACAGAGATTTGAAACCGGAAAACATTTTGCTCGAAAAAGACATGACAGTTAAACTTGCAGACTTTGGTTTTTCAAGGGAAACTGTTGGCAACCAACTAATGAAAACAAAATGCGGCTCTCCTATATATACTGCACCAGAAATTATTACCCAACCCGAATATGATGGTAAAATGGCAGATATGTGGTCAGTTGGCGTAATTTTGTTTGTTATGCTTACAGGAAAGATTCCTTGGGAATCTTCTACAAATGAGACACAGCTTTTCTTCCAGATTCGAACTGCACGCTTTCACATTCCAGAAAATATTAATCCAATTGCTGCAAAATTAATTGGAGAACTCATGGTCCCACAACCCGAAATGAGATGTACCGCAAAGGAGGTCTTGACCCATCCGTGGATTCAAGATCAGACGAGAAATTTCTGCTCAACTCACGTTGTTCAGAATCGCCGTACTCTTCTTCAGGAGTCCGGACGACAATCGGTTCGCGTAATCCATAAACGAATCGGAGCTTCAATGAGAATGAAAGATCCTCCAATGACCAGGCGTGCAAGCGTGACTGATGAATCTTTTATATAGTTTTCTTTAGTTTTATCATAAATGTTTGTTTTGTTTGTATGATGTTCTAATTAACTATGACAATAATTTTTTTTTTAATATTTTATTTTCAAATGTTCTATTTAGGCCATGAATTTAACATCGTTCATTACATATACATTTCATATAGCGTTCAAATACTCGTATATTTAGACAGAATGACGTAACAAACGAATTTCAAGGAAATTAACCAAATAACCAATTATTCTGCAACTACAAACTTATAGTACACTAATATTCAGATTCAAAGCGGCTAATTAAATGAAAAAAGAAGTAATTATGAGTTATTTAACTCAGAAAAAATTGACATAAGTGCATCACTAAACACAAATTGTTATAGTGTACGTATTTCATATCATAAAAATGTTACTAAATAAATATTTCGGATATTTTTGTTTATTTTAAACTTTAGATGAGTTATTTTAGATTTTTATCAACATAAAAGAACAATCTCGCACTAAAGTATCCCAGTGTAAGCGATAATTCAAACAAATTAACAGAATATTTTGCAAAATTTTGTTTTTCTAGAATCTTATTACAAGTATTTTCATCACAGAAATAACGAAGGAATTTGCTAAGCATGTTCCATAAAGGTGCAGAAAATTTAACAGCACTTTGTTCAATTTGTTTGATTTTATCTTCAGGAACATTTACATTTACTTTCTCGAACGGTTTTTCTACGTTAAATGAGTGATACAATAGATTCTTCAACAGGCTAATCTCTGAATCCTTTTCTGCAATAATTTCTTTGAGATCTCTCAATTCTTCAATGATTTGATTTCCGTTGTTGAGATTCTCTATTTGTGCTTGCAGTTTCTGATTTTCTTCATGAAGTTTCTTGACTTCAGAATCATCAGTACGAGATTGTAACAAATCAAGGGTGAATTCAACAAGATTGCTTACTTTAAGCTTCTGATTATTAAGGTTACTAACTAGTTCTCTGGCATCATCGTAATTCTGAATTATATCAAACATCATTTTGATTTTATTGTACTGAATGCAGAGATCAAGAACTGTTTGATTGGCAAAGTTTGATGATTTGATAATGTCTTGTCTGGATGCGAAATAGTCAAAGACTTCTCTGCTGTTTTCGCTCTGAGAAATGATAGATAAATGAAGTGGATTATTGCCTTGTTCGTCGAGAGAATAGAAAACATCCTTATTTATAGAATCAAAATACTTTATAATGTCCAATTTTCCAAGGAGCGTAGCGTATTGGTACAAATTTAGTTTATATTTAGGAAGAACAGCGGTCACGATGAAGTCCATATCTTTGATTTCTTTTATTTTATCAAGCTCTCCAAGTTTGACTAAATCAAAATAAACTTGGGATGCATATGGGAATGAAGAAGTCATTTTTGAATATTTTGCCAACTTATTTTTTTTTTCCATCATATAAACCTCGATGTCACTTTTGCGGCCTCGCTCCGCTCGACCGCAAAAGTGACATCGAGGTTTACATGGATGGGTTCTATATATATACAGCTTGACTGGTAGAAAAAGCGGATCGATTTTTATCAATAATTGGACATTCTATTTTTAATAAAATAAACATATATTTATATGGGAAATTAGGGAGATCTGAAACTCAAAAATTATTTTTGAATTTTAATATGATGAATGTAATTGTGATAATATGTACATTACAAATAAATATTAATTCGGAACAACGATGAGATGTGATAAATTTGATTCTCTCAAAAATCGATTTTGGAGTTTTAATATTAATTTGTATCTTAGATGCATATAGGATATATAATAATTTTAAAACATCAAAAAGTGACAATTTGCGGTTAGAAAAAGTCATCAAAACACTTTTTAATGATTTGATCTAACATATGCATAGACCATCTCTTTGATATTTAACTTCAATTTCCCGAAATGAAAAGGATTTGAACAAAAACGATTATTTTACGATCATTTTTTGTAAATTTTTTTAAATTGAGACTGACATCTCTAAAATCATCTAAAAAAATCCAAATATCAAATAAAATAATATCATTAAAATTCCTCTCAATTTAAAAAATTTTTATAAATTGAGACTTCGATCTCTAAAATCTTCTAAAAAATCCATATATCACAAAAAATCACGATATTATTTTTATTCTCAATTTCAAAAATTTTTTTTGTACTGAATTTCTTTTTCCATAACAGCATGGCAGAAATTTGAAACGAAGTTTCAAATTTCTCAAGCTTGCATTCTGGGCACGTAAGTGCCCAGAATGCTAAAAGGCGCGTAGCGCCGTCTCTGAATATCAAATTTATTATAATTTATGAAATTTCAAATAAAATTTATGAAATTTCAAATAAAATCGATCTGTTATAACACACTGGTGCATGACAGCCTTGTCAGCTTATATCGGCGCGCGGCTTCGCCGCGCGCCGATAGATGCGCTATATATATAAGACTAAAAATATTTTTTTCGTCGTCTTTAATTAAATCAAATTAGCTATCTAAATTTCATATTTTCGTGACTTACTTTTGACCATTTTCGGTTGCAATTTTTAATCGTTTTTAAACTAATAGCATTTATCAATTTGAGTTATATTATATTGCGGATTGATCCATTTAAATCGCCGAAAATTCAATGATCAAATAATTTCAGAAATAAATCATGCTCAAAATTCGATTTTAAGCAGTTAAATTTATTCCTTATTAGCAATATATATAATCATCTCATAAATCACAACGAAATGCTGGACTGCTTGTTTTTATTTTGAGTGAGGAAAATTCTTTTTTGCTTTCCTTATTAAAAATGCACCTGATTCAAGGAATTCATTTCAAAAACACAGCAAATCATTTCCGAATTCCATTTTGCTCAATAGAGGAGATTTTAAAAATCTTAAATCAGAAGCCATTATCACGAAATATCAGCAACACAATGATTGTATGTTATAGTATTTACTTGATCTTTGCAATTAGGCCTAAAAATCTAGAATTTTTCAAATTTCAACAGAAAATAATGATATTTAGCGAACGTTTATATAAAATTACAATGCAATACAACCAAGTGAATATATCTATCTAATTAAAAGTAGTCCTTTATATGTATACATTTAACAGAAATTTGGCGGTTTTTCAAGGAGTTTACATTGTAAAAAAAATAGAAAATCATAAAAAAATGAATCCTGCTGAGGCTGAGCAGCAATCACCTCACCAAGAGATATCTGAAGTAGATGCCGACCGCATCAATGCCATCTCATCTATTTGCAATTCTTTTGATGAAATCCCTCCAGAATTAGTTCAGATTGCGAAAGACAACCAAGATCTGAAAACAGTTGCAGAAAACGTCCATGCAATTTTATCCGGAGAGGAAGACGTCAAATTTACATCGAAAGACAGAAAAATTCTTGAACAAGCAATTTGTACTTTGGCTTATCATTCAGCTCCGCAAGCATCTACCGAACAGCCTAACGAGCGCGAGCAAAATAATCAGATTAAAGACCTCAGACAGCAGCTAGTCGACTCTAACGAACATATAAAGAAACTTGAACAAGAAATTATAAAGCAAAACACAGCTTCTCGCCAATTACAATCGCAGATTGAGGCTCTCAAATCCGAAAACAGCGACTATTTCAATAAATTAACGCAAGCTGACGAGAAAAACAATAAACTGCGCAAAGATAACAACAACACACAAACACAACTCAAAGCTGAGATAACACAGCTACAAGATACCATCCAGGAACTCCGTGACCAGGTCAAGATGTCAGAGATTTCAGTAAACCGTTTAAATCAACAAGTCGAGCAATCGAACAAAGAACTCTCTGAAGCGAACGTCGAACTTAATGCACTTAAGAGTTCAGCAGAATCAAAGCGCATAAAGATAAAGAGTTACCAGCAAATTTCCGACAAATTGAGATTCAAAGTCCAGGAACTCGAAGCCGACAAATCCAGACTCCTTACTGAGCAGAACCAGCTCATCAACAGCCTAAAGGATGCCCAGGAACAGCTCATTGCCGCAAGTCCAGAAAATATCGAACATCTCGAGCACGAATGCGACGGCTACAAGCAAACAATCGAGAAACTCCAGGAACTTACCGACTTCCAAGCCAACGACATCATCCAGCTTCGTTCAGAACTCACACAAACCTCGAAATTACTCCAAAAGCAGACACAGCTTCTTCAAGCATACGATTCTCGCATCGAGCACTTACAGAACGACTACAACGATGCTACAAACCAGATTTCCGCTCTTAACAACAATATCGAAAATCTACAGTCGCAGGTTGAGACAACTGCTGTCAAGAGCCGCGACATCGACTGCTCAGCGATGCTGGACGACATGGATCCTCAGACCAAAGACATCATCGAGAAGAAATTTGGCGATGTTTCCGCCGTGAAGCTCCCTGACGTCATCTCCAGCCTTGTCGACAGCGACGCCAACGAGGAACTCAAAGCTCAGAACGCCAGGCTCATTTCCGCTCTGGAGAACCAACTCCGCTTCCTCCAGTCCGCTTCAGTCAGAGGAGTCATCTCCACCGCATTGCTCAGCCCTGAGAGCGCCTCAGATCCACTGATTGACGACAAGGCGGTCAGAGACAAGATGCTCATAGAGATCGCGAGGACGAAGCAGTTCATCACAAACAATAAAATTGGTGAACAAAAACTCACAGATAAAGAAGTCAAAAGTGAAGTGGATCAACTTGAAAAGAGCGACAACCTGAGGCAGAGAGAGGCCTTTGCAGTGATTGCCCTTGAGAGCGAGAACAACGACATCCTCCGCCGCCACTGCGACAAACTGAAATCGTGGAAGGAAGGCATCTGCGGCCAATTAAATTCAGTGAGAGAGCCGCTCCACATCGAGGGAGAGATAGAGGACTCAATTCCTTCCGTTGTCGAATTTGTCAGGAAATTCCAGAATTTCGCCAAGCAGATCAAACTGATTCTCGACGGAGATTACAACGAAGAGGACATTGACTCCACAATCTCGTTCATCACGAAGTACTGCCAGTCTTCATCTCTCATCCTCAAGCAAATCGACAACGACCTCCGCCAGGCAGTCAAATTCGACGGAGAACTTGTTGATCTGCCGATATTCGCTGTTGAAGTTGTCAATGACCTGCTGAAGATGATCACAGCGGCGAAGGAGCAGTCAGTTGCAGACATGAGGTCTCAGATGGACAGAATGAAGGAGCAGGCAGAGCAGGAGCAGGAGAAACTCGTGGAAGCAATCGCAAACCACGAACAGGAAGAGAAACACCAGAAGGAAGTCATCGACCAGCTGATGAAGAAGATCGACAACCTGCAGCAGAAGAACAACAAACTCCAGAGCCAGAACAAAGATTTCGACCAAGAGAAGCAGGAAGTCAACGAGAAACTCAACAAGATGATGGCGAACTACCAGGAAATAGAGTCCAGTTTGGAGGAATCGAAGGAAGAGAACGAAAGAATGAGAGAGCAGATGAACAAGAAGTCGCAGCAGTTCGAGCAGAGACTGGAGCAGATGCTTCAGCAGCAGAGAGAGCAGCATTCAGAGGATCTGAACTCTTTCGAAGAGAAACTCAAACAAAGAGAAGAGAAACTGCAGCAGGAAATCCAAAACAAACACAACAAACTACAGGAAACAAAGCAGAAACTGAGAGAAGTAATCCAGACATACGACGCAGCATTCAAGCAGCAGAAAGAGGCAACAGCTGTTCTCAGACAGCAGAACCAGGAACTCATCATGAGACTCCAAACAAGAACAGAGCAGAAATCACCTTCAAAGCAAAACATAACTTCAACAGCAGAAGTAGAGCAGTTGAAGACAGATGTGAAAACATTGAAGCAGGAGAAAGCGATTTTGGAGTCAAAACTCGAACAAACAATCACAGCTGCAGAAAACGCAAGGCAAATCAGAGAAAGCTACTGGGAATCTCAATTGTCTCAGTCACAACAAACAATGGAGAGATCGATACAACAAGAAAACATCGAATTCGAGCAAGAAGTCAACGATTTCAAGGACAAACTGAAGCAAACACTGTCAATAGAAGAAGATGCAACTAACGAGAAGATCGTGGACAGGACACATGACTTAGTCAAGCAGCTGGAACAGACGAAACAGGAATTGGAAACAGTGAAGAAACAAAAATCAACAAGACAAAACGCAATTCCGCCAAAAGCTGCAGACATCCAGAAGGTCACGCAAACAGTGGAAGCCCTCCAGGAGTGGGACAGATGGGCACGAGACTTGTATTCCAATGTCACTGACGGAGACTCGCCTTGCCAGAGCGCGAAGGACTTGAGATTCGTCATCGGAGAGATGGCGCTTTCTTCAATCGGACACAGACAGTTAATGTACAGGCTGGAGTCTTTGAGGGCACAAAAGAAGGCGTTGATTAACTCGGAAATACCAAATAGATGCGATGGACCATTAAAGATGAGATCTGCAATCTTTTACGTACAGTTCGCATTCAGAATAATGAGAAAATCAGGTAACTTTGGTACTAATTAACTTTATATATTTATTTTTTATATATTTTTGAAATATGTTTTTGCATTTTTCCTTTTTTTTAAATAAACAAAATTTATCTTCTTCAATTTTTTATATCTCATTTCTACACATAAAATTTGAGTTTTTTTTTAATTGACACTTTTTAATTTTTATTATTTTTTTGATGTTATAACAAAGACTGACGTCAGATAATACTGATAATCGAGGCATTGAATATAGTGACCCTAGTAAGACAGTTCTTATTCAATGCCCGAATAGTCTTAGTGGTGAGGTCGAAATTCTTCAAAGTGTAAAAGTTATCCTTGGTGGCAGTAAAGATGTTAATAGTCCATTTTATTCGTGCCGCAGTACTATTACGTCACTTAAATTTGCTGCCTTCAGCAAATGTGAGAGCATTTGTAACTTTTGTTTTTCGAGTTCATCTCTTGAGAGTGCTGATCTTCGTCAATGTGAAAACCTTGCCTATCTCAACTATTCTATTTTCAGTAATTGCACCAAACTCTCAACATTTTACTTTCCACCAAAAATTAAATCTATCAAAAGCGGCTGTTTCTATAAGTGTTCCGCGCTAACCACAATTAATTTACCAGATTCTGTTGAAGAAATAGATACATACACTAATGGTCATTATTGGCCATTCAGTGGAACTTCATCAACAGCATTGAATATTTCACCAAATTCAAACTTAACAACCCTTAAAGCTGAATGTTTTTCATTTATTAGATGCAAAAATTTGTTTATATCTAAAAAAGTTATTAGTATTGGCCTAGGAATTTTAATATCCAGTTCTGTGCAGACAATTACTATTGATGAAGAAAATCCTAGGTATGTAACAGATGGAAAGTATGTTTATTCAGGACAAAATAACAAAACATTAGTTCTAGTTGTTCCTACATATCAAGGTGAATTTGTTATTCCCAGTTTTGTTCAAGATATATATGATGGATGCTTCCGTTCATGCCACATCACAAGCATTGTTTTTCATGACAATGTTACATCCATTGGTGCATGGGCTTTTGCTGTGACAGATTTAACTTCTCTACAATTCCCTGAAAAAATAACAGTAGTTAAACATGACATGTTCAGAGACTGCACTAAATTGCTTTATGTGAATTTATCAAGTAAGGCGACTACAATCGAATCCCAAGCTTTCAAAGGCTCTACTATTATTGTTTCAATCGAATTCCCTCCAACATTGGAAACAATTGAAGAAGGCGCTTTTGCAAATTGTCCAAAACTTGTAATTGATGCATCAAAGAATGAAAATATTAATTATGCTGATGATATGTTGTTCACAAATAAAAAGAAAGCTCTTTCTAGTTACTTTGGAACTGATCCAAACAAAGACTTAGTTGTTCCAGAAGGACTAACTGAGATTGGTTTAGGCGCATTCAGCGGGAAAAAGTTAAAATCAATTTCATTTAATGGAGCAACACTAACTAATATTAATCTTCAAACTTTCCAGAGTAGTACTATTGAATCGATTTCTTTGCCTCCAAGCTTAAGTTTCATTGGCAGAGAGTGTTTTTTGAATTGTGTCAATTTAAAGACAGTAACTTTTGATACGAATTCACCACTCGCAGTTATACCAATGAAGTGCTTCGAGAATTGTAAATTGTTAGAAAACATCATCCTTCCTAGTTCAGTCACAACTATTCAAGAGTATGCATTTTCAGGCTGTGTTAATATTGGTGACATTGGTCTTTCATCCACACAGATCTCAACCATCGACACTTATGCATTCAAAAACAGCGGAATCACTATCCTTGATAATACTCACAACGTCATCAGCTTTGACTACGGATCATTCTACGGAAGCTCCATTGAGAGTATCACATTCCGCACAGTCACTATTCCATCTAGCTGCTTCTTCGGGTGCTCATTGCTCACTTCGATCAACATTGTCTCTGTCGACACCATCGAAGACTCATCATTCGA
This sequence comes from Trichomonas vaginalis G3, assembly GCF_026262505.1. Taxonomy (NCBI): domain Eukaryota; phylum Parabasalia; order Trichomonadida; family Trichomonadidae; genus Trichomonas; species Trichomonas vaginalis. The sequence goes on along the minus strand of NC_067208.1, from coordinate 19,540,585 downwards.
GAACTGCGTTTCACTCACAACATTTGTTATTCCTAGCAGTCTTCGCATTGTCAAGTCTTTTGCATTCCGGAGTTGCCTCTCTCTTTCCTCAGTCACACTTTCCCTTGATAGCAACATCGATCAGATCTATGGTGGTGCATTCATCAACTGCCCCAATCTCCAGTCGATCAAGCTTGATTCTAAAGACAGCCGATATCGCTTCAGCAACGGTGCACTCACCAACTACGAAGAAACGAACCTTATCACGTTCATTCCTTCTAGCCTGATCGACACATACATTGTCCCAGTTACTATGACATCCATTGGGAACTATGCGTTCATGTCATGTCCTAACCTTGTTCGTGTTCTTTTCAGCGGCAACAGCATCCAGACTATTGGTCGCGAATCATTCAAAGACTGTCCTAAGCTCTCATTCCTATATGTCACTAGCAGCAGTCTCACCAGCATTGGTGAAAGTGCTTTTGATGGATCTCCTCTTCTCTGTCGATGCGGTTCAGTTCGCTGCGACAAGAACAAACGCGATATGTTCATTTCTAAGGGCATCCCTACTATTTCATTCAAAGTTGACTGTTCTTATGCAGGTGGCTCATGTGGTCACAATCCAACTCTTATATCCAATTTATCACCAATACTCATTACTCCTTTAATTGTAATGTAAAATATATATTTTTTATAATCAAAATGTGCCTTTATAACAACCACAGTGCAATTCTCAAGATTATGATCATTTTTAATTTTAATAACGAAAAGCTTTGAATCAAAAATAATCGTATGTTAGATAATTTTTAATTATCATGTACAACCTCCTAAATCTTATTTTTTCCCCTCCCTTTCAATGAAAATGGAAGAACTTTGGAGGAATATATATATATATATAAATATATATATATATATATAAATATATATATATATATATATAAATATATATATATATATATATATATATATATATATATATATAAATATATAAATATATATATATACATGTTTAACTACTAGCTTTGCTAAAAGTCCATTAGCATATAATATAATGCTTATATTGATCAAATAAACAAATTTGTCATATCTAATTGAATAACCAAAATTAATTTTCGTATCTTATTATATTAGAAAAAATTTAATTTATTTTTAGGACGTACTTAACACTTTCTGGTATTCTCTCAATTTTTTGACATTCGAACTTTATACACCAATTTTCAAAGGTAAAAAGACAATAATTTTTGTTGGGAAAAAGTTATTATAAATCATTGTATAGTACTTGAATGATTGTTATACTTTTTTGAAATTCAAATAAAGATATATTGATTGTGTTAAAAATTATGAATAATGATAATAAAAATTTTACATTATTATAAAAAATATATATTTTACATTACAATTAAAGGAGTAATGAGTATTGGTGATAAATTGGATATAAGAGTTGGATTGTGACCACATGAGCCACCTGCATAAGAACAGTCAACTTTGAATGAAATAGTAGGGATGCCCTTAGAAATGAACATATCGCGTTTGTTCTTGTCGCAGCGAACTGAACCGCATCGACAGAGAAGAGGAGATCCATCAAAAGCACTTTCACCAATGCTGGTGAGACTGCTGCTAGTGACATATAGGAATGAGAGCTTAGGACAGTCTTTGAATGATTCGCGACCAATAGTCTGGATGCTGTTGCCGCTGAAAAGAACACGAACAAGGTTAGGACATGACATGAACGCATAGTTCCCAATGGATGTCATAGTAACTGGGACAATGTATGTGTCGATCAGGCTAGAAGGAATGAACGTGATAAGGTTCGTTTCTTCGTAGTTGGTGAGTGCACCGTTGCTGAAGCGATATCGGCTGTCTTTAGAATCAAGCTTGATCGACTGGAGATTGGGGCAGTTGATGAATGCACCACCATAGATCTGATCGATGTTGCTATCAAGGGAAAGTGTGACTGAGGAAAGAGAGAGGCAACTCCGGAATGCAAAAGACTTGACAATGCGAAGACTGCTAGGAATAACAAATGTTGTGAGTGAAACGCAGTTCTCGAATGATGAGTCTTCGATGGTGTCGACAGAGACAATGTTGATCGAAGTGAGCAATGAGCACCCGAAGAAGCAGCTAGATGGAATAGTGACTGTGCGGAATGTGATACTCTCAATGGAGCTTCCGTAGAATGATCCGTAGCCAAAGCTGATGACGTTGTGAGTATTATCAAGGATAGTGATTCCGCTGTTTTTGAATGCATAAGTGTCGATGGTTGAGATCTGTGTGGATGAAAGACCAATGTCACCAATATTAACACAGCCTGAAAATGCATACTCTTGAATAGTTGTGACTGAACTAGGAAGGATGATGTTTTCTAACAATTTACAATTCTCGAAGCACTTCATTGGGATGATTGTAACTAAATTCACTCCCTAAACGTCACAGTTTTTAGATTATTACAGTTTGCAAAGCATTCCTGTCCTATATATCTTAAACTTGAAGGTAACGATATCGTTTCTAAAGAACAACTTCTGAATGCTTGAAAATTAATGTTTTCAAGTGTCGCCCCATTGAAAACTATTGATTTCAATTTTTTGGACATGAATGTACCTGCACCAACATCTGTTAATCCTTCTGGGACAATTAAATCTTTATTCGAGTCTGTTCCAAAATAACTAGAAAGCGTTTTCTTTTTGTTTGTAAATAACATATCATCTACATAGTTTACATTTTCATTTTTCGATGCATCAATTTTTAATTTTGGACATACAGCAAAAGCTGAAGGCCCAATAGTCTCCAATGATGCTGGGAATTCTATTAAAGCTAAGTTAAGGCAACCTTGAAAAGCTTGTTGTTCTATAACTGTTGTTTTATTAGAGAAATTTACAGCTATTAAACTAGGACATTCTCTGAACAAATTATACCTGATGATTGTTATTTTATCAGGGAGTCGTATCGAAGTTAAATCTGTCACAGCAAAAGCCCATGCACCAATGGATGTGATACTGTCATGAAAAATAATGCTTGTAATGTGGCATGTGCGAAAACATCCATCAGATATCTCTCGAACAAAACTAGGAATAACAAATTCACCTTGATATGTGGGAACAACTACAACTAATGTTTTATTATTTTCTCCTGTATAAACAGATTTTCCATCTGTCATATACTTAGGATTATCTTTATCAATAGTGATTGTTTCAATAGAACTAGAATAAATTAAGGATCCACCAATGAAAGTCACTTTTTTTGGGATAAATAAACTTTTGCATTTAATTGAAGCAAAACATTCAGCTTTTAATGTTGTTAGGTTCGAGTTTGGAGATATATTCAGGGAAATCGAAGCAGTATCAGAAAAAGCAACACGATGACCATTAACATAAGTATCTAGTTCTTCAACAGAATCTGGTATATTTATTATTTTGAGTGCTGTACATTTGTAAAAACAGCCACTTTTGATAGATTTAATTTTTGGTGGAAAGTAAAATGTTGAGAGTTTGTTGCAATTACTGAAAACAGAATAGTTGAGATAGGCAAGGTTTTCACATTGACGAAGATCAGCACTCTCAAGAGATGAACTCGAAAAACAAAAGTTACAAATGCTCTCACATTTGCTGAAGGCAGCAAATTTAAATGACGTAATAGTACTGCGGCACGAATAAAATGGACTATTAACATCTTTGTCACCACCAAGGATAACTTTAACACTTTGAAGAATTTCGACCTCACCACTGAGACTACCTGGGCATTGAATAAGAACTGTCTTACTAGGGTCACTATATTCAATGCCTCGATCATCAGTATTATCTGACTTCAGTCTTTGTGATATACCATAAAAAAACACTTAAAAGTGTCAATAAAAACGATTTTTTTTCATATTCTAAGAAATTTGAAGAAACATAATAAATATCCCGATTAAGATTTTTTTGTGGAATATTTAATCCGATGGTCTACTTTTTGAGAATATGTCAGAAAGAAAAAAATTCGACTTTATAGAACTTTGGGTCAGAAATGATTATAATTCAATAAAATCATTAAAGTTTTAATAGTAAATAAATAGTTATTTTTATTAAATTCATGTGATCAAAAAACATATTAAAAATATATTCAAAAAAACATAATTAATCTTTCTTCTTAAATAATGAATAACATTCATCACAATATAGTTTCTTGAAAGAAGTCTGTGCTTCACCTTCTTCTTTGGAGCATCCATCACAAACAAATCTCTTGCAAATGGTGCAAGGACGTAGTTTTTGTGAATTTTCGCTGTGGCAGACACAACAGTCTTTCGCCATTTCCTTAGAGAGAGGCTTAAGATTTGTTCCTCTGTAAGAAGCCTCAAATACTTCATGCAAAGAAGAGAAAACAACTCTCTGTGCTGTTTTGTCAATTGTAATATTGACAATTGTTTGATTTGTGCATCTTATATGTGCGTTTTCTTTGATCGTCATTGTTTCGTAGTCGATTGTCCAGAAAGAAACTGTTCCATCGACATGTCCAACAACGAAGAATCGCTTCTCTGTTGTCTCTCTCAATGTCGTTGCTCTGACACATGTTGCCGTTCTCTGAAGTTTCTTTCTGATGAGTTCGTCTCCGGATATCGACAAAACAGAGATTTCGCTGCCTGCCACAATTACTTCGGCTGTTCTGTCGTCGACACAGAGTGAGTAAATTTCATATCCTGGTCTGTAGCTCCATGCCTTCCTTCCTGTTCCGATGCTGAACGCGTCGACATCGCTCTTCGATGTTGCGAAAACTAGGAAATGCTCTGGAGAGAAAACAACGTTTCTTACCGAATCAGATGTCTCGAAAATGAACTCTTTGATCGCCTCGACAGGTTTCATTCCTCTGTAGATCAGTCTATAAACGATCACTGATCCACCGTGTTGTCCGACACCATAGTAAAGTCCGTCTGGAGAAATTCCTGTTGCACTTGAGCTTCTTATCGACATGTCTGTTGCAATTGTGTCTCCAGATTTCATCATGTCATGGCATCTCTTCGTTGGGTCGTGCTGCCAAGTGATAATTGTGTGGGAAATGTGGCTGACGCAGATAGAGTAGTGGCATTTCGGTTTAACAATGGAAGAATTTCCATCCGTTGTTATGATTTCGTTCTTTCTGACTTGGACGTCTGTGTAAGGGCTGTATTTAGAGGAGTTGACCTTCTGCATCACAATGTTCTCTGGCTCAGTCAAGAGGTGAGTGACAGCCTTGAGATCGTTCCTTGTTGAGTGCAATCTCTTGAACAACTGTGGCGGGCACTGGCCGAAGTTTGTGATGCATGTTTTAGCTGCTTCTCTTTCGATGTCGTCGTCTTCGAGTTCGTCAATTCCTTCGTCGTCTTTGATTGATGGGTAACAGAGAGGATGGAAGATGTTCTTTGCTTGCAAAGCTCCATCTCCACGAGATAGTTTTCCGAAGATTAAGTCGATCCATTGAGATAAGTGTTTCGATGTTTCCTCGTCTTCGAAATACTTCATCATTTTCATTACGAAATCTCTTGGATTCTTCGAATACTCAGCAATCACGACATCTTCTCTCTTCTTCATCGGAATCTTCGAGATGTTGCTGTACAGCTCAGGAACCGTTATCAACTGCGGAATCTGCTCTTTCACGTCTGCAGGTGACTGGTAAGCGGCTGAGTTGTAGCTCTCTTTGATATCGAAGAAGATTCTGTTTGGATGGTCCCATCCGTGGTGCAGATAAACAGAGAACATGCAGAATGGATCCATTCTAAACATGTAGTACAAAACAACGCCGAAATGCATGTAGTGAGTTCCGTAGAAGTAACTGTCTCCGGAATCTCTGAAAATCTGTTCGAATTTGGCGATTCTTTGCTCTCCGATTTGTCCCATTGGCTTCGACAAGTCCCTTCTGAAGTCTTTCTCAGGCATTTTATCGCCAAGGAAGTTTCCAACAACCCATGGAATGACGAAGTACTGCGAATAGTCTGAGTAAGATCTGAGGCCGAACTTGTTCAACAAAAGTAGATAATTAAAGTTGGATATCCTGTTGTCTTCCCATGCTTTGACGCATTCATTCAATCCGTTCTTTATCTGCTTGAATGATGTCAAAGGTGAGAAAACGTGTGATGAAATTGGAGGAAGTTTCGAGAATGTGTCGTTTTGGATCTCGGAGAAAGAGTTAAAGATTGTCTTATAATTCTTCTTGTTGTCGCAGATGAGAATGAATGACCATCCTTTCGTTGTGAAAACTTCAAATGAAACTTGTTTCTGAAGCCACAAATGCTTCGACAAACCAAATATTTCCTTGAATTTCCACTGCAAAACAGGTCTTCCACCATAAAGAGAGCACTCTCCGAAGTTTCCTGTGATCATGTAGCTCAAATAAAACCTCAATAATAATGGATACAACTCTTCTCTAACAGCGCAAAGAGAGTTCTGTCCCTCGGAAATTCCGAACAAGAAGTAGAAACTCGATCTGCCTCTCAACAACAAACCGTGTATTGGCTCAACGCCGTAGAGGAAGTCGATTGGCTGCTGGAGAACAAAGCTTCCGCCTGAGTTGAACAGAGCTTGGACAATTCCCAATCTCAATATTCCTGGAATGGAAAATTCGCAGCAAGAAAACGTCAAAAGAAGGGATTTCTGGACATCATGCAAAGCCAAGTGCTGGATAAACTGGTAAGGCATTGAGATGATGTTTCTGAGCTTTATTGGCCAGTGCTGGAGCTTCTCTTCAATAAATGGAGTCTTTGGATAGCTCTCAGAGACACTTCCATTTGGATATGTTGGCAAATTGTATATTGCCGGAGAGTTCTCGAGTCTTTTTGTTGGGTACAATGGATCTGTCAACAATGAAAGAGATTTGGTGACGCCGTTTGTGTTAATGAACAAGTTGTGCTGTGTCAGTATCTGCTCCCTTGATCTCAAGAAGTATTCGCAATGGAAAATGAACAAATCTCTCATGAAAAGAGACAAAGTGCATGAAATTGATCTTGAAATTACGATGTCTGAATGGAGTAAATGAGAGAATGCGTCTGCCACTTCGTAGAACTTGTTTGCGTTGAGTGCTCTCTTAGTTGCAATACTCTGGAGAGTTGCCAATATCTTGGAATACATTTTTTCTTCAAATTTCGTGAAGAATTTTCTGAAAGGCAACAAATAATTCTTTTCAACCAAAAGAGACTTTGTCTTCTCAACTGACTCTTCTTCTGTATGGGATACCCAGAAGGAGTTGAAGTCTGAATCCTCGGCCATCTTGTTGAATATTGTAATTGCAAGAGATTTCATCGATTTGTCCTCACTCAACTTCAAAATTGCGCTGCAAACAGTGTCAATATTTTGGATGTAGTCAAATTGTTTGTGTGGTGGGAAAACAATCTTCTGGTAGCTGTTCAATAGCTCTCCAATCTTAAGGAAGTTGTTTTCTGGTGAAATAGTCAAACAAAAGACAATACATTCAAGTAAATTCGGAGAAATTGTCACTTTTTGTTTTGTTTTTTCAAGATTTGTCAACAAAATCTTGAGAATTTCTGGTATTTTGAGTGAGAACCATCCTTCTTTGATTCTTTCCACAGTGAAGTTAACTAATATTTGAGAATACATTCTCTTTGTTGTCAAATGATTAAGGAGAGCAACGACGTATTCCTGCAGAACAAAGATGGAATGTTCTGGAATCAAATGAACATGAGAAAGAACTAAAACATCCAACAACTTAGTGAACATGTTCTCATCATTGATAATGTTGACGAAAATCTGAACAACAAATGCCAAAACATCTTTGACGAAGATCAAATTCACATTTGGTCTCTGCATCACAGTGAGTTGGCTTGGTGGAACAGTGCCTTCGTTTGTTCTTCTCTTTGGAAGCAAATTCGCGTCACTGACTCTTCTGTTTCTTGCTGACATGATCGGAATGTTGCTTGGCATCTGGAAAGGAGTCATTGATGGAATTGCATTTGGATTTGCAGACATTTCTGAATTGATGGTGTTTATTTGCTGTGGACTCAAGTTTGGAATTTTCTTAGCTTGCGGAACTATTGGATGAGGAATCTGCTGGCTGTGGTCAGAAACTCTTCTTGGCCTGCTGGATAATGATGCGTCTGACACTCTTCTCTGTCTGTTGTGGTCGGATCTGAGTGACAATGTTTCATCTGATCTCAGTAACTTTCCAACTAAAACTGTTGTGAATTCGCCCCATGATGTGTAAATCTGTTTGTTGTTGTGGTGAATGCTCTGTTGGAAAGAGAGGGGGAATACACCTGAATTTAAGGTGACATCATTATTTGGCGGTAAGAAGTTGATCTGCTTTGGAATGATGTTTAACAATGTCTTCTTCGCATTGTTGACTGTTTCTTCATCCAAAATCAATGAATTGAATATTGGTGCAGGACAGTTTGCAGGCATTCCGTCGGAGAATGGCTGTCCTCTCAGCATCGCCTTCTTGCAGACAATTTCCGCATCCCACTCCTTTGGCTCGAACGGGTAACATGTCATGTGATCGACAAAATTGTTTCCGTACATTAAGCAGCACAAAGCGAAAATGAATTTGTCGTCGTTCAGCAAATCTTTTGGAATTTTATCAGAGATTTCACTCAGTATTTTAGCGCAGAACTTCATCTGCTTGTCCCAGAAACTTCCCTGCCTTGCGTTGACAGTGAAAAGAATTGAGATCATTATTAGCAAATCATCCAAAATTGAGAAATCAAAGTTCTTGTAACTCAAATTTTCATCATCTACTTCGTTTGGCCTGTTTCCAAACAGAGAATAAGCAATTGCCCATGTGGCCTTGTTGTAGCAGTTCTCTATGCAATATCTCATCAAGAACTTCTTGTCCAAGTTTGTGTTAGTTTTGAGAGAAGCGAGAACAATTTCGTGGATACTCAAAATTACGTCTTCTGGGTTCACAACTCTGAAAATGAACTGGAATGACTGTTCTGGAGTAACTTTCTTCATGATTTGTTTGAATAAATCAGAGTAAATTTGGCTCTTTTGTGGAATAGAGTATTGAATTGTTGGATTTGTTATCAATGCCTTGAAATCAGTCATTCCGACGAAGCAAATCGTCAAAATGTTTGTTGACGGATTCAGTTTGGACATGAAATCAACAATTACTTGTTTGACTTCATCGGTAAAGTCGTCAATCAACTGAAGAGAAACGAAGCAGAACAAGAAAATTTGGTCAACTTCCTGGTTTTCGTTTGGAGGAGGGCACTGACTGATCAATCCAAACAAATTGGAGATGATGATCTTTGCCTGAGATGTATTTAACAATCCAGGATCTAAAAGAATGATCAATAATGAATCCCAGTCGACTTTTTCATTTTGAATGAAAACTGACATCCAAAGGTTTGTCATTTTTTCGTCAAATACATCTGGACACAAGTTTAACAAAACAGAGATGTGCTTTGCAAATTCTCTGTTGTCCCAGCTTGTCTTGCTGTACTTCTGCATGCAACAGAGCTCTTCGATGTATTTGATAGCTTTCTCCAATTCAGAGTTTGACTGGAATTTTATGACGGAATTTGACAAAAATGTTTTACTTTTTGACTTCATATCTGACAATGACAAATTTTCGTTTTCCTTTGGAGAACTTGCAATTTCGAATCTTGTATTTCTTGAATCATTGACAAATACCAAATTTTCTGATGAGTTTGTCTCTGATATTTGAGTGCTGTTGTCATCAGAAGAACTCTGTGGACTTGGATCTGATATCAAAATGGACTTTTCAATGCATTTCCTCTCATTCGCTGATGCAAAATCTTCAAAATTGTCACTTTTGGCCAAACATTCTACCACTAATTTGAAGATGAAGTTGTTTCCGTCGTGGTGGTAGAGGAGGTGATGAATGAGTGGATAAGAAGGAACGTACAGAACGTTCTCGCCGTTGTTCTGCGTGTTGGAGACATGGTGTCCTCCGAATGGTTTCAAGTATGTCGATGCAGAAACAGTGAGTTTCTCTTTGTCAATGAATTTCGTGGTGTTCGAAACTCCTTTCTTGAAAATTTTCGATATTTCGTTCTCAGAAATTTGTCTTGTAATGACTCTGATGCAGCCGCCAATGTACCACAATACATGGTTTGTGAATGATGAAAAACATGTCACATTGTCATATTTGACAGAGTGCTGGCTCTTGTAAATTAATTGTGAATTCATGAAAAGTGACAATTTCAACTGGTTTGTCAGAGTAAATATTACGTTATGCCACTTTTTTGCAGTAATTTTTGCTACTTCTTTGTCACCGTAGTTAAGTTTTTCATCTTTCAGACATAATAGATTGTTCATGAAGTTGCAGATGACTTGCGCATTCTGAGGAAGTTTTGTAAAATAGAACCAAAACGAGAGAGATAAGCCAGAATTACTTGACATTCCGAGTTTTATGTTTAGATGCGAATTCTGGAGTTTCTTCTGGAACTGGAACAGTGGTGTGAGTGAAAAATCTTCAGATATGGACTCAACCATTAAGTGCGGGTTGTCCAGAAGCATGTTTGCGTGGCTTGGAAGGATGTAGTGTTTGCATAATTGTTTGATTTGCGGAAATTCAGAGATTGATCGGCCTGTTTGGTTCATCCAGTTCTCCAAACCAAACTGGGCGCATACCCAGATATCATATGGTGTTCTTAGGACTATTTTCTCGCACAAATGAATTAATGAAGGGAAGATCAACGATTTTCCATTATCAAAAGCCAAGATTTCGAATGTCTCATGGTCTTTTATCTTAAACAACTCTGTCTGATTGACGAAATTTGCGACTTGGAGGTCTAATAACTGGTTATATGTATGGCCGGAAAGAGTTAGGATTAAATCAATGATGGATTCAATGCTCAAACTGCCACTTATGTATAAAGTAGCTACAGTTTTCAGTATGTTTTGTTCGATAATTTTATGACGAATGAAAGGATTCATAGATGCCCTCTGAACTGCGGAGAATATGAGCTGTATTATGTCATTCTGTGATTTCAGATTGACTGTTTCCATGATCACGCTTAGTCTTAAGTCATTATTGAACATTGCATCAGCAACAACAGCTTTGAACTCTTCAACGTCGGTAAGGAATGGACCTGCATTGATGAAATTAGTAATGAATACCTTCTTGTCGTCGATTTTGATGAATTCACTGGCAATTGATAAAGATGACACACTGTAAAGTTCTTGGTATTTGTTGAGAAGTGTCGCGAGCTGTTCTTTATTGCATGATTTTGTGAGATTGATGACAAATGTTGCACCTTCCGGTCCGAATGTGCTCCAACAGAATTTTATGACTTTGAAAATGGAATTGCTCTTTTGATTGAGAAGAATTTCTGGTGTCATAAGCTTGGAAATAACAGGGAATAGTGATGCGATGTCAAATTCAAGATTCGTAGAAATAAATAATAAAATTTCTGACAAAGCAGCAATTTCGCCAGGATTCTTGCACTTAGAAGAAATTAGCATGATGTCGGTAGGTTTTAGCGGGAAGTTTTCACTTGTGAAGTCTTTTATGAACGCTAACAACATTAACAGCGCATCTGTCCTTGCGATGGACGTAAGCTCGTCCTGGATGACCAAATGTATTATGCCTTGGATGGGCTGCGGTATTTTGTATTTTTGATCCTTTTGTATGAGTGGTCGGAAAAATTGGTATTGAACTAAGAGATCTGATTGATTATGCGATAGAATATACTTGTTTAACTGTACAAAACCATCTAACACGGAGAATTCCGATACTAGATCGCATTTTTGATGCAAGAAAATGTTAAATAAAAATTGGAATGCTTGGTTAAATACTGTTTGATCAATCTCATTGAATGATGAGATAGCGTATGATAAGAATGCATTTGCATCGGATGGATCTGATGACTGAAGGTAGATATGATTCATTTGCAACAAAAATTTCGAGTGCTCGACCTTCTGTTTGTTCTTGAAGATGTCCCAAAGAGAGAAGATGCCACCTTGCTGCTCAAATGGGGACGCAAATTCTTGTATGTCGAAGAATAAGGCAAGTAATTTTTCAAAATCAGGGAAACCTTCTGAAGTATCGTAATTTTCAAACAAAAATTGTTTCATAAATGATGATAACTCAATGGCCACGCTCATCCTTAATTTGGAATTGATGATATTGATGAGTAATTCCACTAATTTTTGTGAAAATTCTTGATTTTTAAGAAATGTTGGCAAGAAATCATATGCCAATTTGAGAAGATACTTCGCCTTTGAAGATAAATTCTCAAACGTCTGGTCCTTTTCAGAGATATTAGGTAAAATCTCTGTAAAGAAATTAGACGTTTGTAAAATTAGTACAGGTTTAGTATCTTCGTCGCTGCCAGATGCTTGATCCAATAATAAACCAATCGTTTCAAGGATTGGTTCAATGAACGCAGCACTTGACATTTCCAAAAATTTGACATAAATTCAATGTTTACAAAAATAGAGCAAGAAATCAAATTTATAGAATTCTATCGCATTTGGTGATATATGGCTAATGGGAGTTGAAAATGAAGTCGATTTGATATTTTCTAGAATGGCATAATAAAAAATGAATGCATTTAAAATCTATTTGTCACTTTTCAATATTTATGTATTATAATTCATAGAACTCATTGAATTTGAGGGACGAGTCAGCGCAGTAAGGGAAATACAACGATTCATTGCAATGAAAAGACTAGAATTTTATTGCAAATTATCATTGAAAATAATACTGGCATTCAAAATGTACTATCAAGGCGTTCATTTTTATCGTGCAATTTTTAATATGAGTAGATAGAAGATAAAATGAATGAATTTATAGTTTGTCAGAAATATAATTACTTTTTTTCAAAGCAAAATTATTTTCAAAGAAATCTCTCATTTATATGTTTCTAATTATGATTTGCGTAACAAAAATGACTGTCATATAAATAAATTGAATGTGAAATGTAAAATTATTTCAAAGGTCTGAGAAAATCTTTTCAATTTTATTGTAAGAAGAAAATCAAAAGTGAAATAAGTAAATTCGACTATTAACTCATTACATATCCAATGTTAAAGGGGTTATTTTATCATATTTGCCTTAGTTATCAATCATAATAACTAAATTTCTGAAATTATTATTCGATTCAATAAAAATCCTTAAAAACTAACTACATCAATAGTTCTTGATATGCTTAATCTCTTTCAATATATTTGTCACTTTAAAAAATTGAAATTGGTATAAAAATGGAGAAAACAGAGAATTTCATATTTTTCATCCATGAAAAAGTGACAGATACGATTTTCTTTTTGATATTTGTTCAATGAGAAAACTCGCACCATTTGAAATATTCCCTGTAAAAGGTAAAAATTGGATCCAATTAGCAATGAAATTTGGTTCCAAATCAGAAGCATATGATGTAGCCAACATGATTAACAAAAAAGCTTTTGGAACTAGATTGAGATCTGATGAAACCCACTTAATACCATTAGAAAAATCACCAGAATTAGTTAAAATTCCTGAATTTCCCAACTTAATTGCGGCCACAGAATTTGTAAAGCAAAACTATACTCCTTCATGTCACCAATCATTAGGTGTTGTTACATACAACGACAATATGGTTATTTTGAATTCCAATCATTCAGTTTCCGATGGTGTTTATATTATGGAACTTAATAAATTCATTTTGGGCGAATCTAAGATGGAAGATAATCACTTGCCAGTTCCTATTTCCTTCGATGAAGCGTTTGCTGATTACTATAAGAGTCTTCGTGGACATGCAATCTTTGATACGTCTCACTATAAGTATACTCTAACAAAATCACCACAGAAAGATACTGAAGCGGCAAGTTACTACACATATGTTATCCCATACGAACAACTAAAAGCTTACAATAAAAATACAAATAAGATCAAGAACGTTACAGATAACATCTGGGCTTCATATGTTCTTTCATCTGCAGCACATAATGGATACCTTGATAACTACGGAGTCTTTGCTTGTGTTAACTTGAGACCATATCTTCCAAAAGTTACTTTTGACTATGCAAACATTTTCTCTCGTAAAGCTGTTGCAGTTCCAATGAAAGACAGAAATGAAACACTCCAGTCAGTTTGTTCCAGATTCAGAAAAATATTTGATTCAAAACAAGCTTTAGATGATTTATTCAGGCTGGAAAGAGACGGTAACTTCAAGACAGTGCCAACTGGAATGTTTAACTTAGAAACATCCAATGTTGGTATTTACAAGGCAACGGGTCCAATTTTAGACATTTATGTATCAACAAAAATCCAAAATGCCTTCACTGCCAACGAATTGTGCTTCCTTACTTATACTGTTGATCATGGCAAAACAAAGGAATTAGTTTGCCAGCTTAGACACCCAACACATTTGATTGCAACAGAAGAAGTCAGTAAACTCGCATCATCAACTGAATTCTTCATGAAGAACATGGATTTATCTTACAAAGTTGGCGATGTGTTTGATGAGTTGACAAAATACCAAAAGACACTTTGAGATATATGATTCTTGATTAAAATTTATGAATTTTGTTTCTAAATAAAATATAAATATATTTTTTATTTAAATGACTATATAATGAAAAGAGTCGATTTGAAAATGAGATATCATTGAAAAAATGCCATTTTATTTTTGGAATAATATTGGCCAGATGAGAAAACTATCTCCTTTCGAAACATTTCCGATTAAAGGTAAAATATGGGTCCAACTAGCAATGAAATTTGGTTCTAAATCAGATGCTTTTGACGTAGCAAATTTATTGAATCACAAAGTTTTAGGAACTCGACTAAGATCCGATGGTACTCATTTAATACCACTCGATAAAACACCAGATATAGTCAAAATACCAGAATTTCCAGATTTAGTCCAAGCAACGAAATTTGTTCAACAACATCATACTCCATCATGTAATGAAACATTAGGTATTGTTACATACAATGACAACATGGTTATTTTGAATTCCAACCATACAGCTTCCGATGGTGGATATTTAATGGAACTTAATAAGTACATATTAGGAGAATCTGATATCGAAGACAAACATTCTCCATTACCTATTTCCTTTGATGAAGCATTTTCTAAATATTATAACAGTCTTCCTGGACAAACTAGCTTTACTACTACCCTCTACAAGTATTCTTTAACAAAATCGCCAAAGAAAGATACAGATCCTGCAGGTTTTTACAGATTTGTTATCCCACACGAACAATTAAAAGCATATAATAAAAATACAAAGAAAGTTCAAAGTTTTACAGATAACATCTGGACATCGTTTATCCTATCATCAGCTGCACATAATGGATATCTTGACAACTACGGATGCTTCGCCTGTGTTAACTTGAGACCATATCTTCCAAAAGTTACTTTTGACTATGCAAACATTTTCTCTCGTAAAGCTGTTGCAGTTCCAATGAAAGACAGAAATGAAACACTCCAGTCAGTTTGTTCTAGATTCAGAAAAATATTTGACTCAAAACAAGCTTTAGATGATATGTTTAGATTGCAAAGAGATGGTAACTTTAAAGCGCCTCTAAATGGCATGTTTAACTTAGAAACATCTAATGTTGGTGTTTACAAAGCAACAGGTCCGATTTTAGATATTAATGTTGCGCTTTACATTCCAAACAACTTCACTGCTAACGAATTGTGCTTCCTTACGTATACCGTAGACCATGGAAAGACGAAAGAATTGATTTGCCAACTTAGACACCCAACAAATTTGGTTTCTACAGAGGAAATCGGCAAAACAGCAGCAGCATCAGAATTATTTATGAGGAATATGGACTTATCCTGCAAAGTTGGTGATGTTTTTGATGAATTAGCAAAATATCAATCTTCATTATGATTTTTTTTATTAAATAACTACTGTAATAAACATGTTTTGATGAATTAACAAACAAGTGCCTTATTAAATTTCAATAATCATCCTAAAGGATGAGTTCAAATAAAAAAATGACATTTTTTGAGTGAATAATTATTGGCCAGATGAGAAAATTATCACCCTTCGAAACATTTCCGATTAAAGGTAAAATATGGGTCCAACTAACAATGAAATTTGGTTCTAAATCAGATGCTTTTGACGTAGCAAATTTATTGAATCACAAAGTTTTAGGAACTCGACTAAGATCCGATGGTACTCATTTAATACCACTCGATAAAACACCAGATATAGTCAAAATACCAGAATTTCCAGATTTAGTCCAAGCAACGAAATTTGTTCAACAACATCATACTCCATCATGTAATGAAACATTAGGTATTGTTACATACAATGACAACATGGTTATTTTGAATTCCAACCATACAGCTTCCGATGGTGGATATTTAATGGAACTTAATAAGTACATATTAGGAGAATCTAAATTGGAAGACAAGCACTCGCAAATGTCCATTTCCCTAGAAGATGCGTTCAGTGATTATTTACAAAATATTTCCGGAGAAGCAAACTTTGATTCGTCATCCTTCAATTACACTTTAACTACAACACCAAAGAAAGACACAGATCCAGCAGCTCATTACAGATTCGTTATTCCTCACGAACAATTAAAAGCATTCAATAAAAATACAAAGAAAGTTAAGAATATTACAGATAATATCTGGACATCCTTTATCCTTTCAACAGCAGCACACAATGGATACCTTGATAAATACGGAGTCTATGTCTGCGTTAACTTACGACCATATCTTTCGAAAACAACATTCGAGCACGCAGATATTTTTGCACGCAAGGCAGTTGCAGTTCCCATGAAAGATAGAAATGAAACACTTCAGTCTGTTTGCTCCAGATTTAGAAAGATATTTGATTCAAAGCAAGCTTTGGATGATTTGTTTAGATTTATTAAGAATTCTAACTTCAAATCGCCACTTCTAAACAGTCTTAACCTCGAAACATCCAATGTTGGCGTATTCAAAGCAACAGGACCAATTTTAGATATTAGCGCATCACTTCTCATTCCAAACAACTACTCTTCGGGTGAATTATGCTTCCTCACATACACAGTTGATCACGGAAAATCAAAAGAATTGATTTGCCAACTTAGACACCCAACAAATTCGGTTTCGACAGATGAAGTTAGCAAATTGGCATCATCTATTAAGTACTTTTTGAAGAATATGGACTTCTATTGTAAAGTTGGTGATGTTTTTGATGAATTAACAAAATATCAGTCATCCCTTTAAATTCTGACTGTACTAATAAATGTAGTTATATATATAATCATAAGAAAACTATATTTCACGTCAAAACTTAAAAAACGAAATCCAAAATAGCAATATACAGTCACATATTTATCAATATTATGTGATAAAGACAGGAATTGGACTAAAAATGATTGAATTCAAAAAATCCCGTCTTATCAATTTATTAAAATTTTTTGTAAACTATTTAAAATTCAATTGGATTATGTTCGACATCACACCATGGAAGAATTTGATAAACGATCTTACTTTAGAAGAGTTTAGAACAATTCTAACAGCATTGGATCGATTTACTGCACCAATATGGCATAACAACAATGTAATCATTTTAAAGGATCGAATTCCTGAAAATATCCTCTTGTTTAATATAAGGGAAAGCAGAGTAAGTAAACTAAATGAAAGGAAAAAGTATGAATTGTATAAATTCTTATCCGAGAAAAAATACGCATTTCCAATATTTTTGATGCAAATTGTTAAACTATTTAAATCAGCTGATGATTTCATTGATTTTTATAGTGATCTTGCTCCTTTCAACTTATGTTTTTATAATAATGAAGTATTTCAGGAAAACACTATTTGGAGTGATTTTTATAAATTTATAGCCAATTATAATGCAAATAAAATCAAGAATGTCGAAAGACCTATATTTGTTCTAGATTATATGATTGGTGCTTTTTTGAATTCACCGCAATTAACAAAAGAATTGTATCTTTTTATCGAAATCCAATTTGGCACTGAAAAATTAATGAATACGTCACCAACTTACAACCTTACGCTTTCTAGTTTCATTGGATGGAAACTCTTTCAGAAAGATGAACCATTCCCAATTGAGCAAAACATGGAATTGCAAAATATTGTTTCGGCGAACATTGATGAAGTTTACAATAAGAGCTGCAATGATAAGAAGTTCATTTCAACAATAAAGTGTTTGTATTATATTATGGAATGTGCAGAAGATTTGAAAACAGAAAATTTGGATGACATCATTAAGGAATATATAAAAAAACATTCAAAAGATGAGGAATTCGAAATCTACAAAAATTCAAACTCAAGACTTGCATAAATGATTGTTTCTCATTGCAACTACCTTCAAAGAATCAGAGCATCGATTATCCCTCAAATCAAGAATTTACCAGTTTTTGAGAAAATAAATGCAAAACTTTCAGATATTTATGATGAAAAAGAACTCATTTTAATCAGGGATAATATTCAAGATTTTGCCAAAGCTACAAATTACAATGATTCATCAAATTCAGAGGAAGTTATCATTGAAAAACAAGAAGGAACAACAAACGGATATCGCGGTTTGGAATTGAATAACAAAAATTCAAAAAAGAAGAAACAAAAACAGAATAAAAATCTTTCAAAACAAGTTGAATCAAAACGGCCAATTTACAATTTGCCAAAGGAAACAAAAAAATTGTTTTATAACAAGTCTGATCATTTATTCATTGAACAATTTGAAGGGAAAACCTATTCCAATTTCTCCAAAATTGAAATTACCAATCATGATGTAAATGATATTATTTCATATCCAATCTCTATCAATATCAAATACATCAGCGATGACACGAATAATCCATTAATTTTGGTTTCATCTGATAAAAGTTTCATAACTTATTCATATGAAAACTCTATGATCACTCTAAACATTCATCACGATACACTTCAGCTAATCGAGAAATCTTTCACAGCAAAAATAACAATTAATAAATTTGAATTCTCGTTGTGTTACAAATACAATATTGTTGATAGTCTTTGTTACATCAAAATTGATGATGTTGATATCAGAATTGATAATGAAACAAAAAGACCAATAGTATCATTGAATAGTCAGAACAAGCAATTGAATATCTCTGTATTTGATAATCATTTTGATATAATTCCTCATTGGATCGATATCTACGGAATAGATGTTACTTGCTCACAAGAAAACAACTTTTTATCAAAACTTTCAGTTAAGAATAATCCAAACTTTGGAATTGTTGTTCACACATGCAAAGAAGAAAACAATAGTATGTATACTGGAATCCAATTCGAAGAGGAATTAGACGTGAAAATGATTTACCATTCTAGAGGTGATAAGAAATTTATTGAAACAAATAAATTATTTGCAGGAATCTTTAAGAATATTAACACATTTAATATATTTGGATATGACAAGAAGACAATGAATGTTGAAATGAAATACAGTGATGAATTAGACTGTTCTGATTTAACTATCACTGATAGAAAGCTGACATTAAAAATTTGTTTCCCTACAAAGCCAAAGAAAGAAAATTTCATTGATTTTATTTTCAGTTGTAAAGATAAAAAGAAAATCATTCATTACAATGTCATTTTCCCTGATGCTACATTTGAGATGAATGATGATCAAATTTGCTTTTCATGGAATGATGAAGATCTTAATAACTATCCCGTCAATTATTATGATTTTGAAATTTGCGATTGGAATGAAATCAGACCAAAGCAATTCGTACCACAGCCATATCATAAATTTATAATGGTCACGATATTTGGATTTTATTTCATCTCATATGATGAACCGAATATTAATTGCTATATCGATTTCAACATCAAAAATGTATATCCTGATTATGTTACTAACTTTTGTTTTCTTGTTATTGAAAACAATTCAAGAGTTAGAATAGTTCAAGAAAAGCAGTTCAATTCAGAAACAATGGTAAAGACATGTATTAGATTATGCAGTGAAAATTTTGATCCTGATTATGATGATGAATCAAATCTATGGATCCATTCATGGGTGCCAATGTCAGAAGATATTTCATACATGAAACCAATATTAGAAAAACTCAGCAAGAAAGACTTATTATTTTTCTTCAATAAGTTTTACAAATTTGCTAGAGAATTTAAACCCAAAGTCAATGATCAAGACTCAATGATCAAAAGTATTGTTGACATTTTTGTTGATAAAATCAGGATTATCAAAAAAATAAAGTACAGGTTGATATGCCCAATTAAGATAAATGACATATTCGAAATTTTTGATTATTTAAGTGAAATGACAAATTTCCAAACTCAAGATTGGTTAGACTCGTTGCATTATTTCGATAACAATAATTCATCTAATTGCCAAAAAGATGTCATTAAATTCACAAGATATGAGATAAATACAATGAATTCTAATGATATCGACATGAAAAAAGTTGATACATTTTCGTTCAATTTTGGGGATCCAACATTTCAAATTGAATCGTTCAAAATCGAAGATGCGAAAAATCTTAATGATACAAGCGCAATAAATCTTTGTCTTCAACTTCCTTATATTATTTTTAAGAATTCATTGAGCAAAGATAAGATTTATTTTATATATCAATCATTAATTGATTATTCAAAGAAAAGCGAAAATATGATTTTTATTGAAGTATTCAATCAGATGAAAGAAATTGTAACAGAAAAAGAAACTCAAAAAGAAATTATTTTTGGATATGATAAAACAATAAACTCAGCAAAATGTAAAGAACAGATGGAAACGCAAAAATCTGTAATTAATCTTCAACAACAAAATCAATCTTTTGCTCAATCAAATAATCAAACATTTGCTCAACAAAGTCCACAGTTTGGAGTTAACACTGATCAGCAATCACAAGATAATTTGTGTTTTGCATCTCCCCAATGTCAATCTTTGACAACAATGTCTCAACCTCAAACACAAAATTCTCCACAAATGCTTGTTGAGTTGTTTACTCAATTCAATCAGCAGTCATTTGTTCAACAACAGGATAATGGATTCAATCAGAATGGAACTGCCAATCAATTTACAGATCCATCACAAATGATGTTTAATTTTATGCAAGCAATGAACAATTTTGTTCCACAGCAAAACCAGTTCTCATTTGTTCCACAACAAGTCCAAACATCAGAGAATCAACAACAAAATCAATTCTCATTTGTTCCACAACAAGTCCAAACATCAGAGAATCAACAACAAAACCAGTTCTCATTTGTTCCACAACAAGTCCAAACATCAGAGAATCAACAACAAAACCAGTTCTCATTTGTTCCACAACAAGTCCAAACATCAGAGAATCAACAACAAAATCAATTCTCATTTGTTCCACAACAAGTCCAAACATCAGAGAATCAACAACAAAACCAGTTCTCATTTGTTCCACAACAAGTCCAAACATCAGAGAATCAACAACAAAATCAATTCTCATTTGTTCCACAACAAGTCCAAACATCAGAGAATCAACAACAAAACCAGTTCTCATTTGTTCCACAACAAGTCCAAACATCAGAGAATCAACAACAAAACCAGTTCTCATTTGTTCCACAACAAGTCCAAACATCAGAGAATCAACAACAAAACCAGTTCTCATTTGTTCCACAACAAGTCCAAACATCAGAGAATCAACAACAAAACCAGTTCTCATTTGTTCCACAACAAGTCCAAACATCAGAGAATCAACAACAAAATCAATTCTCATTTGTTCCACAACAAGTCCAAACATCAGAGAATCAACAACAAAACCAGTTCTCATTTGTTCCACAACAAGTCCAAACATCAGAGAATCAACAACAAAATCAATTCTCATTTGTTCCACAACAAGTCCAAACATCAGAGAATCAACAACAAAACCAGTTCTCATTTGTTCCACAACAAGTCCAAACATCAGAGAATCAACAACAAAACCAGTTCTCATTTGTTCCACAACAAGTCCAAACATCAGAGAATCAACAACAAAATCAATTCTCATATGGCTCACAGATGATTTACAATGAACAACAAAATCAACCAATGCTGGTTAATCAGCAGCAACAGTTCTCGTTAGGTTATCCGCAAAATCAACAGCAAGGAATATTTTCTCCTGGGTATTCACATACTAACTATTCCCAAATAAGCACATCCTATATGGAAGATGAAGGTCAAAGCTTATTTGTATAATTTTTTTTCTTTTGATTTTATTTTATAAAAAGTAATAAAGTTTTATCTTTTATGTAATTTATATAAAACATCCTCTAGCCAAGAATAACTAAAATTCTTGTTCAAGATTATTCTCCAAATTACATTATAAAAATTTACTTAACATATGTAATAAAGCAATAATAAAAAAAAAAAAAAAAAAAAAAAAAAAAAAAGGTAGTGGGGCTTCCAGGCACTTCGTGCCCTCTAGCCCCGAAGATGTTTAGTATAAATGAAGTCTTGACAAAACATTTACGAAGAAATCTCAACAAAGTCTTTACGAAGAAGTCTTGACAAAGTCTTTACGAAGAAGTCTTAACAAAACATTTACGAAGAAGTCTTAACAAAACATTTACGAAGAAGTCTTGACAAAGTCTTTACGAAGAAGTCTTGACAAAGTCTTTACGAAGAAGTCTTGACAAAGTCTTTATGAAGAAGTCTTGACAAAGTCTTTATGAAGAAGTCTTGACAAAGTCTTTATGAAGAAGTCTTGACAAAGTCTTTACGATGAAGTCTTGACAAAACATTTACGAAGAAATCTCAACAAAGTCTTTACGAAGAAGTCTTGACAAAGTCTTTACGAAGAAGTCTTAACAAAACATTTACGAAGAAGTCTTAACAAAACATTTACGAAGAAGTCTTGACAAAGTCTTTACGAAGAAGTCTTGACAAAGTCTTTACGAAGAAGTCTTGACAAAGTCTTTATGAAGAAGTCTTGACAAAGTCTTTATGAAGAAGTCTTGACAAAGTCTTTATGAAGAAGTCTTGACAAAGTCTTTACGATGAAGTCTTGACAAAGTCTTTACGAAGAAATCTCAACAAAGTCTTTACGAAGAAATCTTAACAAAACATAGACAAGAAAGTTCATGAGTGTAAATGACCCAAAAATATATTTTAGGGTAGAAGGGTATATCTACCCCGTTTTCTACCCTCATTTCTACCCTCTTGAATTTTCATGAATTTTACACCAAAAATATACTACTAGGGTCATTTACGAAGAAATCTCAACAAAGTCTTTACGAAGAAATCTTAACAAAGTCTTTACGATGAAATCTCAACAAAGTCTTTACGAAGAAGTCTCAACAAAGTCTTTACGAAGAAATCTCAACAAAGTCTTTACGAAGAAATCTTAACAAAACATAGACAAGAAAGTTCATGAGTGTAAATGACCCAAAAATATATTTTAGGGTAGAAGGGTATATCTACCCCGTTTTCTACCCTCATTTCTACCCTCTTGAATTTTCATGAATTTTACACCAAAAATATACTACTAGGGTCATTTACGAAGAAATCTCAACAAAGTCTTTACGAAGAAATCTTAACAAAGTCTTTACGATGAAATCTCAACAAAGTCTTTACGAAGAAGTCTCAACAAAGTCTTTACGAAGAAGTCTCAACAAAGTCTTTACGAAGAAGTCTTAACAAAGTCTTTACGAAGAAATTCATGAAAATTCAAGAGGGTAGAAATGAGGGTAGAAAACGGGGTAGATATACCCTTCTACCCTAAAATATATTTTTGGGTCATTTACACTCATTTACGAAGAAGTCTCAACAAAGTCTTTACGAAGAAGTCACAACAAAACATCTGTCAAAAACCTTAACCGAGTAGTTTTCATGTTTGTCACTTTTCTGTCACTTTTCAGGGAAAAAACATTTTTATTGTATATAAAATGAATTTTACAAAACCACCGTTACCCTTCTTTGGAAATAAGAGTAGATGTAAAGATATTCTATTGAGAGAACTTAAGAAACTACCGAATGGTCTAACATTTGTAGACTTGTTCGGTGGAAGTTTCTATATATCTCATTTGTGCCATACAATATTTCCTGACTCAAAGATTATATGCAATGACTTCGACAACTATATGAACCGTCTCAAACATATACCAGACACAAACAAAATATTGAAAGAGTTAAAAGAAAAGATACCTATAGGTAAGATGGAACGTATACCATTAGATAAGAAAAATACTGTCAGAGAGGTTTTGAAAAAGGCAGAGTATATTGACTGGGATAGTATATCTGCTAGACTATTATATAGTGGTGCTATAAGAGTTCATGACATTGAAACACTTATGTCAAAAGTTTTATATCTTAACTATACAAATGTTTTCAAAGAGAACATAGAAAAATATATTGAGGGTATAGAGTTTGTGAGATGTCATTGGACAGAGTTGTATGAAAAATATAAAGACAAGGAAAATGTTTTCTTTATAGTGGACCCGCCGTTCTTTAACACATGGGATTTTCAATACCAAGTAGACTGGACTTTGAGAGACTCTTTAGAAACTTTAGACGTTTTACATAACCATCCATGCTTTTACTTTACATCCGATAAAAGTGGTTTGGAAAGTGTCATGAGATGGTTAGAGGACATACATGACTATGAGTTTAGATACGATAAGATAGAATATGAGAGAGGTCCTATAAACTGGAGAAAGTGTCATAACAAAGAAATTTTACTAGTAAGTAAATGTGGTTTGAAATAGGACTACTTGTTTTAGGTTTTTTCCATTGTGTCATTTATTTATTTGACGTGGCAGAAAAGTACAGAGAATATGAAGATGAACCAATGCCTGCAAATGTTCAGTATATGTACTCGTAAGAGATATTTTTATCTAATATTAAATGGACGCACAGAACTTAGCGAATGCACAGCAACCTGGACAACCAAACCCAGAGAATATTCCAAATGAAGTTAGAATACAAACTGCAATGGCAAACTATGGTCAAGTGCCAACAGATGTACAAATGCAAACTGCCATGTCAAATGACGCTGCGTTAGGTTTGCCACCATGGTATGCAAATATGAGATGGAAAGAGTTTTATACAAACCCTGAAGTGGGATATAAACAACTTTATGCAGATGACGCAAACACAGGAGTTGACCCAGAATATGTTTTCTACCAGAGGAGAAATAGAATGTATGAGCTCCAGTTAAAAAATGCTATGGAACTCAACAGGAAACGTAAGAGACTAGGCGGACATTAGATTTTTACATATAGTAAAATGGGTTTCTTCAGTAAGATAGGAAACTTCTTTCGAAATGTTGGAAGAGGTATATGGAATGGAATAAAATCTGTCGGAAGAGGAATTTGGAACGGAGTCAAAAATATTGGCAAAAGAGTAGGTCAGTTCGTTGGTATTATACCTAAAGACCCTGAACCAGAAGAACAAGCTCCTGTTATACAACAGCCTGAACCTGCACCACAGTCAAGTTGGCAACCAAATCCAACACCTCAACCGTATTAAAAAATTATATTTTTACCGTTCGATAGTAGTTGTATATGAAACTAAGTTCTAAGTAAAACACATGGTATAATGGAACTATTCTCTTTCTTCCATTGTTGTAAACCATACTTGAAAGTCTGAAATACTTCCACTCGGCGGTTCATATAGCTTTGTAGGTTTTTCGTAAAAGTCATTTGCCAAGCATAAAAAAGAGTTTTGTGCACCAGAAAATGAAGCATGAACTATAATAGCATCTGAGTCGAAAACATTTTCATATGTTCCATTAGGGTTTTCGACTTCATAAAAGTTCGGGTGTACTGGATATTCTGCAGGCTGATTTAACATCCTCAAAAATCTATACCATGCCAAGTTGTTATATTTTGTAGAAATATAAACGTCTTCTCCAAGGTCTTCTATTCTATTGATTTTAACAGTTGCATTTTTCCTGTCATATATAATATCGAGATGGTACTCTCCTTCGTCAATGTTGTACTGTTTTGCATATTCGAGATAGATATCGTTTATTTTTTCTTGAAAAGCTTGAAGAGTTGTTTCTAAGTTTACAAGCAAATTCACTTGTAAAAGTTTTCCCTGTTCAAATTTCTCATACATACGTTTTTCTTTGTTATAGTATCGAACTTCAAAACCGACCGTAAATGGGAAACCATGTATGGCTTCTGAAATGAACTTCATTCTACGAAAGCCAATAGCTTTTGTGACGGATGGGTCTCTTAACCATCTAAGTGGGTAGTCAAAACGATAGCCTTCATGCTTTACGGTCTCTGTCTCAAACTTTTGACCGACATTCGTAAAAAGTTCATCTAATGGTTTAGTTGTAGCAACTCTTGAATTTTCTTTTTCTATTGAAAGCATATTTTATCTAGAATAAAAATGTCGAAAGAAACAGCGTCTATGAGAGAAATACAACACAACCGACAACTCATTGTGCAAGCTCTAAATAAGAACACAACAAACTTTTCAAACTATTCTAAGATATCTGAGTCATTGAAAGAAGGAAACTTAAAACTGACGATAAACCCAATGACAGACGAGTTTCTGTTTCAAGACAGTAAGAACCATACTGTTTGTATAAATCCAACAAAAAGAACTTTAAACGAGAAACCTATAGATGAACTTCTTTTGAAAGCAGATGTTGAAAAGAAAGCTGACAAAGAGTATGTAGATGCAACAAGAGACTATATTCTCGCATGGACAGATAGAACATACCCACAAAAACACCATACACATAACATCTATGACGTAGATGAACTACCAGCAATGTTAGATGACAAAGCAGATAAAACATATGTTGACAATAAAATGTCAAGTGAAGTGACAAGAGCTGACAAAGAATATTCTAAAAAGACTCATACACATACCATTGCAAATATTACAAACTTACAAGAAACCTTAAACAGGAAAAGTGACGTTGGACATACACACGATTTCTTCGCAACTGTTGGTATAGAAAATATTGAAGGAACGGTTGAAGGAGCTGGTGGGGATGTATTAGATTGGAAACCTCCTAACTTTCCACAAGGTTTAACATCGGAAGAAGACATAACATCGGATAAAGACATTAGATGTAGAAATGTCTATGTCATGGAGGATGAAAACAAAGTTAAATTCACTGCTCAAGATTTATATGATAAAAAAGCTGACAAAACAGAGCTTCAAACGTTAAAGACAGAAATACTTCAAACACTATATCCTATAGGTTCTATTTACACGTCAATGAACTCTACCAGACCAGAAGTAGTACTTGGTTTTGGAACTTGGACTCAAATAGTCGACAGGTTTTTGTATTGTGCAAACTCTTCAAAGGAAACAGGTGGAAGTAAAACGATTTCAGGTGAAAACTTACCTGCACACAGTCACTACATAGATTTAAGTACATCTCAAGCAGGTTGGCATAAGCATAGATTTTGGGATTGGTCAGCAATGAAAAAAGGTAAAGGATATGATGTTAAAGACAACGTTCAGTTTGCTATAAATTGTTTCTGGGGTAGCACACAGGGAGAAGGAAACCATACACATCGCGTTTCAGGGTATACGCAAACAACGGGACAAAGTAAAGACTACATGCCACCTTACATGACAGTTTACGCATGGTATAGAAATGCTTAGTCGTCATTTTCAACTTCTTTAGCATATTCGTCAGGAGTTGTCTTATATTTGTTAGGAACTGTCTTTGAAAGTATACCACCTTGAACCTTAACAAGTTTGAAACGAGGTCTGACAATAGTAGTTTTATCTTCTGCTTGCAGTCTGTACATTTTGCCATGTTTGCCTAAAACTTCATAATATTCTCTTGTATACTTTCTTCTATTTTTACGAACACGAACGTGAGTACCTGTCGAGTTCCCATTGTTGTCATAGTCAATAGTATTTTCATATGGGTCGCGTTTAGGTATTTCTATTTTTACTTTGTCACCTTTCTGAAGTTTGAAGCCTGGCATTCTTTCTTGTTTGTCTCTTTTGACTAAACTATTAAATATATAGTCTTTCTCTAAGTCAGGGTTGTTTTTCATTTCTTCGGGGGAGTGGTTTCCCAAACCTTTTTGTTTACGGCTATTGTAAATATTTAAAACTTGTCTCATCTTTGCCATGGAGAAGTGTCTATACTTGTCGTCATATGACATTTCATCTACCTCACCACCTTGTGGTTGGTTTAAGTCTCTTAAGATTTTTATACAACTGTCAATGACACCAAGAGCAGAATGGTTTTGGTCGACAATGAAATATTGGTTTACATTTTTTGAACGCAGATAGTTTTTAATATCGTCTGATTTGAAAGAACTTTCACAGTCAGATGTCAGTTTTGTTGGATGGTATTTGTCAACGAATATTGTCAAAGCAGTTTTCACATCTAAAATATTTTTGGACTGTAATGGTATGGCTTCACAGTATCTTGTGTTTTGACCAACAAATATTAGCCAGTATGGAGGTCCATCTTCTCTATACCTCGGAATGTTTTCCAAGATATCCATAAACCAAGCATTTGGTGTTGAACTAAAGATTTTTACCATGAGTGC
This sequence comes from Trichomonas vaginalis G3, assembly GCF_026262505.1. Classification (NCBI taxonomy): domain Eukaryota; phylum Parabasalia; order Trichomonadida; family Trichomonadidae; genus Trichomonas; species Trichomonas vaginalis. Next base: position 19,512,318 of record NC_067208.1, on the reverse strand, counting down.
TTTCTTTGTTGCCTTAGAAACATACGGGTCCTTGTTTGAATTCGTCATTTTTAACCCATAAGAAATGGGTTTATTTGGCGCAATAGCAGGAGTCGCATCTAGATTTTTGCCCGCAGTGGGAACACTAGCCAGAGGTGCATTTGGAATTGGAAGGAAGATTTTGAGTACATTAGGTATACTGAAAGAGAAAGCACAACCTATTATACAAACTGTACAGAAAGGTTGGGATGTAGCACGAGATGCAGCAAATCTTATTCCAAATCCTGAAACAAGAGGAAAAGTTCAAGGATGGATGGACAATGTAGGAAGAGAAGCAGGAAACTACTATAACAAAGCAAATGACTACTATAACCAAGCAGGGCACTACATGGACCAAGGTGAAAGATTCTTTAACAGAGGATATAACCATGCACAACAGTGGGTAAACAACAACCAACCGCAACCGCCTCAAACGTGGGGAATGTAAAGTTTTTTACTGAGATGAAATGAACAATACAGCTTTGAGACAAATGGGTTCAAGATGGATTTGTCGACTTCCAGCAGTTACACCACCACGTGTTTGTCAAGTTCTTCCTATACCTCAGGAAGTTTTAGACCGACTTAAAAAACAACAACAACCAGTTGAAAACAAACCAAACTAAAATTTTTTACTGAGATGAAATGACCGAAGAAGTTGAAACGGTAGATTTGACACCACAAACAAAAAGTTCAGAACCATTGTCAAAACCTGTCAAAGAACTTACAGATGAAGAAAAAAATTCAATAATAGAAAGTGCCAGGTCTGGAAATACAAACCCTAACTACAAAGTCACTTTTCATAGAAATGGAACGGCTAGTATCTCAAAAAAGAAACAAACTCTCACAAATAAAATATTGAAGTCTGAAGGAGTTTATGAGACAACAGATGGAAAAGTTTACTTCACTGACCAACAGTTCATTATAGAACATCTCATTGACTTAGAGTCGAAATATTCTAAACTTTACAACAAACACAAAAAGTTGAAAGGAAAACAAAAACAAATGGCATATGATATTTATGAAGATGTTGACGACACAACCATACCAGCAAGTGAGGTAAGGTCAGATGAACCGAAAAGTGACGAAAAACCGATAGAAGAAGAGAAACCAAAAACTGAAGATAAACCAAAACCAAAGTTTAGTTTCAATACTAAAAGTCAACCTTCATTAGCTGGTATGGGTTGGCGTCAAAGACTTCTGGTAGCAGGAGGTTATGTTAAGTAAAGAAAAAAATATTTTTTTATTTTTATAAAAATGCCCCCATATAGAATGGACAGAAGGTCTGCTAGAATAAAAGCAGAGTTAGAAAGATATGGTTGGAGAGTTTCAAAGAATTTTAAATATAGGAAGGGAAGACCCATAAAAGTCTATGACAAACTGGCTGGTCTTCGCTACGAAATGGACCTAGAAACAGCGCGCGCCAACTATCCAAACAGACTGGAGAGGTTAGAAGAAGAACGTCTTATGGACATGCCTTTCAATGTTACTGAGCCTCAAGTTGAAGGACACGACGGCTTTGCCAGATTCTACTGGAAACATGACGAACAATTGCATCCTTTGAGAAGGAAAAAAGGAAAAGGTGAAGACGCACATGCTCCCATGGAAAGAACAAGATATGCATATGAGAAGTATCGTGAAGTTAGAAGTCAAATTACATCTGGTCGAACCTTTACAGTAAACTTTGACGAAGGAAAGAACAAAGAAGGCTTCATGGGTGTACTTGCTGCCATTCAAGACGGAAATAAGAAAGGATACAATCTCAGACTAACCGTAACAGATTTAGATGGTCATATTTACTATGCACATGGCAATGTCACAACAGCCGCACAACTTCTTGACGCTTTCAAGACTACAAAGAGAGAACAAATGGTTGACTCCGACTCAGACATTTTGAATGCAATTGAAGGAATTGTAAGTGTCAAGTTCGAATGGTACCAACATAACCCTCAAGCAGTCAGACAACATGTTTGTTAGATGAGAAATATGAAATAAAACATTGCATACCATTTTAAAACATTTTTTAAAACAGTATATTTTTACATATATTAAATGTTTCAGGTTGAAAAACAAAGAACAAAAGTAGCAGATACAAAACCGTTAGACTATATCTTTACAAACGCTGGTAGGACTATATCAGATGAAGAAATTTCATCTGGCTCCTACCGCTTTGACTATCCAATTCGTTGGCTTCAAAGTCCTTCAGATGCAAAGGCAATAGGATTTAGAAGAGTTTTGTTTTCAAAAAGAACTAACGCGTTTATGTTTGCAGTATATTTTCACGGTCAGTATAGAGGTTCTGATGGTCTAATAGACAGATTTGACGAAATGAGAATCTTTACAGTTCGTTCAGACGAAAGTCTTGAGAAGACTCTAAATGACTTTCAAACTCAAATAAACAAATACTACTGGGAATTTCAAGAAAAATACGATTCTTTACTAAATGGAACATACTATCTGAAACTAGAATATGACAAGATGAACTCCACAGTTTCATTTCAAAGGATTGAAAATAACCCTCCAAGAGATACACAGTTTTTATTTTGGGAAGTAGACAAACGTTCTTGGGCACAATTTCTTCGGTTACTAAACCAGAACGAACCATTACCACCTGACGGTCCGTTCTGGTTTATACGCCCACCAACAGATTTGACAGTTTATAGAAACGTGTTTGACCCTCAAAATGTCATGTGTCATGCAAGTTTCAGTTCAAGCAACAATAGTTTTCTTTGTATTGGTAAGGACTTTTATGACTTTGCTTCTAAATTCTACGAACCACCTAGTAACAGTTTCTCTGACTTTCAAGTTTGGTTCACAACAAATGGTGTGCAACATATTGTTCCATTGTACTACGACTTTTATCTCGAATTGTCTTTCATATATAACTACGGAGAAGTGCTGAAAAAGTATTGAAAAATATATTTTAGGGTAGAAGGGTATATCTACCCCGTTTTCTACCCTCTTTTCTACCCTCGTAGAAAACACACAAAACTCTTGAATTTTGTTGCTGAATTCAATAAAAATATATTTTAGGGTAGAAGGGTATATCTACCCCGTTTTCTACCCTCTTTTCTACCATCGTAGAAAACACACAAAACTCTTGAATTTTGTTGCTGAATTCAATAAAAAAATATTTTTTATTTTTATTGTAAGAACATGTTAGCAACAACAGCACCAAACTCGTTAGTCATGAACCCAACTTCAATGTTAGTAGAGATGAAAAGCTTCATTCCTTCTTCATAACTTTCGAAACAGAAATCCAGAAGATAAAGCAGGAACTTCTCCAAGGAGATTTAGACTGTAGTGCAAAAGATGAAACAAATGAACAGTATCTTTATGAAATGCAAGATATTATAGACCATTTGCCTAAACTACCTGAAATACAACAACAAAAACTCACTATTCCAGAATTCGATGAAATTGAAGTCAGACTGACTGACTCAGTAGAAATAAAGAAGTTCATACGAAAGGTAAACTATGAGTTTCTTGGATTTCATTGCAACCACAAAGTCATTGACATATATAAATCTGAAGAATTTAAGACCTACGACAACTTTGTTTCGTTAGTTGCTGAGTGTGTCTTGCAGATAAGAGATAAAGATAGAAGAGGTAAGGTATGGAACCAACAGATAAAACCAGCAGCCTTTGAGTTAAAGAAGACCATCTACGCCTTACTTGTTTTAGCAGGACAAATTTCAGAATATAACGCAAAAATGAACTCACAATGTTCAAAATGTAAAGCAGCAACAAGGAAATATAACTACTCCGTCAAAGAGATAGAAAGAATGAGAAAAGACCATACTGACTTAAAGAAAGAAGTAGAGAAACCAGCAGAAGATAAAATGGACATGTTGACATTTCTGAACAAAAACTATCCAACTGCTAACGATTTCCTTCTTTCAGATGTCAAGAAGAAATATAAAGAAACCTTCGGCATAGTTAAAATTTTTGATATCCTTCGTGAAGAAATAGAAGCTACAAAACTGTTTAAAGTCATGAACCATCACAACATATACCATGTAAAACGCTTATAAAATAACTGGGGTAGAAAAGAGGGTAGAAAACGGGGTAGATATACCCTTCTACCCTAAAAATATTTTTATTGAATTCTGAGTAAAATTCTGAGTAAAATATATTTTAGGGCTTGTGTCAAACCGTTGAGTTTTCACAAAATTTAAAAAATAACGTTTACCATGTGAAACGTTTATAAAATAACTGGGTAGAAAAGAGGGTAGAAAACGGGGTAGATATACCCTTCTACCCTAAAATATATTTTTGCTGAAAAAAATGACCAAATTTCATGAATTTCCTTAAGATAGAAAAAATAAAATAAAGTTAGTTTTATTTTTTTTTATTTTTTTATTTTGTATGTAAAGACAGGAAATGTCAAACACTGAGTTTGAAACAGTTAAAAAGATAGACAATGAGACCAAAGTGGTTAGAATAGGTGATTTAAACGTAAGATACTCAAAGAAATACAACAAATATTCTTTGTCAGACATTATATCTCCATCTGGAAAGAAAACATCCCACGACTGGGTTAGAATTGCTTCTACTCAGAAAATTTTGACAAGAAATCCTGAGCTTATGATATCGGTAAGATTCTATGGAACTACAGCATATCTTATAGACAAAAGTCTTATACCAATAGTTTTGTTATGGATTGACCCAGTTGTTGGATATAATTTCATAACATATGGTTCATTCGATACGGAACGTTGCAGTGAAGGCTTACTTTACATCGTTCAGAAACCGAAGGACTTCAATACAAAGAGATATAAGATAGGAAGAACATATAATATAACTCAAAGATATGACAGTACAGTCAATAGAGTTAAGGTTGCGTTTGTGAATGATATGAGAGCTGCTGAAACAGAACTACTTGAAAAGTTTGAGAAAATGTATGGTGCTCCCACGAAAGGTAAAGAAACGTTTGAAGTAGATGAGATCGACAAAGCTATAAAATTATTTGACGAAGTTGCTGAAAAATACATGTAAAGCGTTTATTTTTGGTCTTTTGTGAAAGTCAGAAAATAACGCTAATTTTATTTTTTTTTTATTTTTTTATCCGGAATATAAAGACAGATATGTCAACATCAGAGAACACAACAACTGCTATCGTTCATGAAGCTATAGATGAAGAATACGAGTGGGTTCAGTATAACAAACAGTTACGTCTCATTCGTTCGGTCAAAGATGACATGTACCAAATGCAAAGTATTTTGAATACTCTTCGTTCTACAAAGCAAGCATATCATTGGTTTGAAAACCAACAGACAAAAGAACTTTTAGAAGAATTTCCTCATATGTTTGCGTCCCTCGGAAAACCGAGGAACGAGATTCCGTACGAAAATCGTAAAAATTTGCCAAATGGTTTGAAAGGATATTATGTACATAGACTTCTTGTAAATGCTGTTGCAATGTGGGCTTCACCTCGTTACGCTTGTTATATTTTCATGATGTTAGATGAAATTCATAGACAAGAACGTGAAGAGCTAGAGAACAAGCTTGAAGCAAAAGACAAAAACATTCAGAAAAGAATACCACGTTCGGTACCAAAAGGAAAGGAAAAGAACTATAAGTATATGATTTACACTGAAGAGATGGAAAATGAAGAAGACAGAGATATGGTTATGTTGCATTTAGTCAGAAGAAACAACAAAAGCTTTTACGACCTTGCTAAGATTTACAAATCTGACAGAAATTGGTTCTATCGCGAAAACTTACCGATTTCAATGACTCCAAATGAAGATGTTAAACAAATAGTTCAAGATACGTTACCTCAAACACACTATGATATGAAAGGTTGTACAATTCTTACCTTCAAAGAAGATTTGCCATTGTTAAAGGAAAAAATAACAGAGTATTTTGACAACTTCAAACAAGTAGAGTAGATGAACCATTTATTTTTACGCTTGACACCAAAGATGGCTCAGGTAGCTCTATAAGGTAAATTGTCTTGTCAAATCCTTCTGGCATTCCGAGTCCTTCCTTCCGACATTCCGAGTCCTTCCTTCCGACATTCCAAGTCCTTCCTTCCGACATTCCAAGTCCTTCCATCCAACTGGAAAAAAATTTCCTGACAACTGGAAAAATTTTTCCAGTTGTTCGTCCGTAAACCATTCAAATTTTCGAAAATTGAGAACTTTTTGGTCGAACGACAGAAAAAATTTTCCTTCCGACAGGAAAAAAATTTCTTGACAACAGGAAAATATTTTCCCGACAACTGGAAAAGTTCTTCCTTCCGACAGGACACAAACGAATGTCCGACGTACCACCAACCGAGTCCATTCCAAAGCCAGAAGAACCGACAGCCCCAGCACCACAACAGACTAAGACTAAAACTCTTTATTTTTCAAGCTTGACTTTTTACAATTTGAACTTTGTTTGCGTAGATATGAATTCTGAAAGAAGTATGAGGGTCTTGTATGACTTTGTACTTCTCCCATAGTTCATGTCTGTCAAACTTACCTGCCATGGACTCTTTCATAAGTTCCATGAAATCGTCTTCGGACAATCCAGGGAAAAGTATGATATCAGTAAGTATTCTTTTAACATCCTTACTTAAACTCTTTGCTGTCTGTACACAAATGACAACTGAGATGTTAAAGTGTCTGAGCTTCTTAAGAATTCGACACATGTCTTGTTCTCTGTTCTTAACAAAGGATGAGAGGCGAAATCATCTAAGATAAGAAGACATCTATGAGGTACGTTTTCCAATCGTAAGATTGCAATTTCTTCGAAATGTATTCTATCTCTTTCTGTTTGTTCTGAAGTGTTTCTTCTCTAATATTCTCTGCATTTCCTCATTTGGGTCTTTAAACTTCGAATTGACATACTCATTTATAGCATTGTACTTCAAAACTCTTCTTTGGTACTTCTTTATCCAATCCAACAACTCAGAGTCTTTTATACATACTAACTTAAGACTTTTTTATAATATCTTTGAACGAATTGACGGTTTGGTCAAATTGACCCGAAGTACTACAAATGACAACTAATCATAAATGGGTTCTTCTCATCTAGTTCTTGTTGTTGTGCAGCCATTTTAAGATAAGTGAAAGTCTTACCGACCCAGGTGGTGCGATTAGACCTGTTATACCTTCTGAGCAAATAAGAACTTGTCATGTATGGGTTTTATCTGAGCATTTTCTAAACTTCCTCTTGTTCTTGTTTAAAACATTTTCAAATTTCTTGTCAATGTCAGCAAACTTTTTTTCTAACATATTTTTAGAAAAATTAAAATTTTTATCTTTTTGAAAATGTCTAGCGATTTCGCTATCTATATTCGAGACAAGCTTTTTTGACAGCAAAACATCTGTCGACCATAAAATCTTACATAGTGTAAACAAGAAAGGTGAATTTGTTCTAAAGTTCTGTTTCTGGGAATATGACAAAACCATAAAACATTAGCAGAGAAGTCTTTAAGTTTGTCAATGACAGACTTGTTGACAGAGATGACGCCGATTGGAAAGATGAAGTCCAACAAAAGTTCTTAGAATGCAAAGAAGACACATGCGCTGTTCTTGAAGATGAAATAGGAAACAGAATAGAAGAGCTATTAAAGGACAAAGAACTTTTACAGAAATATGGTTCTGAGAAGTTTGACATAACTCCACCAGAGAGAAGAGAAGAAGAGAGAAGAAAGAAAAGAAAGTAGAAGAAGAGAAGAAAGAGCCAGAGCCAGAGCCAGAGAAAAAGAAATTTGACATGTAAAAATAAAATTTTATTTTTAGAACATTTCTGGGTCAATGTCAATGTTCTCTTCCTCTTTAGGAGCAAACACTGGCTTAGACTCTAAAATCTTTTTACCCAATTTACCTTGAACTTCTACAACTTTAGACTCATAATATTCATAGTCGTCTGCTTTCTTTGGTTCATAAGGTATAACAAGTTTGTATGCTTTGCCTTCTTTAAGGTTTTGAAAACCTTCTGTCAAAATTTTCTTTGACTGCTAACAAACCTTCTATGTCTAAGTCTTAAATTTCGCACCATTTTTAGTCACAATAGCAAACTTAACTGGTTCGATGTTCCAAACTTTGTCAAATGTAGACTTTTCAAAATGGTAGAAGTAAACATTCAAATATGTGAATGGAGCTAACTTATCTTTGACTTCTGTCATGTACTTGTTGACTGAATATATTTCGTCATCTTTTCTATCGGATAAAAAAATATTTTTTTTTAAAAAACGTTTTAAAAATGGTATGCCATATAGCTTCTTGAATTTGTTAAGAAATAGTCTAACGTATTTTCCATCTGTATCTCTAGCGTATACATAAGCATAGTCTGCCTTAGTAAAACATACTTGTAATTTTCTATAGTTTACGCCGGTATAAAAGTAGAAGAGTCCTGTTCTTCGCTGTAGTAGTAAAACTCAAACGTATGCTTGCCATAGTCTGTAATTTCAATTGCTTCATCTTCTAGTTCGTCGACAAATTCGAATACTATATCTCCAAATTTGCTTTTGTTCTTATTGTTTTCAGAACAGTGACCCAACGTAAGTTTTTCAAGTCTATTGTCGTTTCTTATACGGTTTATATGGTCTACAAAAGGTAAATTGTTAGGATTCAGTATAAAATGAGTTGCAATGACAACATGTTTAAGATAGTGTTTTCCACCCATCTTCATATCAGCATATCCGTCATTTCGCTCCCATTCGCTTAAAACTCTTTTTGTCTTTTTGTTTCTGACTTCAAATGACTCACAACAGTGAATTTCATATTTCTCATCTAACAAACAAGTTTTCCAACAGTCTTTTCCAACAAACTCAGCGTACATTTCAAATAAAATAAAAAAATATTTTTTTAAAATTTACTCAGAAAAATTTTTCTTTGTATATACGCCGTTCTGAACATCTAAAAGACTTTTGACATTTGCCAAGAATGTACGTTTAGAAGCTGCCATATAACCATACTCTTGACAATACTGTTTATACGAGTCGTACAATGACCTTTCATCTAAACACTCAAAGTTAGTCTCATCTATAAACAGTTCATATACACTCTTGTTTGCTTCTAACAATGTTTGTCTTTCTTCGGTATGTGGAATTTGTCTTGGATTGAACTTTGAAATATCTAATGTCATGAAATATGAGAACAAGTGGTTGTAAAAGTTAGGTGTCAAAGTTTCTGCTAAGTCGTCAAAATATTCTGTATCTTGCATATGAGCTTCTGACGTTCTGACAACTACATATCTTCTGTCAGAACTTTCTAACTTCATCGGAACGGCGTTGTTTGAAACCATGATGAAATTTGCAACATTTTCACAAACTCTTTGGTCTTTATATTTTCTTTCAACAACTCCAACTTTGTCTGTTATAAGACTCTTCAAAGCATCTGAGTTTAAAACCTTTGTTGTATCTATACTTTGAAGTTCGTTACATACTATAAGTTTCATATTCTCTATTGAAGAGTTAAATTTACCGCAGATGTTTTCTAAGTTTGTCATATTAGGGTTCGAATAGCCCTCTAACAGTTTGCATAAGATATCTGTAAAGAAAGTGTTCTTACCAGTTCCTTGTTTTCCAATTATAATGAGAGCAGTTTCATTTTTAGCACTTGGATATTGTAAGATGTTTGCAAACCAACATAAGATATACTCATAGACTCTTTCGTTTCCATTGCATATAATTTCTTTGACATGGTCTAACCAAGCTTCTATAACATTTTCTTTCCATTCTACTTGTTCGTATTTATATCCAGTGAAGATAGAATAGAAGTTTGGAGATGGTGTATAGAACTTTATACCTCGAACTGAAAAATCTTCTAACTTTGACAATAAGATATCCCAAGCATCTAACATCTTCATGCCAACTTGTACAACTTTTATTTTCTTAAGTTTCTGTCTACATTCTTGTTCTGAAACTATGGTTGCTCTTGGTTTGTTAAAGACAACATCCCATTCTTTCATAACATAACATTCTGGGGCAGAGTCGACATAAATGACTAAACGTTTCAAATTCTCGACTGCTTTGTTATAGTCTCTAAATGGACACATATTTCTGAACGCTTGGAAGTCATAAAAATCTGAAACGTCTATTCTGTACATTTTTATAAAAATAAAAAAAAATATTTTTTTTATTCTTGACTTTGTTGTTCCATTTGTTGCATTTGTTATTCTTGAGCTATTTGTTGTTCTTGAGCTATTTGTTGTTGAAGTTGTTCTTGTAATACAATACTTTCACCAGTTGCATCTTCCAATTCGAAACTTTCTGCCGTCATTGACAAATACATAGGACATAAAAGTTTTACAGGAACAAAGTTTGCGTCGACTAATGTCAACGTTATGTTTGCTAAAGTGTTTGAGTTTACTAAGGTTGAAAACTCTGCATTCGAATGAACAATAGGCAAACCAGCAGAGAATGTGTTGTTTATACGCATGAGTATCTTTTGGTCATAGTAGTTTCTGTCGACATTCGAATAGCACTTTGAACCTAAGTTTGAAACAATATATAAAATAGGTGTACTTAAAGTCAATGGTAGATAGACCTTGTATGACACCTTTTCCTGTTATAGGAAATTGTTGGTAGTAAAAACCAGATATAAGTTTTGTATTATAGCTCATATCGTTTATACTAAACTCAGTCGGACATCCAAACATAATGAAACCTGCTCTAGTTGCAGCACATGTTACATCCGTCCTTAAAGTATTAAATAAGTCAACAAAACCTGTTGGTGGTATATCTGAGTAAGTATCTTCAAAGAAGTATTTTTTACCATTCACAACAACAAAGTCTTCTGGTGTCAAAAGAGCAAAACAGGCTTTAGTCGTCATCGTGTTTAAGGTCAGTTTACAATATCGTCCTTGAGGACTTTGTAAGTTTGTTGTTATAGAATTATATGACTCAGGGTTTTAGTCGTAATAGTATAAACCACTATGTCTTCTGCCATTTTTACTTAGCAAGTAAATTTTAATGAAATGTTGTGGTCGTCAAATATTTTTATGACGTCTGGGAAACTATATTTTAAGTTCAACGTTTCACCTCCTTTCATAACGTATATCTTGTCAATGACATTGTATGAAACACCACAGCAAGCAATGTCGGGTTCTATTTCTTTGATGTTTATATCGTCTGCCTCTGTCAAAAGTTTCAATAGTTCTTTCAAAATTTCATGAGGTGCGATGACATATGAGTTCACTTTTACAGGGTTGTCTCAACCAAGTTTAACATTATACCCAAAGCCTGACAAATCTTCTCCTGAGTTTTAAGTTTGTCTTTAAGTTGTTGGTAGTCGTTTCGAATATCTGCAACAGAACTTAAGTCTCTGCTAACTTCAGGGTATGTTGGTTGTTCTTTTACAGGAACTATTGTTATACCATCTTCGTCTTCGTATGGTTTCCCCACTTCAACATCTCTTTCTTTGACATTGACAACAACACTTTGACTGTTTGTTTGAGTTGGTGAATTTAACTTCACATCTGCCACGCCATTAAACCTTTTGAAACACTTACGCTTCTATTTTCGGAAATGACATTTTACTTAGAATAAAAAGATGGACGTATTTGAGTATCTCTTCGAATTGAAGCAAAACAAAGTTTACACACACAAACAATACAAGTTCATTGACAGAATAGTTCTTTATACAAACAATGGAAAATGTTATAGAATAGCAGTCTTTGCTGAACCAAAATATTTTCATAAAGCAAAGAAAGTTGGTATAACCGAGATGGTGAAAGTTCTTGAAGCAGACAAAAATATAACAACAAAACTGACCGATATTTCTAAAGGTAAGTTTATAATACAATATTATATCAAAACTGGCGTACTGTCAATATTTGACGGAGAGAAGTCAGTTCAAGAACAACTTACTGACCTGCTGCCAAAATCTGCTCGATGGAAGCTGTCGTTATGCCAATCTGAGGAGCCCCAGCAGGTTTCATCGAACGAATTTTCAAAAGAGCATCTTCCGTGAAAAGTGCTATTGGTTTTGTAAACTTCTTTGCTTTCAATTCATCTGGACCGTCTCTGTCACCAGTATATTGTATTTGAACTGTACCAACAGTTGAAATACCACCATAAAGTCTTCTGAGTCAGCAAATGGAATGCCAAGCCAAAAGTTTGAACGGTCTCCATTTGTATATTGAGTTTTTTTGACCTCCTGTATGAGTCCATACTTTCACATATGGCATAATAGAACTTTGCATTTCAGGGTTAATGGTTGTTGTGAAGTTGTTGTTAAAGTTCATAGCATCTAATGTCAAGTTGTATGACCTCATATCCTCAACTGTAGAATATTCTTCTCTTGGATAGTATTTGCCATCTATGTTTATATGGTATTTAATACCAGGGTTGTAGAAGCAAGAATAGTCATTTATAGTTCGTCTGAACAGTACAAACATAGTATCTGCATGTTTCATTGCAGTTGTTAAAGCAATATCTGTTCTTGCACCTGGGTCAGCACTTTGGTTTCCAACTTCACCTGCAAAGTCTTTGACAGATATTTGGTGTATAGGGAACATAAGTGGAACTGCAATATATTTGGCAGCTAAAGCATTTGAAATATCTGGGTCCAACATATAGACTGCAAGTCTGCTTTCTATTCTCTTGCATTCAAACTTTTCGCATGTGAACTTAACTGGTCCCAAGCATCTCCAGCAGCATTGAAATAATAGTTTACTTCAGTGTTGAGGTTTGAGAAACCAAAGTCTAAGTCAACTTTGTTTTTGCAAAAGTCGGCGAATGACATTTTATTTGTTCCCACTACTTCTGTAAGAGTGAATGGGTCTTGTGTTGGTGCAATGACTAAGTTATTTTTGCTTGGAGTAAGTTCGATAGAAATTTTTCCTGCCCAGTTTGGCAAGTATCTTAAAAACCTGAAGATGAGGAAAGATGACAAAGGAACTCTAAGTTTCAGTTTTACTTTGGTTACTGCTGCTGCAGTTTGTCCAGAAAGGTCAACATAAACTCCTGGAACGTTAGGGTCAAGTCTTCTTATTTTCTCAATAGTTGCATACTGGTCTGTTTGTTCTCTAGCTTGTGGTTGTACTGAGTTTCTCAAAGCGAACCATTCATAGTTTGCCCATGTTACTGTTTGAACTAAGTCAGAGTTAGAATATATCTTATATCCCATGAAAACTTCTGGAGCATATTGGTATCCGACATAGAAAATTCCATTGCAACCTTTCTTGTCAGACAACTTGGCAGAAGGTTTTATTTCAATGTCTTGTTCCACGTATAAGAATGAGTTGTCAATAGAAATAATATGAAACCTGTCGCAAGCAATATCTACTGTTGTTGAAGAACCTTCTCCAAACTCACCTACATTTCCATAAGAAACAGCAGTTGTATATTCGTAAGTTCCAGGAAACTATTTCTGACCTTCTAATGGCATTGTCGCATTCGTTATACCATTCGGAACATTTCCATTCATAGCATCCAAAACTGTTGGCGTTATATTCTGAGCGGCGTACATTTCATATGAGTAAAAATATAGAATAGTTGGATTTATATGTCATAATAGAACCCACGTGGACCAAGCTTTACTTTCTTCCTGACTGAGTTTTTAACTCTTCTTTTTCCTTCATTGCCCTCTGCTTGAAGTTGTTGCATCTTTGCATTATGTTCATCTAGTATGTTGCAAATTTCCCATGTCCTTTTTGCCTTTTGGCTCTGGTCGCCCATCTCAGGTAACCTATATCCTAGAAAGAGTTTGTCATAGTCTGTATTTGAGTCTTCGCGTATTGTTTGCATGACTCTTTCCTGAGTTTCTGGTTCAAGCTCTTCAAACAGAGCTTGTCCATATGGAATAAGCTCGTTTCCAAATATATGTTTTTGTAGCCATTCTGGTTTTCTTTCCATGTTACCAATAATATCTTTTGTGAATGGGAAAGCTTTTACCCAATCTTTCAGTCTTGCGTCGTTTATTTCTGTAGTTGGTTTTATTTTGTCAAGGAACATGTTTTTCAATACTAACATTTCATTTGGTACTGTCCATTTGAGTTTTCTTAAATATTCATCCCTTCTCAGTTCATCGTATGCAAAGTAAGTTTTTATGACATTTTGTAAACTTTCGTTTGCAAGGTCATGTACAATAGGTTCTCTTCCTTCTCTCTCCCTAACTCTCTTTCTAAACTCTTCACCAAATATACCATCTCTATGGTTCTGTGTAGTTCTTTGAGATAAATGTTCTAGAACGTCAGGTGTTATATTTCCATCAGCCATGTTCATTTCATACTGGTCCAAAATATCTGCATGTTTCATATCTTTCAATGGCATTAAAGCCGCGCTTAAAATACCAGCTATATCTTGTTCACCATTGACTTCCATTGCGTCTACAACTTCTTGGAATTGTGGTTGTAAGTTTATGAACCACCTATCTGGATTAGCTTTATGACCCCATCTCATTGTAGTTCCATCGTCTGCAGAAACAAAAGTAGGTTTGTTTCCATCTTGGTTAGGTTCTGAATGAACTTTAAACAATGTTTCATTTCTATATGTTTTCTTGAAATTTAACCTTTTATTTTCACCGAGTTCATCCGAAGATTGAACGTTAAATGCTCGTAAGTAAAAAGGGTTGTTGTATTTGTGTACATTTTTTTTCAGTTCTTCCATTCTATGCTGGATATTTTCATCTGAATGTTGGAGTCTTTTGTATGTCGGCAAACATTTTTCGATATTCTTCTACTATGTCAGCCGAATTTTTTTTTGACTCTTGGAAAGATTCCATATTCACCTCATGCTCTTGTTGAGGGTCAAGATTTTCGGCTGTTCCAAATCTTCATCTAGTTCTGTGAAGTTAGTTTCCAAAGGAAGGACTTGTTCGTTTCCTTCAGGCTCTTCTAGCTGTTGTTGCTGAACTATTTCTTCCATGTCTGGTTGTATCTGAACTTCTTCCTGTGGAGTTTCTTGTACCTCATCTGCTGGCATTTCATATATTCCGAGACCATTTTTAACAATTTCCCTATCTACGTCATCCGCATTCATAAGCTTTTGTTCTTTCGTTCCGTCTCTATTTTTTACGCGTTTCATGACGAAAGTTGAATTGTCATTTAGCTCTGACATCAAATATCTCGGAGTAAATTCATCCATGTCATTTGGATGATATGCTATTAAATCATATCCCTTAGCGAGCTTGTATTTTCCAGGTTTGAGATTATATCCGTTTTGGTGCTGAGCCATAAAGCTAAATAGGTTCGGGTCAGTATTTCCTTCCTTGAACTTTCTAATAGCTTCTTTATATCTGTCACTAAAGTCAACAGTATCTGGGAAACCACACTCTTCTTTAAGCATTTTTAAGAATTCTTGGTTTCCTTGTTCTCTACTTCTTTTATGTCCTTGCTCTGTTTGTGGTTGTTGTGGTGCAGTGTTTTGAACTGTTGGTTGTGGTGCAGTGTTTTGAACTGTTGGTTGTGGTGCAGTGTTTTGAACTGTTGGTTGTTGTGTTGGTTGTTGTGTTGGTTTTGGTGCATGCCTGTGTCTGTGTCCATGTGACGATGTAAATGTTTTAGGTAGTCCTGGTGCAGGTGCTTCTCTTGGAGGGTTTGGTGGTATATAAGTTCCACCAGCTGGCACATATGTTCCATCTGCAGCGTAATGTCCTACCTGACTTTTCGTTTTTAAGAAAGCATTTACTAGGTCTGTTTTGGTCTGTTGTAACTCTTTTTCTTGACTTTTCACAACAGTTGCTCTAACGGCGTCATAGGCACTTTGAACTGCCTGTCTCGTTGCTGCATCTGTTATTTTCGTCATATTTTGTGCTACTTCTCTTAACTCGTTGTCGAAACCTTCAGACTTCAGTTTCTTTCCAGATGAGAAGTCGTTCACTTGTTTCACCTTACTATGAAGAGCTTCGAAGGCGTTCTTAAAGTCAGCATTTGTTAAAGCTTCATTTGAACTATCTTCATCCGCTTGTATTTTTGTCCTTATTGACCCTATAAGCTGGGCTGCTTTAGCGTTGGCTTGGGCATCTAACCAGTCATTGTTAGCTTTTATATATTCTGCGCTTTTCATTGCCTTTTGCATGGCTGCGTCGTTATTTTTACTTTCTTGTGCTAAGTTTTCATACTGTACGGTTTGGTTTTGCAACTGTAAAAGTTTTTCTGCCTTTACATTTGCTTCAACTTCTTTTTTATACTCATCGCTATCCATATATGTCTTCAGGGCTTTTTGTTTTATCTCTTCATCTTTCAGTACTTTATATCGAGTAGTATGGTTTTTCAAATTTACAACATCTTGTTCCATTTTTGCTACTTCTGCTGCTTTTTCTGACACTTTTTTCGCATATTCCTCTGTACTTAGTTCTTTCAGTTGTTCTTCTTTCTTCTTTTTCTCTACGTTTAACTCATTGAGTTTCTTTGTGTGTCTGTCATATTCTAGTTTCTTTTCGTTTTCACTTATTTGCTTCTGTATGTCTATGTTTGACTTTTTGACATCTGTTATTTGATTTTTGAGTGAACTCAAATTCATTTGACTTTGAGGGTTATAGGCTGTTCCGTCTGCAGCTCCACCATAGCCTGCCATTTTCGCTAAAAGTGCCGCTCTTAAACCTCCACTCTGTGCACCAACAACTCGGTTTAAAAGCATAGGATTGCTTGACATTTGTTGCAACATAGTGGGGTCATTCAGCATTTGTTGTTGCAACTGTTGTTGTGGTGTCAGTTTTACTATTGGATGTTTCAATGCTCTCTTCCTCTTACGTATATTCTTACGTAGCTTACGTGGCATTTTAAGTGAAGTTAAAAAGCGGTTTTTGACAGATGTTTTGTTGTGACTTCTTCGTAAAGACTTTGTTGAGACTTCTTCGTAAATGAGTGTAAATGACCCAAAAATATATTTTAGGGTAGAAGGGTATATCTACCCCGTTTTCTACCCTCATTTCTACCCTCTTGAATTTTCATGAATTTCTTCGTAAAGACTTTGTTAAGACTTCTTCGTAAAGACTTTGTCAAGATTTCTTCGTAAAGACTTTGTTGAGACTTCTTCGTAAAGACTTTGTTGAGATTTCATCGTAAAGACTTTGTTAAGATTTCTTCGTAAATGACCCTAGTAGTATATTTTTGGTGTAAATTTCATGAAAATTCAAGAGGGTAGAAAAGAGGGTAGAAAACGGGGTAGATATACCCTTCTACCCTAAAATATATTTTTGGTGTAAATTTCATGAAAATTCAAGAGGGTAGAAAAGAGGGTAGAAAACGGGGTAGATATACCCTTCTACCCTAAAATATATTTTTGGGTCATTTACACTCATGAACTTTCTTGTCTATGTTTTGTTAAGATTTCTTCGTAAAGACTTTGTTGAGATTTCTTCGTAAAGACTTTGTCAGACTTCATCGTAAAGACTTTGTCAAGACTTCTTCATAAAGACTTTGTCAGACTTTTCATAAAGACTTTGTCAAGACTTCTTCATAAAGACTTTGTCAAGACTTCTTCGTAAAGATTTTGTCAAGACTTCTTCGTAAAGACTTGTCAAGACTTCTTCGTAAAGACTTTGTCAAGACTTCTTCGTAAATGTTTGTTAAGACTTCTTCGTAAATGTTTTGTTAAGACTTCTTCGTAAAGACTTTGTCAAGACTTCTTCGTAAAGACTTTGTTGAGATTTCTTCGTAAATGTTTTGTCAAGACTTCATCGTAAAGACTTTGTCAAGACTTCTTCGTAAATGTTTTGTTAAGACTTCTTCGTAAATGTTTTGTTAAGACTTCTTCGTAAAGACTTTGTCAAGACTTCTTCGTAAAGACTTTGTTGAGATTTCTTCGTAAATGTTTTGTCAAGACTTCATCGTAAAGACTTTGTCAAGACTTCTTCATAAAGACTTTGTCAAGACTTCTTCATAAGACTGTCAAGACTTCTTCATAAAGACTTTGTCAAGACTTCTTCGTAAAGACTTTGTCAGACTTCTTCGTAAAGACTTTGTCAAGACTTCTTCGTAAATGTTTTGTTAAGACTTCTTCGTAAATGTTTTGTTAAGACTTCTTCGTAAAGACTTTGTCAAGACTTCTTCGTAAAGACTTTGTTGAGATTTCTTCGTAAATGTTTTGTCAAGACTTCATTTATACTAAACATCTTCGGGGCTAGAGGGCACGAAGTGCCTGGAAGCCCCACTACCTTTTTTTTTTTTTTTTTTTTTTTTTTTAATATGTGTGCAAAATTATTATCTTTTGGAAATGATGCAGAGCAAAATAATAATACGGGCAAAAAACAGTGAATGATCTTAAAACATAGATTCATTTAATATTATTGGAAAATTGTTTACTGACACAATCTAAAATAATGCAATAAGTTATGAAATATCGGTATATATAAATGTATTTTTTACAAAGTTTAGAATTTATACAAATTTATTACTATATCAATATGTTACATCGCCATGGAATTGTATTAATAATATCCATGAGTCTGATTAGACCGAAAAATTAAATTATGGATCAAAGGATCGTTTAAATGAAAAGATTTTAGGATTTCTTGAATTAACTTTAAAAATATAATATGAATGTTAATAAAATGGGATTAACTTGTGCTCAATAATTTGACGCAATCTGAAATTCGAATTTAAGATAGATTTAAAAAGAAAAAAAGTTAATGGATACAATGGTGACTTCAAAATGAAGCATAAAAAATTTCAAGCAATTAACTAAATTGAATTTAATCAGAATCATGCCAAGTATTGCAAGATAAACTATATTTAACTTTACAAAACAATAGCTTCAGAAATATCTGTTTCAATTTAAGTGCTTTACAATTTGCTCACAAAGAAAAATTCAATTAATAAGTTTTTTATATATTTGAATCAATATAATATTCGTTTATATTTATTCTATGCTGTAAAATTCTGTAATTGATTTCAAATGTTTACATTTACTATTAATAATACTCCATCGATTAATATCAAAAATTGCAGCAATCAAATATTCTAAATCAATTCTTCATTTGAATTGACCAACAAAAAAATCTAATCGTATCTATCAATAAGCGGTAAAAAAGAATTAATATTTTCCTATTTATGAGTTTTAATGACACTGAAAAAAAAATTCTTTGAATGATGAAACCTCTCACCCCAACTATGCGTAGGACTCGAAGCCAAAGTTCAACTGCCTATTTTTCAACACTAAGTGAAGGTAAAAGTCATCTTCCTGCTCTTGAAGTAAGTCCCTTTAGAAGGAAGAGTTGTAATAAAGTAATTTCGTGTCCCAAAGTTTACAATATAGGACAAAAGAGGCATTTCCCAGATGATGTTACTCCAGTTATCCTTAATCTTTGCTTTCCTTATCATATTATCCGTGAAGAATATGCATTTCCTACTTTACCGAAGCTTCCATCAATCAACGAATCAAACTTCGCCAAGATCTTTGTAGACAAAATAAATATATGCAGCAAACTATGTGACTACATGATCTAAGATTTCGAAAAAAATGCTAAAATTATTAAGCTCCACACTCTTAGGGAGTTCGCAGAATTTTCGATGAACCATATTTGCAACATGAAATATGTTGTTGATCTATTTGAAATGGTTTCAACAAACATATTTAGAAAAATACCACCTTATCCAGCTCTTTATGAAAATATTTCCACGGATTTTTCCGCAACGGACTTATCATGGGAACATATCAAGCTTTGCTATTTGATATTGATTAGAATTTTACCTCAAATTCCAACAATTGACTCTATTTTCATTAACAGAATTGTTTCACGTCTTTACACTCCGCTTACAGTTGAGCAAGATCAAATTACATCATTTCTATCTGTTTGTATTACAGAATTCGCTTATACAAGAAAATTTATCAGAAGCGAATTACTTAAAACTCTTGTTGAGTATTACGATCTTCATAGATATCCATTTTCAATTGCTCCAGCCCTTACTCTTATCGCCAGGCACTTTTCCGAATTGAAAATCACTTCCCAAGACTTTTTAGTTTACATTGCTCCACTTTTATCAGCGCCTCACCTCAAGTTCTTCTCAAACCAGTTCCAGAAAGTCGCCAGCGTTGTTTTGTCGAATAATCAAAATTCTGGTTTCCAAATTTTCGACAAAATTGTGAAATTCTGGCCGAAAACTAACATTGAGAAGCAAGCGTGTGCAGTCCGCATCATTATTGACATTTGTGAGCTTCTTCCTCCCGATCAATTCAAACAGACCGTTTCGAAGCTCTCTCAGATCTTTAATGATGCTGTTTCGAGTCCGAACTCCGATGTTGCTGAGCAATGCCTGATTATTTGGGATAGACAGAAGCTTTTGTCGAATATCCAGTCAGATAACTACTCTTTGATACCGTTGATCATTAATTCGTTGATCAACACTTACTACACTCACTGGTCTGCATCAGTTCAGAACAGCGCCTCTGCCGCTTTGAAGATTTTGAGCGAATTCTGTCCGAAAGTCGTCAGAAACTGCATGATGCAGCAGACGAAGATAAGTGTTGATGCAAATGAGTATTACCACTCTTCCTGGATAAAAATTGCGAAAAAAGCTGGTGAACACGACATGAACATGGATATCTTCTCAAAACTCGAAAATATCAATAACGCTTTCCCACCTGAGACAATTATGTTCAGAAGAAACTTTTCTTTTAGTCCTGAGCACTAGAGATTATTTTATTTTTCTTTTCATGTTTTATATTTTGTTTGTATTTGTTTATAAACATGATCTGTTGAATTTTTAAACTTATCAAATGATGTTTTTTCTTAAGAAATGTTATATAATTTAAATTATAATGTTATAATAAATATTTTTTTGTCTTTTCAACACAAAATAATTTTAGTTCTGATGAATTAAATTTTAAGGGTGCACCCGTATGTACGTTTATTTGAGAGGAGGAGGATTACCCTCTCAATTTTGAGGGATTCGTTAGTTTATAGGGTTGTTAAAAATATCAAAAATTAGCGTTTTGAAGACACCATGGTGTCTTATAATTTTCCCTTCCTTATTGGCGTGTAGAAATCAATGCGCCAATAGATTGAAGAAGAAGAATTGTTTTTCTCTTAATGAACTTTAATCCTTTTGATATAAGAATATTAAAAACATTAATATAATTTCGATTTCGGAAATTAAATTTCCAAATTTTTTGTCGATTTCGGAAATAACAGGATCCCGCATCCAACACGCAACAACAAAACACAAAACACACTTTTTGGTTCTTTCATTGTTTTAATCGTAATTTATGTAATACATGATTTGGATAAATTTTACAAAAATAGAACCTATATTATATTCTTTTCAAAGATTCTTGCAAATCAAAAAAAATAATTGTATTTTAAAAAACGATCAAATTATCCTTTCATTATTTTAAACTTAAATTAGTTTTTATGATTGACTAAAGCAATCATATTTATTCATCATTAAATAAACAAAAAAATAATATTTGAGAGTTATTTCAAAAAAAACGCATTGAATTTATTAATTTGTCTCAATTTCAGTATTATAAATTTTTATAATTTCAATATTTGAAATACACTTTTTAATATTTCAATATTTGATATTTCAATGTTTTTAAGTGGTCTCAAATTGAGCTTCTCAAATATAAGTTGGCCTATTCAAATAATAAATTAAATAATATTTAAAATAATAAATAAAAGTAAGGGTTTCGTTTTGCTAAAATTGTCACTTTTATAGCATATTTGTTTTTGGATGTTTTGCGAAACCAAAAAAAAAAACTATGATATACAATGTGTGTGTAAAAAAAATCTTTATTTACTAGTTAAAAAATCATTTGGTATTGATCAAGTTATTTTTTCTGGATAAGATATTATATGGATAATTGGATAGAAAATACAATTATATAATCTTGTACCTGGTTTAATTAAGCTAATTGTCATCAGAAACTTGTAATTTTTATGAATTTCAGATTTTCTTTTCATTACTGCTTTTCTTAATAGGTCAAGTTCTTATTTACGTTATAAAGTATGATATTTACAAATATCAAGTTATCGTGTTTTTTGAGAAATTATGAGAAACAAACAAAAATGAAAAAGATAGGAATAGCAATGAATAGTGATGTGGGTATAGAAAATGTAAGAGATATGAATGCAAAGCAATCAGTATTTAGGACATTGACCATAGATTCGAAAAAAAATGCTGCATATTGAGCGAAAAATGATTATATTATAAGGCTGTCATTTAAAGCATAATGAAACTATTCCCTTTTCATTTTAATCGAATAAGATAGTAAAGATTTTTGAATTAGCTAGAAACTGATGAGATGTTTTCACAAATCAGATTTTTAATCTCTATAATGCATAATTCACTCAATATCTCAATTTTGATATTGCGAGATATTTTTGCTATCGGTTTCGCACTTTTGACACAATAGCAAGAGGGTTCTATAAGCATTATTATCAACGTAGAATCTGAATATCATATCAGAAAATGTCGCAAATCTGACATTTACCCGACAAAATAGCAAAAATAATTGAATACTTTTCGCAAAAACTTTAAAAATCGATAAAAATGAAATATAGATATTAAAGAGACTTTTTATATAATATTCATAAAGATTTTCCAAAAATATGATACCGCAAAATAAAAAAGTGACGTCTTGAGTGGAGTCAAAGGTCGAAATTGCTAGCTAAATGTTTTTTTAGCGAAATTGCGTATTGTACGTTTTTTTCGCAAAACGAAACCCTTAATAAAAGTGATTGAGGTCATAGCAAAACGGCTGTTTCAGTCATTAATTCTTAAAAATAAAAAGGGTAAAAACTAAATACAATGGGTAAAATTCAATAGTGTCTGTGCTATCGTTCAATTTGAAGGTGTCTTTTGAAACCGCAAGACACATTGAATTTTTGAATAGTGTATTATGGTTTGACAGACACCAATGAAAAAAATAAAATGATATTTATTTTAAATATATAAGATCCTTATATAAAATATAAATATTTTATCGTTTTATTTTCTTGTTTTAGAAATGTTTTTTATTGAAAAATCAATAAAACTAACTCCAAAATAAAATTTTTGATTTAAAGACACTATGATGACACCAGGCAAATCTTCCAAGACACCTATCGTCGGGAATCTAACAACCCTATTAGTTTATTTTCTCGATGAATATGCAATAAAATTTGATTTTTACCTTATCAATATACTTCATATAATATACACATGTTCGTGTAAAAACTTTTTCCCAAAATCCTCAGGAATTAAGGGATTTTTGAATTTTGAGAATTTTTTTCGAATTTTTTCGAAAAAAAAATATTTCAGAACAGCCTTAACGGCTAAGATTTAGGAACAATGTTAAGTATCAAAAAGAAAGGAGGTCTGATATAGACAACATATATCGTTGAAGGTTGAAAAAATCTCTAATATTTGAGCCCAAAATTTCAAATTTTAATTTTTTGAAAAAAGAGGCCACCCGTATGTACGTTTATTTGAGAGGAGGAGGATTATATTTTTGAAAGGGTGAAACATTATGAATATGTTAATTATATAATAATATGTATTATTAAAAAAAAAAAAAAAAAAAAAAAAAAAAAAGGTAGTGGGGCCTCCAGGCACTTCGTGCCCTCTAGCCCCGAAGATGTTAGTATAAAATGAGTTTAGTATAAAATGAGGTTTTTTTGTAAGGGGGGCCTTCCAGGCACTTCGTGCCTTCTAGCCCCTAAAATTTTTGTAGAGAACTCAAAATAGTATAACTATAAACCGGACAAGTAAGGGTCTATCGTCGCTACAGAAAAGTTACGTGTGTTCCAAGGAAGTATACTTTGAGAAGCCTTTTCTCCATTTTAAAACAAGATAGGACGGTTATTTTACAAAACTGACAAGAACTTAACCGAGTAGTTTTCATGTTTTGTCACTTTTCAGGAAAAAACATTTTTATTATATATATAAAATGAATTTTACAAAACCACCACTACCCTTCTTTGGAAATAAGAGTAGATGTAAAGATATTCTATTGAGAGAACTTAAGAAACTACCGAATGGTCTAACATTTGTAGATTTGTTCGGTGGAAGTTTCTATATATCTCATCTGTGCCATACCGTATTCCCAAACTCAAAGATTATATGCAATGACTTCGACAACTATATGAACCGTCTCAAACATATACCAGACACTAACAAAATATTGAAAGAGTTAAAAGAAAAGATACCTATAGGTAAGATGGAACGTATACCATTAGATAAGAAAAATATTGTAAGAGAGGTTTTGAAAAAAGCAGAATATATAGACTGGGATAGTATATCTGCTAGACTATTATATAGTGGTTCTATAAGAGTTCATGACATTGAAACACTTATGTCAAAAGTTTTATATCTTAACTATAAAAATGTTTTCAAAGAGAACATAGAAAAATATACTGAGGGTATAGAGTTTGTGAGATGTCATTGGACAGAGTTGTATGAAAAATATAAAGACAAGGAAAATGTTTTCTTTATAGTGGACCCGCCGTTCTATAACACATGGGATTTTCAATACCAAGTAGACTGGACTTTGAGAGACTCTTTAGAAACTTTAGACGTTTTACATAACCATCCATGCTTTTACTTTACATCCGATAAAAGTGGTTTGGAAACCGTTATGAGATGGTTAGGGGACATACATGACTATGAGTTTAGATATGACAAGATAGAATATGAGAGAGGTCCTATAAACCGGAGAAAGTGTCACAACAAAGAAATTTTATTGGTAAGTAAATGTGGTTTGAAATAGGACTACTTGTTTTAGGTTTTTTCCATTGTGTCATTTACTTATTTGACGTGGCAGAAAGATATAGAGAATATGAAGATGAACCAATACCTGCAAATGTTCAGTATATGTACTCGTAAGAGATATTTTTATCTAATATTAAATGGACGCACAGAACTTAGCGAATGCACAGCAACCTGGACAACCAAACCCAGAGAATATTCCAAATGAAGTTAGAATACAAACTGCAATGGCAAACTATGGTCAAGTGCCAACAGATGTACAAATGCAAACTGCCATGTCAAATGACGCTGCGTTAGGTTTGCCACCATGGTATGCAAATATGAGATGGAAAGAGTTTTATACAAACCCTGAAGTGGGATATAAACAACTCTATGCAGATGACGCGAACACAGGAGTTGACCCGGAATATGTTTTCTACCAGAGGAGAAATAGAATGTATGAGCTCCAGTTAAAAAATGCAATGGAACTCAACAGGAAACGTAAGAGACTAGGCGGACATTAGATTTTTACATATAGTAAAATGGGTTTCTTTGGAAGAATAGGAAACTTCTTTCGAAATGTTGGAAGAGGTATATGGAATGGAATAAAATCTGTCGGAAGAGGAATTTGGAACGGTGTCAAAAATATTGGTAAAAGAGTAGGTCAGTTTGTTGGTATTATACCTAAAGACCCTGAACCAGAAGAACAAGCTCCTGTTATACAACAGCCTGAACCTGCACCACAGTCTAGTTGGCAACCAAATCCAACACCTCAACCGTATTAAAAAATTATATTTTTACCGTTCGATAGTAGTTGTATATGAAACTAAGTTCTAAGTAAAACGCATGGTATAATGGAATTATTCTCTTTCTTCCATCTGTAGTAAACCATACTTGAAAGTCTGAAATACTTCCACTCGGCGGTTCATATAGCTTTGTAGGTTTTTCGTAAAAGTCATTTGCCAAGCATAAGAAAGAGTTTTGTGCACCAGAAAATGAAGCATGAACTATAATAGCATCTTGGTCGAAAACATTTTCATATGTTCCATTAGGGTTTTCGACTTCATAAAAGTTCGGGTGTACTGGATATGCTGCAGGCTGATTTAACATCCTCAAAAATCTATACCATGCCAAGTTGTTATATTTTGTAGAAATATAAACGTTTTCTCCAAGGTCTTCTATTCTATTGATTTTAACAGTTGCATTTTTCCTGTCATATATAATATCGAGATGGTACTCTCCTTCGTCAATGTTGTACTGTTTTGCATATTCGAGATAGATATCGTTTATTTTTTCTTGAAAAGCTTGAAGAGTTGTTTCTAAGTTTACAAGCAAATTCACTTGTAAAAGTTTTCCCTGTTCAAATTTCTCATACGTACGTTTTTCTTTGTTATAGTATCGAACTTCAAAACCGACCGTAAATGGGAAACCATGTATGGCTTCTGAAATGAACTTCATTCTACGAAAGCCAACAGCTTTTGTGACGGATGGGTCTCTTAACCATCTTAGTGGGTAGTCAAAACGATAGCCTTCATGCTTTACGGTCTCTGTCTCAAACTTTTGACCGACATTAGTAAAAAGTTCATCTAATGGTTTAGTTGTAGCAACTCTTGAATTTTCTTTTTCTATTGAAAGCATTTTTTATCTAGAATAAAAATGTCGAAAGAAACAGCGTCTATGAGAGAAATACAACACAACCGACAACTCATTATACAAGCTCTAAATAAGAACACAACAAACTTTTCAAACTATTCTAAGATATCTGAGTCATTGAAAGAAGGAAACTTAAAACTGACATTAAACCCATTGACAGATGAGTTTCTGTTTCAAGACAAGAAGAACAATACTGTCTGTATAAATCCAACAAAAGGAACTTTAAACGAGAAGCCTATAGATGAACTTCTTTTGAAAGCAGATATTGACAACAAAGCTGACAAAGAGTATGTCATTGAAAAAGTTCAAGAAGAACATGACAGAGCAGATGCAACATATGCAACAAAAGAGGATGTTGAAAAGAAAGCTGACAAAACATATGTCAACAGTGAGTTAGCATGTGTGACTAGTGCGTTAGTGAAGAAGGCAGATAAGGAATATGTGGATGAAAAAGACAATGAAATTAAAGAAAGGGTTGAATGGTATAATGAACGGACATCGAAGATTTTAAAAACGAAAGCTGATACAGGATGGGTTTCAGGATGTTTAGACCTTAAAGCCGACAAGAACCATACACATACCATTGCAAATATTACAAACTTACAAGAAACCTTAAACAGGAAAAGTGACGTTGGACATACACATAGCTTCTTCTCAACTGTTGGTATAGAAAGTATTTTAGGAATGATTGAAGAAACTGGTGGGGGTGGATTATATTTTAAACCTCCTAACTTTCCAGAAGGTTTAACATCGGATAAAGACATTAGATGTAGAAATGTCTATGTCATGGAGGATGAAAAAAAAGTTAAATTCACTGCTCAAGATTTATATGATAAAAAAGCTGACAAAACAGAGCTTCAAACATTAAAGACAGAAATACTTCAAACACTATATCCTATAGGTTCTATTTATACGTCAATGAACTCTACCAGACCAGAAGTAGTACTTGGTTTTGGAACTTGGACTCAAATAGTCGACAGGTTTTTGTATTGTGCAAACTCTTCAAAGGAAACAGGTGGAAGTAAAACGATTTCAGGTGAAAACTTACCTGCACACAGTCACTACATAAATTTAAGTACATCTGAAGCAGGTTTGCATAGGCATAAATATTGGGGTTGGTCAACAATGACAAAAGGTAAAGGATATGATGTTAAAGACGACGTTCAGTTTGCTATAAATGGTTCCTGGGATGACACTTGGAGAGAAGGAGACCATACACATCGCGTTTCAGGGTATACGCAAACAACGGGACAAAGTAAAGACTACATGCCACCTTACATGACAGTTTACGCATGGTATAGAAATGCTTAGTCGTCATTTTCAACTTCTTTAGCATATTCGTCAGGAGTTGTCTTATATTTGTTAGGAACTGTCTTTGAAAGTATACCACCTTGAACTTTGACAAGTTTGAAACGAGGTCTGACAATAGTAGTTTTATCTTCTGCTTGCAGTCTGTACATTTTGCCATGTTTGCCTAAAACTTCATAATATTCTCTTGTATACTTTCTTCTATTTTTACGAACACGAATGTGAGTACCTGTCGGGTACTTGTTGTTGTCATAGTCAATAGTATTTTCATATGGGTCGCGTTTAGGTATTTCTATTTTTACTTTGTCACCTTTCTGAAGTTTGAAGCCCGGCATTCTTTCTTGTTCATCCCTTTTGACTAAATTGTTAAATATATAGTCTTTCTCTAAGTCAGGGTTGTTTTTCATTTCTTCGGGGGAGTGGTTTCCCAAACCTTTTTGTTTACGGCTATTGTAAATATTTAAAACTTGTCTCATCTTTGCCATGGAGAAGTGTCTGTACTTGTCGTCATATGACATCTCACCTACCTCACCACCTTGTGGTTGGTTTAAGTCTCTTAAGATTTTTATACAACTGTCAATGACACCAAGAGCAGAATGGTTTTGGTCGACAATGAAATATTGGTTTACATTTTTTGAACGCAGATAGTTTTTAATATCGTCTGATTTGAAAGAACTTTCATAGTCAGACGATAGTTTTGTTGGATGGTATTTGTCAACGAATATTGTCAAAGCAGTTTTCACATCTAAAATATTTTTGGACTGTAATGGTATGGCTTCACAGTATCTTGTGTTTTGACCAACAAATATTAGCCAGTATGGTGGTCCATCTTCTCTATACCTCGGAATGTTTTCCAAGATATCCATAAACCAAGCATTTGGTGTTGAACTAAAGATTTTTACCATGAGTGCTTTCTTTGTTGCCTTAGAAACATAGGGGTCCTTGTTTGAATTCGTCATTTTTAACCCATAAGAAATGGGTTTATTTGGCGCATTAGCAGGAGTCGCATCCAGATTTTTGCCCGCAGTGGGAACAATAGCCAGAGGTGTATTTGGAGTTGGAAGGAAGATTTTGAGTACATTAGGTATACTTAAAGAGAAAGCACAACCTATTATACAAACTGTACAGAAAGGTTGGGATGTAGCACGAGATGCAACAAATCTTATTCCAAATCCTGAAACAAGAGGAAAAGTTCAAGGATGGATGGACAATGTAGGAAGACAAGCAGGAAACTACTATAACAAAGCAAATGACTACTATAACCAAGCAGGGCACTATATGGACCAAGGTGAAAGATTCTTTAACAGAGGATATAACCATGCACAACAGTGGGTAAACAATAACCAACCTCAACCGCCTCAAACGTGGGGAATGTAAAATTTTTTACTGAGATGAAATGAACAATACAGCTTTGAGACAAATGGGTTCAAGATGGATTTGTCGACTTCCAGCAGTTACACCACCACGTGTTTGTCAAGTTCTTCCTATACCTCAGGAAGTTTTAGACCGACTTAAAAAACCTAAACAACCAGTTGAAAACAAACCAAACTAAAATTTTTTACTGAGATGAAATGACGGAAGAAGTTGAAACGGTAGATTTGACACCACAAACAAAAAGTTCAGAACCATTGTCAAAACCTGTCAAAGAACTTACAGATGAAGAGAAAAATTCAATAATAGAAAATGCCAGATCTGGAAATACAAACTCTAACTACAAAGTCACTTTTCATAAAAATGGAACGGCTAGTATCTCAAAAAAGAAACAGACTCTCACAAATAAAATATTGAAGTCTGAAGGAGCTAAAGAGACAACAGATGGAAAAGTTTACTTCACTGACCAACAGTTCATTATAGAACATCTCATTGACTTAGAGTCGAAATATTCTAAACTTTACAACAAACACAAAAAGTTGAAAGGAAAACAAAAACAAATGGCATATGATATTTATGAAGATGTTGACGACACAACTGTTCCAGCAAGTGAGGTAAAGTCAGAGGAACCAAAAAGTGACGAAAAACCAATAGAAGAAGGTGAGCCAAAAACTGAAGATAAACCAAAACCAAAGTTTAGTTTCCAAACTAAACCAAGTCAACCTTCATTAGCTGGTATGGGTTGGCGTCAAAGACTTATGGCAGCAGGTGGTTATGTTAAGTAAAGAAAAAACATTTTTTTATTTTTATAAAAATGCCCCCATATAGAATGGATAGAAAATCTGCTAGAATAAAAGCAGAGTTGCAAAGATATGGTTGGAAAGTTTCGAAAAAGTTTAAATATAGGAAGGGAAGACCCATAAAAGTCTATGACAAATTGTCTGGTCTTCGCTATGAAATGGATTTGGAAACAGCACGTGCAAATTATCCAAACAGACTAGAGAGGTTAGAAGAAGAACGTCTTATGGACATGCCTTTCGATGTTAGTGAACCTCAAGTTGAAGGACACGACGGCTTTGCCAGATTCTACTGGAAACATGACGAACAATTGTATCCTTTGAGAAGGAAAAAAGGAAAAGGTGAAGACGCACATGCTCCCATGGAAAGAACAAGATATGCATATGAAAAGTATCGTGAAGTTAGAAGTAAAATTACATCTGGTCGAACCTTTACAGTAAACTTTGACGAAGGAAAGAACAAAGAAGGCTTCATGGGAGTACTTGCTGCCATACAAGACGGAAATAAGAAAGGATACAATCTCAGATTGACCATAACAGATTTGGACGGTCATATATACTATGCACATGGCAATGAACAAACAGCCGCACAACTTCTTGACGCTTTCAAGACTACAAAGAGAGAACAAATGGTTGACTCCGACTCAGACATCCTGAATGCAATTGAAGGAATTGCAAGTGTAAAGTTCGAATGGTACCAACCTAACCCTCAAGCAGTCAGACAACATGCTGGTTATTTCCCGTTCAGAAATAAGTCTAACATTGACTTGACAAGGTATGGAATTTACAATTCAATTGAAACAATTGTCAATGAACCTTGTATTCTTACATGTCTCAGGAACTCTGGTCTTGTTACAGATGAGAAGATGAAGTATCTTGAGTCATGTGTGAAGACAAGGTACATTCTCAGAGGTCAATTGACAAAAGTTGCACCGTTGGCAAATGTGAATATCCGAGTTAACATTCCTACAGCTAAAGGTTCTTCACACGATGACTATGTTGTTGACAAAGATTTACCATGGTTGAAGATTGTACTTCTCCACAACCACTTCATGTTGAACGAAAGTCTTACAAACCCATTGTTCGGAAAAGGTAAGTGCAACATTGTCAGAGCTGTAAACATTCTTTTCGAGAAAGGTTTGTTGGAACCGATTCCAGATGACAAGCTGACAGAAACTTTTGTACCAAAAGACGAAACAAACTTTTCATTGTTAGCAAGACCTGTGGTTGTTCCAGACAAAGTTCTAGTACAAAAGAAGTACACAGTTCCAAAAGGAGTTGGATTGTTCGGATACCAACCTGAACCAGAAGAACTTCCAATGAGGTTGCAAGAACTTCAAGATGCTATAAACAAACTTCCATTGAGGCATCCGATCGACGTCAAATTGTATTGGAGAGCATCTGAGTTAGGTCAGAAGGTTTTATATGAAACTGGCTGCTTCGACGATGTTTATGAGATAACAGGCGAAGTTTCTCAGAAGATAAGAGACTCACTTGAATTTCCACGAACTGGGCCGATTGGTTGCGACAAGTTTGACTCAGACGAAAAAATATACTATGTCGACCTTAACGCTGCGTACATGAGGTTTGTCCAATATATTCCGACTGGAATTCCAAACGAAGATGGTGAGTTCCCGGGAAGGAACTATACAGTTGGAAAAGTCATACAACAACTGTATGATATTAGGAAAGCTTCAAACCCCAAACTTGCAATGACATTGAAATTACTTATGAATTCGACATGGGGATATTCCATTAAGAAACCTCAAGCGATGAAGAGTAAACACTATGAGAAGGTCGACAACTTTGTTGAAAGGTTCTCTCCTTTTGTCTTGAAGTACGAATTTACTCAAGGTCAAAGTGGCTTAGTAACCACATTAAAACCTATTGTCGAACATTGGTCTTACCCTCAGTTCGCAAAGGCAGTCCTTGACAACTACAACAAATTCTTCTCCGAAGTTAAATCCAAAGTGAAGGTATACTATGAGAACATCGACGCACTCATGACGAACGAAGAAGGATACAACAAACTCATTGAAATGGGTTTAGTCGGTGAGAAGATGGGCTGTTTTAAGCTAGATAAGGTATTTTCCGAAGTTCATGTAATATCGAAAAGGAAATATTGGGGTATGCTTGAAGACGGCACAGAAATAAAACATTGCATGAAATAAAAAATTGCATGAAATAAAAAATTGCATGAAATAAAACATTGCATGAAATAAAAAATTGCATGAAGTAAAAACGTTTTTAAAACAGTATATTTTTACATATATTAAATGCTTCAGGTTGAAAAACAAAGAACAAAAGTAGCAGATACAAAACCGTTAGACTATATCTTTACAAATGCTGGTAGGAATATATCAGATGAAGAAATTTCATCCGGATCATACAGGTTTAACTATCCAATTCGCTGGCTTCAAAGTCCTTCAGATGCAAAGGCAATAGGATTTAGAAGAGTTTTGTTTTCAAATAGAACTAACGCGTTTATGTTCGCAGTATATTTTCATGGGCAGTATAAAGGTTCTGATGGTCTAATAGAAAAATTTGACGAAATGAAAATCTTTACTATTCGTTCAGACGAAAGTCTTGAGAAGACTCTAAATGACTTTCAAACTCAAATAAACAAATACTACTGGGAATTTCAAGAAAAATACCACTCTTTACTAAACGGAACTTACTATCTGAAACTAGAATATGATAAGATGAATTCAACCGTTTCATTTCAAAAGATTGAAATTAACCCTCCAAGAGATACAGAGTTTTTATATTGGGGAGTAGACAAACGTTCTTGGGCACAATTTCTTCGGTTACTAAACCAGAACGAACCATTGCCACCAGATGGTCCATTTAAATTTATACTTCCACCAGCAGATTTGACAGTTTATAGAAACGTGTTTGACCCTCAAAATGTTATATGTCATGCAAGTTTCAGTTCAAGCAACAACAGTTTTCTTTGTATTGGTAAGGACTTTTATGACTTTGCTTCTAAATTCTACGAACCACCTAGTAACAGTTTCTCTGACTTTCAAGTTTGGTTCACACAAACGGTGTGCAGCATATTATACATTGTACTATGACTTTTATCTCGAATTGTCTTTCATATACAACTACGGAAAAGTGCTGAAAAAGTATTGAAAAATGAGTTTTTGGTTGAAAAAAGAGGTGGAACCAAAAGTGGCTCGACCTCAAAACAAGCATTTTGTGAAGAATATACCAACCGCCGGAATTCCGGCGGTTGCTTTTTATACAAAATTCAACAGGTGAATTTTCATGAATTTCCTTAAGATAGAAAAAAATATATTTTAGGCGACCAGGTCACTCGGTCACTCGGTCACTCGGTCAACTAACATCTTTTTGAAAATGGTGACAACATGACATTTTGACAACAACACAGGAAATAGATTTCATCGTATATGTTTTGTCATGATTTCATCGTACATGTTTTGTTGAGATTTCATCGTAAATGTTTTGTTGAGATTTCATCGTATATGTTTTGTCATGATTTCATCGTACATGTTTTGTCGAAACTTCATCGTACATGTTTTGTCGAAACTTCATCGTAATGAGCGTAAATCAGACAAAAATATATATTTTGGTTTTTTTAAAAAAAATATTTTTTTATTTTTATTGTAAGAACAGTATGACAGTCGAAGCAAAAACGTTCACGAACAAATCTAATGGCGAAACATTCACAAAAGGCACTTACAACGGTATTGAAGTCTTACGTAGAGACAAGGATGGTTATATAAATGTAACAAATATGTGTCAGCAGTTTAGGAAGGACTTTAGAAAGTTGTTGGAAAATAAGTCCTGGGAAGAGTATTTTGAGGCATTTTGTGAAGAATATACCAACCGCCGGAATTCCGGCGGTTGCTTTTTATACAAAATTCATGCAGGAATTCCGGATGAAATCAAACAGGTTAGAGGAACGTATGTAGACCCAAGACTTGTAAACTATATCGCAATGTGGGCTTCTCCAAAATATTGTATAGCAGTTGGAAAAATTCTGGATTCCATAGACAAGAAAGTTCATGAGAAATTAGATGAAGAAGAACTTGAAGATACAGTAGAGAATGCAAAACCTTTGTTTGAAGAAGAAGTTAGAAAAATGCATGAAAAACAAATAGAACATGAACGTGAGATATGTTCTGGTTATAGAGACTCTCCATACGAACTAGACCAATGGGAACAAGAAGATTTAAAGAGAGAATTTAGAGAATATGAACTCGCTAAGATAGCATTAGAAGCTGCAGAAAAGAAGTTAAAAGCTTGGGGTTGTTTTGTACAAAAATATTGTGAGTAAATGAACCATTTTTTTTCTATCATCGTAGAAAACACACAAAACTCTTGAATTTTGTATAAAAAAAGCAACCGCCGGAATTCCGGCGGTTGGTATATTCTTCACAAAATGCTTGTTTTGAGGTCGAGCCATTTTTGGCTCCACCGTAGAAAACACACAAAACTCTTGAATTTTGTGCTGAAATAAAATAAAGGTAGTTTTTTAAAAAAATATTTTTTTATTTTTATTGTAAGAACATGTCAGCAACAACAGCACCAAACTCGTTAGTCATGAACCCAACTTCAATGTTAGTAGAGATGAAAAGCTTCATTCCTTCTTCATATACTTTCGAAACAGAAATCCAGAAGATAAAGCAGGAACTTCTCCAAGGAGATCTAAACTGTAGTGCGAAAGATGAAACAAATGAACAGTATCTTTATGAAATGCAGGATATTATTGACCATCTACCTAAACTTCCTGAAATACAACAACAAAAGCTCACTATTCCAGAATTCGATGAAATAGAAGTCAAAGCAACTGACTCAGTAGAAATAAAGAAGTTCATACGTAAGGTAAACTATGAGTTTCTTGGATTTCATTGCAACCACAAAGTCATTGACATATATAAATCTGGGGAGTTTAAGACCTACGACAACTTTGTTTCGTTAGTTGCTGAGTGTGTATGGCAGATAAGAGATAAAGATAGAAGAGGTAAAGTATGGAACCAACAGATAAAACCAGCAGCCTTTGAGTTAAAGAAGACCATCTACGCCTTACTTGTTTTAGCAGGACAAATTTCAGAATATAACGCAAAAATGAACTCACAATGTTCAAAATGTAAAGCAGCAACAAGGAAATATAACTACTTCCGTCAAAGAGATAGAAAGAATGA
This sequence comes from Trichomonas vaginalis G3, assembly GCF_026262505.1. NCBI lineage: Eukaryota > Parabasalia > Trichomonadida > Trichomonadidae > Trichomonas > Trichomonas vaginalis. Next base: position 19,477,451 of record NC_067208.1, on the reverse strand, counting down.
GAAAAAGACCATACTGACTTAAAGAAAGAAGTAGAGAAACCAGCAGAAGATAAAATGGACATGTTGACATTTCTGAACAAAAACTATCCAACTGCTAACGATCTCCTTCTTTCAGATGTCAAGAAGAAATATAAAGAAACCTTCGGCATAGTTAAAACTTTTGATATCCTTCGTGAAGAAATAGAAGCTACAAAACTGTTTAAAGTCATGAACCATCACAACATATACCATGTCAAACGCTTGTAAATAGTTATGGTAGAAATATATTTTTGTCTGTTTTACACTCATTGACGATGAAAGTCTTGACAAAACACATACGAAGAAGTCTATTTCCTGTGTTGTTGTCAAAATGTCATGTTGTCACACTTTTTCAGAGAAGTTCATTTAACCGAGTGACCGAGTGACCGAGTGACCGGGTGACCTGGTCGCCTAAAATATATTTTTGCTGAGTAAAATGACCAAATTTCATGAATTTCCTCATATGTTTGCGTTCCTAGGAAAATCGAGGAACGAGATTCCATTCGAAAATCGTGAAAAAAACTCATGAAAATCGTGAAAAAATGCGAGTACGTAAAAAAACGTACTCGCCAAAACTCTATGAAAATCGTAAAAAAACTCTATGAAATCATATCTTTTATACAAGATAGAAAAAATAAAATTAAAGTTAGTTTTTATTTTTTTTATTTTTTTATTTTGTATGTAAGAACAGGAAATGTTAAACATTGAGTTTGAAACAGTTAAAAAGATAGACAATGACACCAAAGTGGTTAGAATAGGTGATTTAAACGTAAGATACTCAAAGAAATACAACAAATATTCTTTGTCAGACATTCTAACACTATCTGAAAAGAAAACATCCCACGACTGGGTTAGAAATGCTTCTACTCAGAAAATTTTGACAAGAAATCCTGAGCTTATGATATCGGTAAGATTCTATGGAACAAGAGCATATCTCATCGACAAAAGTCTTATACCAGTAGTTTTGTTATGGTTAGACCCAGTTGTTGGATATAATTTCATAACATATGGTTTGTTCGACTCAGAACGTTGCAGTGAGGGCTTACTTTACATCGTTCAGAAACCGAAGGACTTCAATACAAAAAGATATAAGATAGGAAGAACATATAATATAACTCAAAGATATGACAGTACAGTCAATAGAGTTAAGGTTGTGTTTGTTAACGATATGAGAGCTGCTGAAACAGAACTACTTGAAAAGTTTGAGAAAATGTATGGTGCTCCCACGAAAGGTAAAGAAACGTTTGAAGTAGATGAGATAGATAGTGCTATAAAATTATTTGACGAAGTTGCTGAAAAATACATGTAAAGCGTTTATTTTTGGTCTTTTATACAAGATAGAAAATAACGCTAATTTTATTTTTTTTTATTTTTTTATTTTGTATGTAAAGACAGATATGTCAACAACAGAGAACACAACAACTGCTATCGTTCATGAAGATATAAATGAAGAATATGAGTGGGTTCAGTATAACAAACAGTTACGTCTCATTCGTTCGGTCAAAGATGACATGTACCAAATGCAAAGTATTTTGAATGCTCTTCGTTCTACAAAGCAAGCACGTCATTGGTTTGAAAACCAACAGACAAAAGAACTTTTAGAAGAATTTCCTCATATGTTTGCGACCGGCGGAAAACCGCGGGTCGAGATTCCGTACGAAAATCGTCAAAATTTGCCAAATGGTTTGAGAGGTTGGTATGTACATAGACTTCTTGTAAATGCTGTTGCAATGTGGGCTTCACCTCGCTATGCTTGTTATATTTTCATGATGTTAGATGAAATTCATAGACAAGAACGTGAAGAGCTAGAGAACAAGCTTGAAGCAAAAGACAAAACCATACAGAAAAGAATACCACGTTCGGTACCAAAAGGAAAGGAAAGAAAAGAACTATAAGTATATGATTTACACTGAAGAGATGGAAAATGAAGAAGATAAAGATATGGTTATGTTGCATTTAGTCAGAAGAAACAACAAAAGCTTTTACGACCTTGCTAAGATTTACAAATCTGACAGAAATTGGTTTATCGCGAAAACTTACCGATTTCAATGACACCGAATGAAGATGTTAAACAGATAGTTCAAGATACGTTACCTCAAACACACTATGATATGAAAGGTTGTACAATACTTACATTCAAAGAAGATTTGCCATTACTGAAAGAAAAAATAACAGAGTATTTTGACAACTTCAAACAAGCAGAGTAAATGAACCATTTATTTTTCAAGCTTGACACCAAAGATGGCTCAGGTAGCTCTATAAGGTAAATTGTCTTGTCAAATCCTTCTGGCATTCCGAGTCCTTCCTTCCAACAGGAAAAAAATTTCCTTCCAACAGGAAAAGTTTTTCCTTCCAACAGGAAAAAAATTTCCTTCCGACAGGAAAAAAATTTCCTTCCAACAGGAAAAATTTTTCCAGTTGTCCGTCCGTAAACCATTCAAATTTTCGAAAATTGAGAACTTTTTGGTCGAACTTCAGAAAAAGTTTTTCCTTCCAACAGGAAAAGTTTTTCCTTCCGACAGGAAAAATTTTTCTTTCCGACAGGAAAAGTCCTTCCTTCCGACAGGAAAAGTCCTTCCTTCCGACAGGACACAAACGGATGGCTGACGTTCCTCTTCCTGAATGTCTTCCAAAGCCAGAAGAACCGACAGCCCCAGCACCACAACAGACTAAGACTAAAACACTTACATTTTTACGCTTGACTTTTTACAATTTGAACTTTGTTTGCGTAGATATGAATTCTGAAAGAAGTATGAGGGTCTTGTATGACTTTGTACTTCTCCCATAGTTCATGTCTGTCAAACTTACCTGCCATGGACTCTTTCATAAGTTCCATGAAATCGTCTTCGGACAATCCGGGGAAAAGTATAATATCAGTCAGTATTCTCTTTACATCCTTACTTAAACTCTTGGCTGTCTGTACACAAATGACAACTGAAATGTTAAAGTGTCTGAGCTTCTTAAGAATTCGACACATGTCTTGTTCTCTATTCTTTAACAAAGGATGAGAAGCGAAATCATCTAAGATAAGAAGACATCTGTGAGGGTAAGTCTTCCAATCGTAAGATTGCAATTTCTTCGAAATGTATTCTATCTCTTTCTGTTTGTTTCTGAAGTGTTTCTTCTCTAATATTCTCTGCATTTCCTCATTTGGGTCTTTAAACTTCGAGTTTATATACTCATTTATAGCATTGTACTTCAAAACTCTTCTTTGGTACTTTTTTATCCAATCTAACAACTCAGTATCTTTTATACATACTAACTTAGACTTCTTTATAATATCTTTGAACGAATTGACGGTTTGGTCAAATTGACCAGAAGTCGAACAAATGACTACTAACTCATAGAATGGGTTCTTCTCATCTAGTTCTTGTTGTTGTGCAGCCATTTTAAGATAAGTGAAAGTCTTACCCGACCCAGGTGGTGCGATTAGACCTGTTATACCATTCTGAGCAAATAAGAACTTGTCATGTATGGGTTTTATCTGAGCATTTTCCAACTTCCTCTTGTTCTTGTTTAAAACATTCTCAAATTTCTTGTCAATGTCAGCAAACTTTTTTTCTAACATATTTTTAGAAAAATTAAAATTTTTATCTTTTAGAAAATGTCTAGCGATTTCGCTATCTATATTCGAGACAAGCTTTTCGACAGCAAAACATCTGTCGACCATAAAATCTTACATAGTGTAAACAAGAAAGGGGAATTTGTTCTAAAGTTCTGTTTCTGGGAATATGACAAGAACCATAAAACATTAAGCAGAGCAGTCTTAAAATTTGTCAATGACAGACTTGTTGACAGAGATGACGCCTCTTGGAGAGATGAAGTCCAACAAAACTTCTTAGAATGCAAAGAAGACACATGCGCTGTTCTTGAAAATGAAATAGAAAACAGAATAGAAGAGCTATTAAATGACAAAGCACTTTTACAAAAATATGGTTCTGAGAAGTTTGACATAACTCCACCAGAAAAGAAGAAGAGAGAAAAGAAAGAAAAGAAAGTAGAAGAAGAGAAGAAAGAACCTGAACCAGAGAAGGGGAGATATGACATGTAAAAATAAAATTTTATTTTTAGAACATTTCTGGGTCAATGTCAATGTTCTCTTCCTCTTTAGGAGCAAACACTGGCTTAGACTCTAAAATCTTTTTACCCAATTTACCTTGACTTCAACTATCTTAGACTCATAATATTCATAGTCGTCTGCTTTCTTTGGTTCATAAGGTATAACAAGTTTGTATGCTTTGCCTTCTTTAAGGTTTGAGAACCTTCTGTTCAAAACTTTCTTTGACTGTTAACAAACCTTCTATGTCTAAGTCTTTCAAATTTCGCACCATTTTAGTCACAATAGCAAACTTAACTGGTTCGATGTTCCAAACTTTGTCAAATGTAGACTTTTCAAAATGGTAGAAGTAAACATTTCAAATATGTGAATGGGTCTAGTTCTTCTTTAAGTCTGACATATACTTGTTTACTGAGATGAATTTCGTCATCTTTTCTATCGGATAAAAAAATATTTTTTTTTTAAAATTTACTCAGAAAATTTTTTTTGTATATACACCATTCTGTACGTCTAAAAGACTTTTGACATTTGCCAAGAATGTTCGTTTAGACGCTGTCATATAACCATACTCTTGACAATATTGTTTATTACGAATCGTACAATGACCTTTCATCTAAACACTCAAAGTCAGTCTCATCTTGAACAGTTCATATACACTCTTGTTTGCTTCTAACAATGTTTGTCTCTCTTCGGTATGTGGAATTTGTCTTGGATTGAACTTTGAATATCTAATGTCATGAATATGAGAACAAGTGGTTGTAAAAGTCAGATGTCAAAGTTTCTGCTAAGTCGTCAAAATATTCTGTATCTTGCATATGAGAATCTGACGTTCTGACAACTACATATCTTCTGTCAGAACTTTCTAACTTCATCGGAACGGCATTGTTTGAAACCATGATGAAATTTGCAACATTTTCACAAACTCTCTGGTCTTTATATTTTCTTTCAACAACTCCGACATTGTCTGTTATAAGACTCTTCAAAGCATCTGAGTTCAAAACTTTTGTTGTATCTATACTTTGAAGTTCGTTACATACTATAAGTTTCATATTCTCTATTGAAGAGTTAAACTTACCGCAGATGTTTTCTAAGTTGTCATATTAGGGTTCGAATAGCCCTCTAACAGTTTGCACAAAATATCTGTAAAGAAAGTGTTCTTACCTGTTCCTTGTTTTCCAATTATAATGAGAGCAGTTTCATTTTTAGCACTTGGATGTTGTAAGATGTTTGCAAACAAATAAGATATACTCATAGACTTTTCGTTTCCATTGCATATAATTTTTTGACATGGTCTAACCAAGCTTCTATAACATTTTCTTTCCATTCTACTTGTTCGTATTTATATCCAGTGAAGATAGAATAGAAGTTTGGAGATGGTGTATAGAACTTTATACCACGAACTGAAAAATCTTCAAGTTTTGACAATAAGATATCCCAAGCATCTAACATCTTCATGCCAACTTGTACGACTTTTATTTTCTTAAGTTTCTGTTTACATTCTTGTTCAGACACTATCGTCGCTCTTGGTTTGTTAAAGACTACGTCCCATTCTTTCATGACATAACATTCTGGGGCAGAGTCAACATAAATGACTAAACGTTTCAAATTCTCGACTGCTTTGTTATAGTCTCTAAATGGACACATATTTCTGAAGGCTTGGAAGTCTAAAAATCTGAAACATCTATTCTGTACATTTTTAAAAATAAAAAAAAATATTTTTTTATTCTTGACTTTGTTGTTGCATTTGTTGTTCTTGAGCTATTTGTTGCATTTGTTGTTCTTGAGCTATTTGTTGTTGAAGTTGTTCTTGTAATACAATACTTTCACCAGTTGCATCTTCCAATTCGAAACTTTCTGCCGTCATTGACAAATACATAGGACATAAAAGTTTTACAGGAACAAAGTTTGCGTCAACTAAGGTTAAGTTTATGTTTGCTAAAGTGTTTGAGTTTACTAAAGCTGAAACTCTGCATTCGAATGAACAATAGGCAAACCAGCAGAGAATGTGTTGTTTATACGCATGAGTATCTTTTGGTCATAGTAGTTTCTGTCGACATTCGAATAGCACTTTGAACCTAAGTTTGAAACAATATATAAAATAGGTGTGCTTAAAGTCAATGGAACGGATAGACCTTGTATGACACCTTTTCCTGTTATAGGAAATTGTTGGTAGTAAAACCAGATATAAGTTTTGTATTATAGCTCATATCGTTTATAGTAAACTCAGTCGGACATCCAAACATAATGAAACCTGCTCTAGTTGCAGCACATGTTACATCCGTCCTTAAAGTATTAAATAAGTCAACAAAACCTGTTGGTGGTATATCTGAGTAAGTATCTTCAAAGAAGTATTTTTTACCATTCACAACAATAAAATCTTCTGGTGTCAAAAGAGCAAAACAGGCTTTAGTCGTCATCGTGTTTAAGGTCAGTTTACAATATCGTCCTTGAGGACTTTGTAAGTTTGTTGTTATAGAATTATATGACTCAGGGTTTTTAGTCGTAATAGTATAAACCACTATGTCTTCTGCCATTTACATATATTTAAAAGTTTTCTGAAAGTGGAGAAGAACTTCATCTAAACTTTCACATGGCGTTTCTTGAAGTTCTCTGTCTAAGAAGTTCAAATATTTTGTAAAGACATAGAACTTTCCTTTGTCTACACGAACAAACAAAACAGGGTCTTTCATATCGTTCAAAAGTGTGTAAAGTCCTTTACATGAAATAAAGTCTATATTATTTTTCTTCAAACATCTTTCAAGAAGTTTTGACATTTTTACTTAGCAACTAAATTTTAATGAATGTTGTGGTCGTCAAAATTTTTTAAACGTCTGGGAAACTATATTTTAAGTTCAACGTTTTCACCTCCTTTCATAACGTATATCTTGTCAATGACATTATATGAAACACCACAGCAAGCAATGTCGGGTTCTATTTCTTTGATGTTTATATCGTCTGCCTCTGTCAAAGTTTCAATAGTTCTTTCAAAACTTCATGAGGTGCGATGACATATGAGTTCACTTTTACAGGGTTGTGTTCGACCAAGTTTAACATTATACCTAAAGCTTGACAAATCTTCTCCTGAGTTTTAAGTTTATCTTTAAGTTGCATGTAGTCGTTTCGAATATCTGCAACAGAACTTAAGTCTCTGCTAACTTCAGGATATGTTGGTTGTTCTTTTACAGGAACTATTGTTATACCATCTTCGTCTTCGTATGGTTTCCCCACTTCAACATCTCTTTCTTTGACATTGACAATAACACTTTGACTGTTTGTTTGAGTTGGTGAATTTAACTTCACATCTGCCACCGCCATTAAACCTTTTGAAACACTTACGCTTCTATTTTTCGGAAATGACATTTTACTTAGAATAAAAAGATGGACGTATTTGAGTATCTCTTCGAATTGAAGCAAAACAAAGTTTACACACACAAACAATACAAATACACTGATAGAATAGTTCTTTATACAAACAATGGAAAATGTTATAGAATAGCAGTCTTTGCTGAACCAAAATATTTTCATAAAGCAAAGAAAGTTGGTATAACTGAAATGGTGAAAGTTCTTGACGTTGACAAAAATATAACAACAAAACTGACCGATATTTCTAAAGGTAAGTTTATAATACAATACTATGTCAAAACTGGCGTACTGTCAATATTTGACGGAGAGAAGTCAGTTCAAGAACAACTTACTGACCTGCTGCCAAAATCTGCTCGATGGAAGCTGTCGTTATACCAATCTGAGGAGCCCCAGCAGGTTTCATCGAACGAATTTTCAAAAGAGCATCTTCCGTGAAAAGTGCTATTGGTTTTGTAAACTTCTTTGCTTTCAATTCATCTGGACCGTCTCTGTCACCAGTATATTGTATTTGAACTGTACCAACAGTTGAAATACCACCCATAAAGTCTTCTGAGTCAGCAAATGGAATGCCAAGCCAAAAGTTTGAACGGTCTCCATTTGTATATTGAGTTTTTTGACCTCCTGTATGAGTCCATACTTTCACATATGGCATAATAGAACTTTGCATTTCAGGGTTAATGGTTGTTGTGAAGTTGTTGTTAAAGTTCATAGCATCTAATGTCAAGTTGTATGACCTCATATCCTCAACTGTAGAATATTCTTCTCTTGGATAATATTTGCCATCTATGTTTATATGATATTTAATACCAGGGTTGTAGAAACAAGAATAGTCATTTATAGTTCGTCTGAACAGTACAAACATAGTATCTGCATGTTTCATTGCAGTTGTTAAGGCAATATCTGTTCTTGCACCTGGGTCAGCACTTTGGTTTCCAACTTCACCTGCAAAGTCTTTGACAGATATTTGGTGTATAGGGAACATAAGTGGAACTGCAATATATTTGGCAGCTAAAGCATTTGAAATATCTGGGTCCAACATATAGACTGCAAGTCTGCTTTCTATTCTCTTGCATTCAAACTTTTCGCATGTGAACTTAACTGGGTCCCAAGCAGTTCCAGCAGCATTGAAATAATAGTTTACTTCAGTGTTGAAGTTTGAGAAACCAAAGTCTAAGTCAACTTTGTCTTTGCAAAAGTCACAGAACTTGGCTCCACCAGTTCCAGCTACAGTAAGAGTGAATGGGTCTTGTGTTGGTGCGATGACTAAGTTATTTTTGCTTGGAGTAAGTTCGATAGAAATTTTTCCTGCCCAGTTTGGCAAGTATCTTAAAAACCTGAAGATGAGGAAAGATGACAAAGGAACTCTAAGTTTCAGTTTTACTTTAGTGGCAGCAGTTCCATCTGAACCAGAAAGGTTAACATAAACTCCTGGAACGTTAGGGTCAAGTCTTCTTATTTTCTCAATATTTGCATACTGGTCTGTTTGTTCTCTAGCTTGTGGTTGTACTGAGTTTCTCAAAGCGAACCATTCATAGTTTGCCCATGTTACTGTTTGAACTAAGTCAGAGTTAGAATATATCTTATATCCCATGAAAACTTCTGGAGCATATTGGTATCCGACATAGAAAATTCCATTGCAACCTTTCTTGTCAGACAACTTGGCAGAAGGTTTTATTTCAATGTCTTGTTCCACGTATAAGAATGAGTTGTCAATAGAAATAATATGAAACCTGTCGCAAGCAATATCTACTGTTGTTGAAGAACCTTCTCCAAACTCACCTACGTTTCCATAAGAAACAGCAGTTGTATATTCGTAAGTTCCAGGAACTATTTCTGACCTTCTAATGGCATTGTCGCATTCGTTATACCATTCGGAAACATTTCCATTCATGGCATCCAAAACTGTTGGCGTTATATTCTGAGCGGCGTACATTTCATATGGGTAAAAATATAGAATAGTTGGATTTATATGTCAGTAGTAGAACCCACGTGGACCAAACTTTACTTTCTTCCTGACTGAGTTTTTAACTCTTCTTTTTCCTTCATTGCCACTACTTTCACTAGATGAAGTTACTTCTTCACTACTTTCACTTTGTTCTACTCTTCTCTTCTTCTTTGGTGTCGCTTTTGGTAACTTGCCCTCTGCTTCAAGTTGTTGCATCTTTGCCTCATGTTCACCTAGTATGTTGTAAATTTCCCATGTCCTTTTTGCCTTTGGGCTCTGGTCGCCCATCTCAGGTAACCAATATCTTAGAAAGAGTTTGTCATAGTTTGTATTTGAGTCTTCGCGTATTGTTTGCATGACTCTTTCCTGAGTTCCCGGTTCAAGCTCTTCAAACAGTGCCTGTCCATATGGGATTAGCTCGTTTCCAAATATATGTTTTTGTAGCCATTCTGGTTTTCTTTCCATGTTACCAACAATATCTTTTGTGAATGGGAAAGCTTTTACCCAATCTTTCAGTCTTTCGTCGTTTATTTCTGTAGTTGGTTTTATTTTGTCAAGGAACATGTTTTTCAATACTAACATTTCATTTGGTACTGTCCATTTGAGTTTTCTTAAATATTCATCCCTTCTCGATTCATCGCCTGCAAAGTAAGTTTTTATGACATTTTGTAAACTTTCGTTTGCAAGGTCATGTACAATAGGTTCTCTTCCTTCTCTGTCCCTAACTCTCTTTCTAAACTCTTCACCAAATATACCATCTTTATGGTTCTGTGTAGTTCTTTGAGATAAATGTTCTAGAACGTCAGGTGTTATATTTCCATCAGCCATGTTCATTTCATACTGGTCCAAAATATCTGCATGTTTCATATCTTTCAATGGCATTAAAGCCGCGCTTAAAATACCAGCTATATCTGGTTCACCATTCACTTCCATTGCGTCTACAACTTCTTGGAATTGAGGTTGTAAGTTTATGAACCACCTATCCGGATTAGCTTTATGACCCCATCTCATTGTAGTTCCATAGTCTGCAGAAACAAAAGTAGGTCTGTTTCCATCTTGGCTAGGTTCTGAATGAACTTTAAACAATGTTTCATTTTTATATGTTTTGTTGAAATTTAACCTTTTATTTTCACCGAGTTCATCCAAAGATTGAACGTTAAATGCTCGTAAGTAAAAAGGGTTGTTGTATTTGTGTACATTTTCTTTCAGTACTTCCATTCTATGCTGAATATTTTCATCTGGTGTTGGAGTCTTTTGTATGTCGGCAAACATTTTTCGATATTCTTCTACTGTGTCAGCCGAATTTTTTTTAGACTCTTGGAAATATTCCATATTCTTCACATACACTTGTTGAGGGTCAAGATTTTCCGGCTGTTCCAAATCTTCATCTAGTTCTGTGAAGTTAGTTTCCAAAGGAGGGACTTGTTCGTTTCCTTCAGGCTCTTCTAGCTGTTGTTGCTGAACTATTTCTTCCATGTCTGGTTGTATCTGAACTTCTTCCTGTGGAGTTTCTTGTACCTCATCTGCTGGCATTTCATATATTCCGAGACCGTTTTCAACAATTTCCCTATCTACGTCATCCGCATTCATAAGCCTTTGTTCTTTCGTTCCGTCTCTATTTTTTACGCGTTTCATGACGAAAGTTGAATTGTCATTTAGCTCTGACATCAAATATCTCGGAGTAAATTCGTTCATGTCATTTGGATGATATGCTATTAAATCATATCTCTTAGCGAGCTTGTATTTTCCAGGTTTGAGATTATATCCGTTTTGGTGCTGAGCCATAAAGCTAAATAGGTTCGGGTCAGTATTTCCATCCTTGAACTTTCTAATAGCTTCTTTATATCTGTCACTAAAGTCAATAGTATCTGGGAAACCACACTCTTCTTTAAGCATTTTTAAGAATTCTTGGTTTCCTTGTTCTCTACTTCTTTTATGTCCTTGCTCTGTTTGTGGTTGTTGTTGTGCAGGGTTTTGAACTGTTGGTTGTTGTGCTGGTTGTGCAGGGTTTTGAACTGTTGGTTGCTGTGCTGGTTTTGGTTGTTGTTGTGGTGCAGGGTTTTGAACTGTTGGTTGTTGTGTTGGTTTTGGTGCATGCCTGTGTCTGTGTCCATGTGACGATGTAAATGTTTTAGGTAGTCCTGGTGCAGGTGCTTCTCTTGGAGGGTTTGGTGGTATATAAGTTCCACTAGCTAGTATATAAGTTCCACCAGCTGGTATATAAGTTCCACCAGCTGGCACATATGTTCCATCTGCAGCGTAATGTCCTACCTGACTTTTCGTTCTTAAGAAAGCATTTACTAGGTCTGTTTTGGTCTGTTGTAACTCTTTTTCTTGACTTTTCACAACAGTTGCTCTAACGGCGTCATAGGCACTTTGAACTGCCTGTCTCGTTGCTGCATCTGTTATTTTCGTCATATTTTGTGCTACTTCTTTTAACTCTTTGTCGAAACCTTCAGACTTCAGTTTCTTTCCAGATGAGAAGTCGTTCACTAGTTTCACCTTACTATGAAGAGCTTCGAAGGCGTTCTTAAAGTCAGCATTTGTTAAAGCTTCATTTGAACTGTCTTCATCCGCTTGTATTTTTGTCCTTATTGACCCTATAAGTTGGGCTGCTTTAGCGTTGGCTTGGGCATCTAACCAGTCATTGTTAGCTTTTATATATTCTGCGCTTTTCATTGCCTTTTGCATGGCTGCGTCGTTATTTTTACTTTCTTGTGCTAAGTTTTCATACTGTACGGTTTGGTTTTGCAACTGTAAAAGTTTTTCTGCCTTTACATTTGCTTCAACTTCTTTTTTATACTCATCGCTATCCATATATGTCTTCAGGGCTTTTTGTTTTATCTCTTCATCTTTCAGTACTTTATATTGAGTAGTATGGTTTTTCAAATTTATGACATCTTGTTCCATTTTTGCTACTTCTGCTGCTTTTTCTGACACTTTTTTCGCATATTGCTCTGTACTTAGTTCTTTCAGTTGTTCTTCTTTCTTCTTTTTCTCTACGTTTAACTCATTGAGTTTCTTTGTGTGTCTGTCATATTCTAGTTTCTTTTCGTTTTCACTTATTTGTCTCTGTATGTCTATGTTTGACTTTTTGACATCTGTTATTTGATTTTTGAGTGAACTCAAATTCATTTGACTTTGAGGGTTATAGGCTGTTCCGTCTGCAGCTCCACCATAGCCTGCCATTTTCGCTAAAAGTGCCGCTCTTAAACCTCCACTCTGTGCACCAATGACTCGGTTTAAAAGCATAGGATTGCTTGACATTTGTTGCAACATAGTGGGGTCATTCAGCATTTGTTGTTGCAACTGTTGTTGTGGTGTTAGTTTTACTATTGGATGTTTCAATGCTCTCTTCCTCTTACGTATATTTTTACGTAGCTTACGTGGCATTTTAAGTGAAGTTAAAAAGCGGTTTTTGACAGATGTTTATATGACACTTTCTCCGGTTTATAGGACCTCTCTCATATTCTATCTAAAACTCATAGTCATGTATGTCCTCTAACCATCTCATAACGGTTTCCAAACCACTTTTATCGGATGTAAAGTAAAAACATGGATGGTTATGTAAAACGTCTAAAGTTTCTAAAGAGTCTCTCAAAGTCCAGTCTACTTGGAACGCCCGTAACTTTTCTGTAGCGACGATAGACCCTTACTTGTCCGGACAACAGTTATACTATTTTGAGTTCTCTACAAAAATTTTAGGGGCTAGAAGGCACGAAGTGCCTGGAAGGCCCCCTTACCCAAAAAAACCTCATTTTATACTAAACTCATTTTATACTAACATCTTCGGGGCTAGAGGGCACGAAGTGCCTGGAAGCCCCACTACCTTTTTTTTTTTTTTTTTTATTATAAAAAAGAAAAAATAAAGCACGTTAAAATTTTTCTTTCTTGATTTTTTACAAAATCTACTTAGAATTATGCAAAATATGACTAAATAATTATAAATTTCAAGTTAAATTTTAATTTTGATAAATAATTTAAATTTCAAAATATCAAGTTCAGTTCGACTATGTATGTAGTAATTCCTCAATAAAGTGCCAAAACCCTATTAAAATATATGAACATTTTCAACATTTTAATGTTTTTATTTAAAAATTTGTTGGAATATGAGCTTCAAACAATTATTATGTAAATAAAAATAATTAAATATATGTATTTATTCGTATTACAACCGTAGTAAGTCGATTCTTCCTTTCTTCTACTGAGTTTTGAATTTGATTTCGAATTGTAAAGAGATTCAAAGGGAAAATACTAGCGGATAAAAACTACCTCCATGAAAGGGTCATAATGGAGTCAAGTTGTATTTTTTGATATTTTTTGCTTTTCGAGCCTAAATAGGTAGCCAAGATAATGCCTAAAAATAAGGTTCTAAATTCTGAAGTTTACATGATCCTCTCGTGTGCACCCTTAAAGTAAGTTTTTTTGTTCGAAATTTTAATATAAAACAAAAATATGAAATGTTCTTTACATTCTAAGGCAAATTGTTAATGAGCCATCTGCCTAAGCTTGAGTTTAAGCCTTGATATCTGTTTATTGATTTTGTCAAATTCTTCTTCGATTGCGTCTCTATCTCTTAATTGCCCTCCTTTAGGAATAACAAGGTTCAACTTTCTCTCAAGTTCTGCTTTTCTAGGTAACAATTTATCAATTTCCTTCCTTATATCTTCAGCATTTGTGTTTGAATAACTATCAAACGAGTCATTATAGAAATTATCTTGTTGAGGAGGCTGCCTGCTGAATCTGTCTTGTTGTGGTGGCGGAGGTTGTGCCATGGCCATTCTTGCAGCGCCGCCGCCAACTGGCATGTCTTCTGAGTAGTTTCCTCCTTGGAATCCGTCTGGAACATCCATTCTCTGTGGTGGAGGGGCCCTTCTTTCGAATGGCTCTGGTGCTTTGGTTGGTTTTTCACTGAAATTGTCAAATTTGTCGTCAAAATTACGGTCATTGAAGCCATATGATGGAGCTGGCGGTTCCTGCTTTTTAGGTTCTTCAAATGCATCCATGAAATCATCCTTTCCTTGGTTGTAATTGAAAGATGGTTTTTCAAAATCATTAAAATCATCATTTCCTTGGTTATTCCGTACAGGATATGGTGCAGGGTCATTAAACTTCGGCTCATTGAATGAATAATCATTTGTATTATCCATAGCACCGCTAAATGATTTTGATGAAACATTGAAACCAGAAACATGATTTTTAAGCTGATCAGCTACCTTTGCGTATTCATTTGCTTGCTCTTTGCATGAATTTTGAAGGTGAACAATCATCAAATCTTTTGTTTTGATGATTTGTTCTTTTGATTTAATGTCGTTTTCTAAAACTCGTATTCTTTCTTGAGATAGTTTGTTATTAATTCTTTCTTGTTTGAGTTGAGCACGCAAATCTTCATTTTCAGAAGCAAGATAAGGATCATTTTCATCTTCTCTTTGTTTTAGATCTTGCAATTCATTTTGAAGTAATAATATCTTTGTTTTTAATGATCTATTTTTGTTTTTTAATGCATTAATTATCTGTTTATATTGATCAATTTCGGAATCATCTTCACTTTCATCTTCTCTTCTCCTGCGTACATCTTTTCTATTGTGGTGATGCTGTTTTTGATAATGATTATCTGCATCTTGATCATAATCTACATCTTCGTTAATTTGACTTCTTGATGTTTCTTTTACTTCATATCTTCTTCTTGGTGGGGAATTTTGTGGCTTTTCTTCAATTTGTTGTCGATTTCCACGTCGCTTTTCAAGAAGAGCGCGTGCGAAAGGTTCTAAATCATTCATCTGAAATTTTTTATTTGAAACGTACACAGAAATTCAAGAAAATTTATTCTCATATGTGCTTACGCTCTAACTCTTTTTTGGTTGGCTAGCAGAATCCAAAATATTTCTGCTTCTTTCATTCATTTTTGCATAGATTCAATTATCTTACGAGATGTCATCGTGTTTAAGCACCATGGGTTCGCTTTTAACAATTAGGGGTATATAGATGCAATCAGTGTATGTGCCTATCATTTTGAATATAAAAAAAAATTATTATGGAAAAAAACTAAAAGGAATTGTAAGCATTCCAAAGAAGTACTTGTAAAAATAATAATAACAAACTGTTAAGTAATAGTAAAGCAATATGATTAATAAAACAAATATTTATTGGAGAGGTTTAAAAACTTGTGGGAACATTTGCCTTTCTAATTTAACTATTTCACTTTGTAATTCTTCATTATCCTTTGTCATCATAGCAAGTTGGCGCTTTAAAGAAGCTGCCTCATCTTTATATGCAGAAATCTTTCTAGAAACACTTGCACACATCTTTCTCATGTTCATTAATTCTTGTTGTTTCTGTTTTTCTGCATCCTTCTGAACTTGAAGCTGTGCACGTAAATCTTTAATTGTACGAACGCTGTATCTAAATTTGTTTGAATTATTGCTCTCTTTTTCGCGTAATTTTGATTTAAGTGTTAATAAATTCTGCTCTAATCTTGATAATTGTTCTTTCTTTTGGGCAAGATTTTGATTTGCTTGAGCTGTTGTTTGTTTTAAGTTTGGGGCATGAGAATTTCTCTCTTTTTGGATCTGGTTAGTAAGGTCAGCAATAGTTTGGATCTGTTTTTCGCGGTTTGCGCGTATAATTTTTGCACTTTCTTTTGCGCGTTTTTTAGCAGCTTCAATATCAGACTTTGCCTCATTTCTAGCTACATTAATATCTGAATTTAATTGTTCAATCATAGCACGAAGTCTAGATGCTTCTTCTCTTCTTTCTTGTAAACATTTTTCCCAAATTTTGTTTTTGCCGGCAAGTTGTGACTGATAATATGCTTGTTGCTTCGCTCTAAGTGCTTCAATAGATTCTAACTCTTGTTTTGTTTGATCGTTTAATTCAGAGATTTGATTTTTAGCCCATTCTTGACGATCTTTTTCATTTTCTTCGCCTTCCTGAGCTGCTGCTGCCAGTGTTGCTTGGTGTTTTGTAGTCTGTTGTTGTATTTGTGCTACATCAGATCTCAATTGTTGTGTTTGAGAATAATTTTCAGTTCCTTTATTTATTTCTTCAATAGTTGCCTTAATTGTCTCATCAGCCTTCATCTTCCATTCTTTAGAAAGATCAATGATGCTTGAGTCTGATGTATCCATTTTTCAATAAATTATAAACTGAAATTTGTCATTAATTTAAATTATAAAATATGATAGATAATTAGTAGACATTTAATTATTAAATTTAAGTTTTCATACGTTTATAGTTTCGAATTGATTTCAACAACTAGCCTATAATTAGAGATTACAAATGCAAGGGTGTTCTTCATTGTAGTTGTCTATGTTACATAGGAATAGAAAAAAAAATTTTGATTTGAGATTAGAAAAATATACAAACAATTTATTCAGCAAATATTAACTCATCAAACGTTGGACCTATTTTTCTATGTAAAGAATCATCATAGCTAAGATTTTGTTCACCAATCCAAGGAGGAATAATTGTTGGATCGAAAACGTCTAATTTTTGGAAAAAATCTACGAAATCAGGGTGAACGCATGTTTTTATTTCAGTCGTATTAGGAACTGGAGGAGTTGTAAGATTGATTCTACTTGAAAATGCAGCTATCATTGATTTTTGCCATTGGGCCGTCTGTGTACTTGCCTTTTTTGGAGAATTTGCTTGTTCTTTTTGTTTGGACGTTGCACTTTCGAAATGTTGTGTACTGGAAATTGGATTTTCGGAAATATCAATTGTAATTTCATCGTCGCTTGATTCTACAATGACTTGCTTCCTTTGAGATGGTTTTTGTGAACTTAAATAAAAGTTGGATTTTGATTTTGAGCTCATTGGAAACTGATAATCGGCGCTGCACGCCGATGAAATAATATTTCACACTAATGCATCTCATTCTAAATTTAAAGATATACGTCATGAATAGTTAATTCTTCCTGTTTAGAACCCCTATTAAATTGTATACATTCATTATTATACATCACTTTATTTATAAACAAAATACACAATATATATTTACATATCAGAATAAGAATTTGGATCTGACACGAATACTGGAGATCCACTAGATTGCTCTTCTTCTTCCTCAAAGTTCAATCCTAACTCCAAAAGTTCATTCAATAATTGTTCATCTGCTTGCTTCCTATCATTTAGCATTCTCAGTCTTTCCTCCCTTGTTAATGGTTGGAGCAATGGTTTATCATCTTCAATATCTTCATTGTATTCTTCTTCTTCCATTTGGAATTGCTCATTACTTGGTGTAATCAGAAGAACTTGTTTTTCCTTCCTAAACTTGTCCAAAATTTCCTTAGTTGGAGATTTTATAACTGATTTGCGGTTGATCTTTGGAGTTACTTGGTGCAAATCAATCTCTTCTGAGCTTTCTCCAATCTTCTGGTCAGATGACTCGAAAGATTTATTATAATTGAAACTTTCTTCTTCACTCTGGTTATCATTAGCATATTCGTGTGCTGACTCCTCATCCTCTTCATTCATTTCGTCTTCTTCCTCTGAGTAATAGTTGTTTTCTACCTTTTCTTGAGTGTTTTGTGTTGGAAGAATGTCGTACTTAGGTTCGTTGTGGAAATAATCATTTGGAGAGTCAATTTGTGATGGTTTAATTGGTTGTTTGCGAGGAACTGGAGTTCCTTCCTCTGAATCTGAACTTTTCTTTTCTGGCTTGTTTTCTGGTATTTTATTTGATCTCGCAAAAATGTCTTCGCTCTTCTTCATCAAATTCTTGAAGAACTCGTCAACATTTGCGATGTCTGAGTCTTCTTCTTCTTCTTCCAATTCATCGTCATTGAAATGAAGAATGTCATCAGCAAGAGAAACAGCATGGATTTTCTGATATTCTTTTTCATCGTCTTTACTTTCATTTGTCTCAATTGGGGTGATCTTTTTAATTTCTTTTGGTTCAATTTTTGGCTCTTTTTTAGAAATTGGCTTCTTATTAGTTGAAATTTTTGCCTTAATTGGTTGTTTTGTTGGAGCTTTTACGGTATCTGGTTCATCATTTAGTTCCTTCTTGGTATAATTCTTTTCTTTACGGCTGGGCATTGGTTGTTTCTGAAAAGCTTTATCTTTTTGGGTAATTGGCATTTGTTTTGATGGTTTTGTATCTTTTTGAGCTTTTTCTTCTGTGTTTTGGATGATTTCTCTCTTCTTTGGCTTGTTTTCTGATTTTTGACGAATTTGAGAAATCTTTTTTGTATTTTTCGGGTCACTTAAAGAGCTAGAGTTGTCTTTCTTATTGACTATATTGCCAATGTTGTTGTAAGCCAGTTCTTTTTCGAGTTTACTAATTTGTTCGTTAATCATTGTGTCTGAATAATCAATGCTATCATTTTGTACTGAATTCTGTAAAACTTTTGTATCTTTCTTTGATTTTGGTGTGATTGTAGATGTAAGTGTTATTCTTGTTGACATTAAAATTGATTCGCGCGGATTTGCATTTCTTATTTCATTTTTCGGGGCAACTTTAATATCAGCTTCTCTGTATTTCTTTCGAAAATATGGAGATCCTTGATTTCCTGAGAATCTATTTAATAATGAATTATCTTTTTTATCAATTGAATTAAATCTAGATACTGTAGGGATTTCTGGTTGTTGGGGTGGTTTTATTTTTGACCTTGATTTCCTAGATGAACCGAATTCAAATCTTTCTGAGCTTTGCATTGCTTTTTCGTATTGATTCGTTAAATTACTCCTTAACCTTTCTAAACGCAACTCAGAGTTTACCTCTAAATTGCGTGATTCTTTGTAATAATTTCGATGTTGCATAAATATTTCGAAAAAGAAAACGGATAAAAGTGTCAAATATAAAATCATCTAATCAAATACACTAAATTAAGCAAATCTATTCTGATTCAATAGTACACTGTAGATTCCATAGATGAATATAATTCATTGATGATTGATCTCTTCAAAATAAATATGATTGGCTAAAATAAAATTCAATTTGATAGTTCAATATATCATTAATATGCTGAAATATCTTTCATCAATCCAAATAATGTTCTGTTTACTATTAAAATAGATTAAAATCAAATATATTGATGAAAAATCCCATGATTTTCTTTCTATAGGTTGAATTTTCATTATCATTATATTGCAAGTTTGTCTAATAAGTTGGTTTAATGAAGACGCATTTCTAATTATTGATTTACTTCATAATTGAATGATGCGATAATTAAAAAAATTGAGAGAGATTTGATCGGCCGGCCACCTAAAAAATGAGTTATGGTCCTAGTGCTTATGAACTTGTAGAATTTCGACAGAAAATCAAAGGTGGATCAAGCTCTTTTGATGAAGTCATTCTGAATTTTCACTTCTCCTACTTTTGGAATCGAGGAGATCCAGAATTACTTGATTATATCATCAAAAACGCAAAACTTGTCTTCAATAGTGCCTTATTTTTGCGAGACACAGAAAAGAAAGTGATTTTGATTTGTAAGGCATTGTTAACAACGAATAGAATTAGTATTTACCCAGTTTTTATGACAAGATCAAATTTCTTTAATTTTTATGTGAATTTTGCTCAAAAACTTAAAAAGCAAAGCAAACTCACTCAAGATGCATATTTCGAAATACTTAGAATCATTACTCAAAACGCAACTGTTTTATTTCCTTCATTTAAAACAAAAGAATACATAGATGTGCTTGTCAGCAACTTAGATATTGTTCCATGTTATGATTTTCTTACTCTTTTAGGAACTGGCGGAAAAGAATCTTCATTTTTGAAGAATATCAATTTCTTGGACATGATTGTAGATAAAATAGTTGAAAACTCAAATGCCTCATATCATGCACAAAATATTATTATTAAATCTTTCGATTCTTCCCTTTATTCTTACATAATAAACTCATTAATGCTTGACAACAAGTTCGCTCAGATAATTGACAACTCGATTCAATCTCCCAACCCAGATACATTCGAGTTCTTACGTTTAATCATTGAAGAAGCCGAATATCATTTTGGAATTTCGAATTGGAAGAGAACAATTCATTTGGTCGATTACAGATTGTCAGATTTCATCAAAATTTTTACAAGCCAAGAACAATTTACGAAAATTTCGAAATCAGTCTGTTCGTTGACTTTGGTCGTGTTGAAATACACAAAGCGTAGGACAGCTGACATCGATTCGATATTCTACAAGCTTTGTACTGATTTCTTTAAGTACAAATGCAACACATTTTTGCATAATACTTTTCTCAAGTTCGTACGGGATTACAAGAGCTACAAACTGCTGGATGATGAGATGCTCAAGTCATCTCACTTGTTTGAGATGATAATTCAGGCGTTCGAGACGTTTGATAAGCAATCTTGTTCGTATTGGGGCCAATTGTACGAAATTGCAAAATTGGTCAATCCGTACTTTAAGAGCAATGACCAGAAAACAGTTGAAGAATGGAAAAAGATCATAAACTACATAGGACAAGCAAATAAAATAATGAACTCGAATTATGGCGGCAGAATTCCATTTGTCATTAGAATACAGAGACGTGGATTGGAAACAATTATTGCTTTCGGACTTATTTGTCTTGTTGTTGTTATTTTGATTTATTTATTGGTTCCTTCTTCAAGATAAAGGTAATTTTGTTTGTTTTTTGTAAAATTTATACTATCTATCTGTATATATTAAAAAAAAAAAAAAAAAAAAAAAAAAAAAAGGTAGTGGGGCTCCCAGGCACTTCGTGCCTTCTAGCCCTGAGGATGAATGAGTATAAATGAAATCTCAACAAAATATTTACGATGAAGTCTTGACAAAGTCTTTATGAAGAAGTCTTGACAAAACATTTACGAAGAAGTCTTGACAAAACATTTACGAAGAAATCTCAACAAAGTCTTTACGAAGAAGTCTTGACAAAGTCTTTACGAAGAAGTCTTGACAAAGTCTTTACGAAGAAGTCTTGACAAAATATTTACGATGAAGTCTTGACAAAGTCTTTATGAAGAAATCTCAACAAAGTCTTTACGAAGAAATCTCAACAAAGTCTTTACGAAGAAGTCTCAACAAAGTCTTTACGAAGAAGTCTTAACAAAACATAGACAAGAAAGTTCATGAGTGTAAATGACCCAAAAATATATTTTAGGGTAGAAGGGTATATCTACCCCGTTTTCTACCCTCTTTTCTACCCTCTTGAATTTTCATGAAATTTACACCAAAAATATACTACTAGGGTCATTTACGAAGAAATCTCAACAAAGTCTTTACGAAGAAGTCTTGACAAAGTCTTTACGAAGAAATCTCAACAAAGTCTTTACGAAGAAGTCTCAACAAAGTCTTTACGAAGAAGTCTTAACAAAACATAGACAAGAAAGTTCATGAGTGTAAATGACCCAAAAATATATTTTAGGGTAGAAGGGTATATCTACCCCGTTTTCTACCCTCTTTTCTACCCTCTTGAATTTTCATGAAATTTACACCAAAAATATACTACTAGGGTCATTTACGAAGAAATCTCAACAAAGTCTTTACGATGAAGTCTTGACAAAGTCTTTACGAAGAAGTCTCAACAAAGTCTTTACGATGAAGTCTTGACAAAGTCTTTACGAAAGAAGTCTCAACAAAGTCTTTACGAAGAAGTCTCAACAAAGTCTTTACGAAGAAGTCTCAACAAAGTCTTTAACGAAGAAAGTCTTAACAAAGTCTTTACGAAGAAATTCATGAAAATTCAAGAGGGTAGAAAAGAGGGTAGAAAAGAGGGTAGATATACCCTTCTACCCAAAATATATTTTTGGGTCATTTACACTCATTTACGAAGAAATCTCAACAAAGTCTTTACGAAGAAGTCACAACAAAACATCTGTCAAAAACCGCTTTTTAACTTCACTTAAATGCCACGTAAGCTACGTAAGAATATACGTAAGAGGAAGAGAGCATTGAAACATCCAATAGTAAAACTAACACCACAACAACAGTTGCAACAACAAATGCTGAATGACCCCACTATGTTGCAACAAATGTCAAGCAATCCTATGCTTTTAAACCGAGTTGTTGGTGCACAGAGTGGAGGTTTAAGAGCGGCACTTTTAGCGAAAATGGCAGGCTATGGTGGAGCTGCAGACGGAACAGCCTATAACCCTCAAAGTCAAATGAATTTGAGTTCACTCAAAAATCAAATAACAGATGTCAAAAAGTCAAACATAGACATACAGAAGCAAATAAGTGAAAACGAAAAGAAACTAGAATATGACAGACACACAAAGAAACTCAATGAGTTAAACGTAGAGAAAAAGAAGAAAGAAGAACAACTGAAAGAACTAAGTACAGAGGAATATGCGAAAAAAAGTGTCAGAAAAAGCAGCAGAAGTAGCAAGAATGGAACAAGATGTCATAAATTTGAAAAAACCATACTACTCAATATAAAATACTGAAAGATGAAGAAATAAAACAAAAAGCCCTGAAGACATATATGGATAGCGATGAGTATAAAAAGAAGTTGAAGCAAATGTAAAGGCAGAAAAACTTTTAAGTTGCAAACCAAACGCGTACAGTATGAAAACTTAGCACAAGAAGAGTAAAAATAACGACGCGGCTATGCAAAAGGCAATGAAAAGCGCAGAATATATAAAAGCTAACAATGACTGGTTAGATGCCCAAGCCAACGCTAAAGCAGCCCAACTCATAGGGTCAATAAGGACAAAAATACAAGCAGATGAAGATAGTTCAAATGAAGCTTTAACAAATGCTGACTTTAAGAACGCCTTCGAAGCTCTTCATAGTAAGGTGAAACAAGTGAACGACTTCTCATCTGGAAAGAAACTGAAGTCTGAAGGTTTCGACACAAGAGTTAAAGAAGTAGCACAAAATATGACGAAAAATAACAGATGCAGCAACGAGACAGGCAGTTCAAAGTGCCTATGACGCCGTTAGAGCAACTGTTGTGGAAAGTCAAGAAAAAGAGTTACAACAGACCAAAACAGACCTAGTAAATGCTTTCTTAAGAACGAAAAGTCAGGTAGGACATTATGCTGCAGATGGAACATATGTGCCAGCTGGTGGAACTTATATACCACCAAACCCTCCAAGAGAAGCACCTGCACCAGGACTACCTAAAACATTTACATCGTCACATGGACATAGACACAGGCATGCACAACAACCAGCACAACAACCAACACAACAACCAACACAACAACCAGCACAACAACCACCTCCACAACCAGCACAACAACCAACAGTTCAAAACACTGCACCACAACCAACAGTTCAAAACCCTGCACAACAACAACCACAAACAGAGCAAGGACATAAAAGAAGTAGAGAACAAGGAAACCAAGAATTCTTAAAAATGCTTAAAAGAAGAGTGTGGTTTCCCAGATACTGTTGACTTTAGTGACAGATATAAAGAAGCTATTAGAAAGTTCAAGGATGGAAATACTGACCCGAACCTATTTAGCTTTATGGCTCAGCACCAAAACGGATATAATCTCAAACCTGGAAAATACAAGCTCGCTAAGGGATATGATTTAATAGCATATCATCCAAAATGACATGGATGAATTTACTCCGAGATATTTGATGTCAGAGCTAAATGACAATTCAACTTTCGTCATGAAACGCGTAAAAAATAGAGACGGAACGAAAGAACAAAAGCTTATGAATGCGGATGACGTAGATAGGGAAATTGTTGAAAACGGTCTCGGAATATATGAAATGCCAGCAGATGAGGTACAAGAAACTCCACAGGAAGAAGTTCAGATACAACCAGACATGGAAGAAATAGTTCAGCAACAACAGCTAGAAGAGCCTGAAGGAAACGAACAAGTCACTCCTTTGGAAACTAACTTCACAGAACTAGATGAAGATTTGGAAAGCCGAAAAATCTTGACCCTCAACAAGAGTATGCGGAGAATATGGAATATTTCCAAGAGTCTAAAAAAATTCGGCTGACATAGTAGAAGAAATCGAAAAATGTTTGCCGACATACAAAAGACTCCAACACCAGATGAAAATATTCAGCATAGAATGGAAGCACTGAAAGAAAAATGTACACAAATACAACAACCCTTTTTACTTACGAGCATTTAACGTTCAAATCTTCGGATGAACTCGGTGAAAATAAAAGGTTAAATTTCAAGAAAACATATAGAAATGAAACATTGTTTAAAGTTCATTCAGAACCTAGCCAAATGGAAACAAACCTACTTTTGTTTCTGCAGACGATGGAACTACAATGAGATGGGGTCATAAAGCTAACCCGGATAGGTGGTTCATAAACTTACAACCATTCCAAGAAGTTGTAGACGCAATGGAAGTCAATGGTGAACCAGATATAGCTGGTATTTTTCAGCGCGGCTTTAATCACCATTGAAAGATATGAAACATGCAGATATTTTGGACCAGTATGAAATGAACATGGCTGATGGAAATATAACACCTGACGTTCTAGAACATTTATCTCAAAGAACTACACAGAACCATAGAGATGTATATTTGGTGAAGAGTTTAGAAAGAAAGTTAGGGAGGGAGAAGGAAGAGAACCTATTGTACATGACCTTGCAAACGAAAGTTTACAAAATGTCATAAAAACTTACTTTGCAGACAATGAACTGAGAAGGGATATTTTAAGAAAACTCAAATGGACAAAGTGACCAATGTGTAGTATTGAAAAACAATGTTGCTTGACAAAATAAAACCAACTACAGAAATAAACGACGCAAGACTGAAAGATTGGGTAGAAGCTTTCCCATTCACAAAAGATATAGTTGGTAACATGGAAAGAAAACCAGAATGGCTACAAAAACATATATTTGGAAACGAGCATATTCCATATGGACAGGCACTGTTTGAAGAGCTTGAACCGGAAACTCAGGAAAGAGTCATGCAAACAATACGCGAAGACTCAAATACAAACTATGACAAAATCTTTCTAGGATATAGGTTACCTGAGATGGGCGACCAGAGCCAAAGGCAAAAAGGACATGGGAAATTTGCAACATACTAGATGAACATAATGCAAAGATGCAACAACTTCAAGCAGAGGGCAATGAAGGAAAAAGAAGAGTTAAAAACTCAGTCAGGAAGAAAGTAAAGCTTGGTCGGAGTGGGTTCTATTATGACATATAAATCCAACTATTCTATATTTTTACTCATATGAAATGTACGCCGCTCAGAATATAACGCCAACAGTTTTGGATGCCATGAATGGAAATGTTTCCGAATGGTATAACGAATGCGACAATGCCATTAGAAGGTCAGAAATAGTTCCTGGAACTTACGAATATACAACTGCTGTTTCTTATGGAAACGTAGGTGAGTTTGGAGAAGGTTCTTCAACAACAGTAGATATTGCTTGCGACAGGTTTCATATTATTTCTATTGACAACTCTTTCTTATACGTGGAACAAGACATTGAAATAAAACCTTCTGCCAAGTTGTCTGACAAGAAAGGTTGCAATGGAATTTTCTATGTCGGATACCAATATGCTCCAGAAGTTTTCATGGGATATAAGATATATTCTAACTCTGACCTAGTCCAAACAGTAACATGGGCAAACTATGAATGGTTCGCTTTGAGAAACTCAGTACAACCACAAGCTAGAGAACAAACAGACCAGTATGCAACTATTGAAAAAATAAGAAGACTTGACCCTAACGTTCCAGGAGTTTATGTTGACCTTTCTGGACAAAATGCAGCAGCAGTAACCAAAGTAAAATTGAAACTTAGAGTTCCTTTGTCATCTTTCCTCATCTTCAGGTTTTTAAGATACTTGCCAAACTGGGCAGGAAAAATTTCTATCGAACTTACTCCAAGCAAAAATAACTTAGTCATTGCACCAACACAAGACCCATTCACTCTTACAGAAGTAGTGGGAACAAATAAAATGTCATTCGCCGACTTTTGCAAAAACAAAGTTGACTTAGACTTTGGTTTCTCAAACCTCAACACTGAAGTAAACTATTATTTCAATGCTGCTGGAGATGCTTGGGACCCAGTTAAGTTCACATGCGAAAAATTTGAATGCAAGAGAATAGAAAGCAGACTTGCAGTCTATATGTTGGACCCAGATATTTCAAATGCTTTAGCTGCCAAATATATTGCAGTTCCACTTATGTTCCCTATACACCAAATATCTGTCAAAGACTTTGCAGGTGAAGTTGGAAACCAAAGTGCTGACCCAGGTGCAAGAACAGATATTGCCTTAACTACTGCAATGAAACATGCAGATACTATGTTTGTACTGTTCAGACGAACTATAAATGACTATTCTTGCTTCTACAACCCTGGTATTAAATACCATATAAACATAGATGGCAAATATTATCCAAGAGAAGAATATTCTACAGTTGAGGATATGAGGTCATACAACTTGACATTAGATGCTATGAACTTTAACAACAACTTCACAACAACCATTAACCCTGAAATGCAAAGTTCTATTATGCCATATGTGAAAGTATGGACTCATACAGGAGGTCAAAAAACTCAATATACAAATGGAGACCGTTCAAACTTTTGGCTTGGCATTCCATTTGCTGACTCAGAAGACTTTATGGGTGGTATTTCAACTGTTGGTACAGTTCAAATACAATATACTGGTGACAGAGACGGTCCAAATGAATTGAAAGCAAAGAAGTTTACAAAACCAATAGCACTTTTCACGGAAGATGCTCTTTTGAAGATTCGTTCGATGAAACCTGCTGGGGCTCCTCAGATTGGTATAACGACAGCTTCCATCGAGCAGATTTTGGCAGCAGGTCAGTAAGTTGTTCTTGAACTGACTTCTCTCCGTCAAATATTGACAGTACGCCAGTTTTGATATAATATTGTATTAAAAACTTACCTTTAGAAATATCTGTAAGTTTTGAAGTTATATTTTTGTCTGCTTCAAGAACTTTCACCATTTCAGTTATACCAACTTTCTTTGCTTTATGAAAATATTTTGGTTCAGCAAAGACTGCTATTCTATAACATTTTCCATTGTTTGTATAAAGAACTATTCTATCAGTGTATTTGTATTGTTTGTGTGTGTAAACTTTGTTTTGCTTCAATTCGAAGAGATACTCAAATACGTCCATCTTTTTATTCTAAGTAAAATGTCATTTCCGAAAAATAGAAGCGTAAGTGTTTCAAAAGGTTTAATGGCGATGGCAGATGTGAAGTTAAATTCACCAACTCAAACAAACAGTCAAAGTGTTGTTGTCAATGTCAAAGAAAGAGATGTTGAAGTGGGGAAACCATACGAAGACGAAGATGGTATAACAATAGTTCCTGTAAAAGAACAACCAACATACCCTGAAGTTAGCAGAGACTTAAGTTCTGTTGCAGATATTCGAAACGACTACCAACAACTTAAAGACAAACTTAAAACTCAGGAGAAGATTTGTCAAGCTTTAGGTCTAATGTTAAACTTGGTCGAACACAACCCTGTAAAAGTGAACTCATATGTCATTGCACCTCATGAAGTTTTGAAAGAACTATTGAAACTTTTGACAGAGGCAGACGATATAAACATCAAAGAAATAGAACCCGACGTTAGTTGCTGTGGTGTTTCATATAATGTCATTGACAAGATATACGTTATGAAAGGAGGTGAAACGTTGAACTTAAAGTATAGTTTCCCAGACGTCATAAAAATATTTGACGACCACAACATTTCATTAAAATTTACTTGCTAAGTAAATGGCAGAAGACATAGTGGTTTATACTATTACGACTAAAAACCCTGAGTCATATAATTCTATAACAACAAACTTACAAAGTCCTCAAGGACGGTATTGTAAACTAACTTTAAACACAATGACGACTAAAGCCTGTTTTGCTCTTTTGACACCAGAAGACTTTGTTGTTGTGAATGGTAAAAAATACTTCTTTGAAGATACTTACTCAGATATACCACCACACAGGTTTTGTTGACTTATTTAATACTTTAAGGACGGATGTAACATGTGCTGCAACTAGAGCAGGTTTCATTATGTTTGGATGTCCGACTGAGTTTAGTATAAACGATATGAGCTATAATACAAAAACTTATATCTGGTTTTTACTACCAACAGTTTCCTATAACAGGAAAAGGTGTCATACAAGGTTTGTCTGTTCCATTGACTTTAAGTACACCTATATATTGTTTCAAACTTAGGTTCAAAGTGTTATTCGAATGTCGACAACTACTATGACCAAAAGATACTTATGCGTATAAACAATACTTTCTCTGCTGGTTTGCCTATTGTTCATTCGAATGCAGAGTTTTCAGCTTTAGTAAACTCAAACACTTTAGCAAACATAACGTTGACATTAGTCGACGCAAACTTTGTTCCTGTAAAACTTTTATGTCCTATGTATTTGTCAATGACGGCAGAAAGTTTCGAATTGGAAGATGCAACTGGTGAAAGTATTGTATTACAAGAACAACTTCAACAACAAATGCAACAAATGGAACAAATGCAACAACAAAGTCAAGAATAAAAAATAGCTCAAGAATAAAAAATATATTTTTTTTTATTTTATTTGAAATGTACGCTGAGTTTGTTGGAGAAGACCGTTGGGAAACTTGTTTGTTAGATGAGAAATATGAAATTCACTGTTGTGAGTCATTTGAAGTCAGAAACAAAAAGACAAAAAGAGTTTTAAGCGGATGGGAGCGAAATGACGGATATGCTATGATGAGGATGGGTGGAAAAAACTATTTTAAACATATTGTCATTGCAACTCATTTTATACCGAATCCTAACAATTTACCTCTTGTAGACCACATAAACCGTATAAGAAACGACAATAGACTTGAAAATTTACGTTGGGTCACTCTTTCTGAAAACAATAAGAACAGAGGCAAATTTGGAGATATTGTATTCGAATTTGTCGACGAACTAGAAGATGAAGCAATTGAAATTACAGACTATGGCAAGCATACGCTTGAGTTTTACTACTATAGCGAAGAACAAGACTCTTTCTACTTTTATACCGGTGTAAACTATAGAAAATTACAAGTATATTTTACTAAGGATGACTATGCTTATGTAAACACTAGAGATACAGATGGAAAACACGTTCATATACTTCTTAACAAATTCAAGAAGCTATATGGCATACCATTTTAAAACGTTTTTTAAAAAAATATTTTTTTTATTTTTATAAAAATGTACAGAATAGATGTTTCAGATTTTTATGACTTCCAAGCATTCAGAAATATGTGTCCATTTAGAGACTATAACAAAGCAGTCGAGAATTTGAAACGTTTAGTCATTTATGTCGACTCTGCCCCAGAATGTTATGTCATGAAAGAATGGGATGTTGTCTTTAACAAACCAAGAGCGACAATAGTTTCAGAACAAGAATGTAGACAGAAACTTAAGAAAATAAAAGTCGTACAAGTTGGCATGAAGATGTTAGATGCTTGGGATATCTTATTGTCGAAGTTAGAAGATTTTTCAGTTCGAGGTATAAAGTTCTATACACCATCTCCAAACTTCTATTCTATCTTCACTGGATATAAATACGAACAAGTAGAATGGAAAGAAAATGTTATAGAAGCTTGGTTAGACCATGTCAAAGAAATTATATGCAATGGAAACGAAAAGGTTTATGAGTATATCTTATGTTGGTTTGCAAACATCTTACAATATCCAAGTGCTAAAAATGAAACTGCTCTCATTATAATTGGAAAACAAGGAACTGGTAAGAACACATTCTTTACAGATATCTTATGCAAACTATTAGAGGGCTATTCGAATCCGAATATGACAAACTTAGAAAACATCTGCGGTAAATTTAACTCTTCAATAGAGAATATGAAACTTATAGTATGTAACGAACTTCAAAGTATAGATACACAAAAGTTTTGAACTCAGATGCTTTGAAGAGTCTTATAACAGACAAAGTTGGAGTTGTTGAAAGAAAATATAAAGACCAAAGAGTTTGTGAAAATGTTGCAAACTTCATTATGGTTTCAAACAATTCTGTTCCGATGAAGTTAGAAAGTTCTGACAGAAGATATGTAGTTGTCAGAACGTCAGAAGCTCATATGCAAGATACAGAATATTTTGACGACTTAGCAGAAACTTTGACACCTAACTTTTACAACCACTTGTTCTCATATTTCATGACATTAGATATTTCTAAGTTCAATCCAAGACAAATTCCACATACCGAAGAAAGACAAACATTGTTAGAAGCAAACAAGAGTGTATATGAACTGTTTATAGATGAGACTAACTTTGAGTGTTTAGATGAAAGGTCGTTGTGTACGATGAATATAAACAATATTGTCAAGAGTATGGTTATATGACAGCGTCTAAACGAACATTCTTGGCAAATGTCAAAAATCTTTTAGATGTTCAGAATGGTGTATATACAAAGAAAATTTTATGAGTAAATTTTAAAAAAATATTTTTTTATCCGATAGAAAAGATGACGAAATATTTTCAGTAAATAAGTACATGACAGAAGTCAAAGAAGAACTAGACCCATTCGCTTATTTGAATGTTTACTTCTACCATTTTGAAAAGTCTACATTTGACAAAGTTTGGAACATCGAACCAGTTAAGTTTGCTATTGTGACTAAAAATGGTGCGAAATTTGAAGACTTAGACATAGAAGGTTTGTTAGCAGTCAAAGAAAATTTTGACAGAAGGTTCTCAAACCTTAAAGAAGGCAAAGCATACAAACTTGTTATACCTTATGAACCAAAGAAAGCAGACGACTATGAATATTATGAGTCTAAGATAGTTGAAGTTCAAGGTAAATTAGGTAAAAAGATTTTAGAGTCTAAGCCAGTGTTTGCTCCTAAAGAGGAAGAGAACATTGACATTGACCCAGAAATGTTCTAAAAATAAACTTTTATTTTTACATGTCATATCTCACCTTCTCTGGAACTGGTTCAGGTTCTTTCTTCTCTTCTTCTACTTTCTTTTCTTTCTTTTCTCTCTTCTTCTTCTTCTCTGGTGGAGTTATGTCAAATTTGGCGCAACCATATTTATGTAAAAGTTCTTTGTCCTTTAATAGCTCTTCTATTCTGTTTTCTATTTCATCTTCAAGAACAGCGCATGTGTCTTCTTTGCATTCTAAGAACTTTTGTTGGACTTCAGCTTTCCAATCGGTGTCATCTCTGTCAACAAGTCTGTCATTGACAAACTTAAAGACTTCTCTGCCTAATGTTTTATGGTTCTTGTCATATTCCCAGAAACAGAACTTTAGAACAAATTCACCTTTCTTGTTTACACTATGTAAGATTTTATGGTCGACAGAAGTTTTAGAGTCGAAAAGCTTGTCTCGAATATAGATAGCGAAATCGCTAGACATTTTCTAAAAGATAAAAATTTTAATTTTTCTAAAAATATGTTAGAAAAAAAGTTTGCTGACATTGACAAGAAATTTGAGAATGTTTTGAAGAAGAACAAGAGAAAGTTAGAAAATGCTCAGATAAAACCCATACATGACAAGTTCTTATTTGCTCAGAATGGTATAACAGGTCTAATCGCACCACCTGGGTCGGGTAAGACTTTCACTTATCTTAAAATGGCTGCACAACAACAAGAACTAGATGAGAAGAACCCATTCTATGAGTTAGTTGTCATTTGTAGTACTTCTGGTCAATTCGACCAAACCGTCAATTCGTTCAAAGATATTATAAAAAAGTCTAAGTTAGTATGTATAAAAGACTCTGAGTTGTTAGATTGGATAAAGAAGTACCAAAGAAGAGTTTTGAAGTACAATGCTATAAATGAGTATATAAATTCGAAGTTTAAAGACCCAAATGAGGAAATGCAGAGAATATTAGAGAAGAAACACTTCAGAAACAAACAGAAAGAGATAGAATACATTTCGAAGAAATTGCAATCGTACGATTGGAAGACTTACCCTCATAGATGTCTTCTTATCTTAGATGACTTTGCTTCTCATCCTTTGTTAAAGAACAGAGAACAAGACATGTGTCGAATTCTTAAGAAGCTCAGACACTTTAACATTTCAGTTGTCATTTGTGTACAGACAGCCAAGAGTTTAAGTAAGGATGTAAAGAGAATACTTACTGACATTGTACTTTTCCCTGGATTGTCCGAAGACGATTTCATGGAACTTATGAAAGAGTCCATGGCAGGTAAGTTTGACAGACATGAACTATGGGAGAAGTACAAAGTCATACAAGACCCTCATACTTCTTTCAGAATTCACATCTACGCGAACAAAGTTCAAATTGTAAAAAGTCAAGCTTGAAAAATGTAAGAGTTTGAGTCTTAGTCTGTTGTGGTGCTGGGGCTGTCGGTTCTTCTGGCTTTGGAAGACATTCAGGAAGAGGAACGTCGGACATTCGTTTGTGTCTTAACCGTCTTTGTTCTGAAACAATATAATATTGTCTTGAAAAGTACAACATTGTCTTGAAAAAGTACAACATTTGTCTTGAAAAAGTACAACATTGTCTTGAAAAAGTACAACATTGTTCTGAAAAAGTACAACATTGTTCTGAAAAAGTTCAAGACTTGTTCTGAAAAAGTACAGCTGTACTCAAATTTGAGAGACATTGTACTGAATTTATACAACATTGTTCTGAAAAAGTACAACATTGTTCTGAAAAAGTACAATATTGTCTTGAAAAAGTACAACATTGTCTTGAAAAAGTACAACATTGTCTTGAAAAAGTACAATATTGTCTTGAAAAAGTACAACATTGTCTTGAAAAAGTACAACATTGTTCTGAAAAAGTTCAAGACTTGTTCTGAAAAAGTACAGCTGTACTCAAATTTGAGAGACATTGTACTGAATTTATACAACATTGTTCTGAAAAAGTACAACATTGTTCTGAAAAAGTACAATATTGTCTTGAAAAAGTACAATATTGTCTTGAAAAAGTACAACATTGTCTTGAAAAAGTACAACATTGTCTTGAAAAAGTACAATATTGTCTTGAAAAGTACAACATTGTACTGACTCAGTATGGAGCTTGACCCCTTAGACGAAGCAATTTATCTAATTGAAATTAACGAGCTTGTTAAAGACTTCCTCAGGCAGAATGTAAAGGTCAAGCGTAAAAATAAAGATTGAAATTTACCCTACTTGTTTGAAGTTGTCGAAATACTCTGTTATTTTTTCCTTTAACAATGGCAAATCTTCTTTGAAGGTAAGTATTGTACAACCTTTCATATCATAGTGTGTTTGAGGTAACGTATCTTGAACTATCTGTTTAACATCTTCATTCGGTGTCATTGAAATCGGTAAGTTTTCGCGATAGAACCAATTTCTGTCAGATTTGTAAATCTTAGCAAGGTCGTAAAAGCTTTTGTTGTTTCTTCTGACTAAATGCAACATAACCATATCTCTGTCTTCTTCATTTTCCATCTCTTCAGTATAAATCATATACTTATAGTTCTTTTCCTTTCCTTTTGGTACCGAACGTGGTATTCTTTTCTGTATGGTTTTGTCTTTTGCTTCAATGACTTCATCTTTTGCTTGAAGTTTCTTTTCCATCTCTTCACGTTCTTGTCTATGAATTTCGTCAAGAAGTCTGTAAATATACCAAGCATAACGAGGTGAAGCCCACATTGCAACAGCATTTACAAGAAGTCTATGTACATACCAACCTCTCAAACCATTTGGCAATTTTTCACGATTTTCATAGAGTTTTGGCGACTGCGGTTTTTCTCCCACTCGCTGTTCTTCACTGTTTTCATAGAGTTTTGGCGACTGGGGTTTTTCTCCCACTCGAGTTTTTGCGACTACGAGAAAATCCGTAGTCGAATTTTCAGCTTCATTTAATAGTTCAATAGTGCTTTGGTTCCTAAACCAGTCTTTAGGAAGCTTGGTATCTGGCGCAAAACATGCTGTCAAAATACTTTGCATTTGGTACATATCGTCTTTGACCGAACGAATGAGACGTAACTGTTTGTTATACTGAACCCACTCGTATTCTTCATTTATAGCTTCATGGACTATAACTGTTGTTGTGTTCTCTGTTGTTGACATATCTGTCTTTACATACAAAATAAAAAAATAAAAAAAAATAAAATTAGCGTTATTTTCTATCTTGTATAAAAGACCAAAAATAAACGCTTTACATGTATTTTTCAGCAACTTCGTCAAATAATTTTATAGCTTTATCTATCTCATCTACTTCAAACGTTTCCCTACCTTTCGTGGGAGCACCATACATCTTCTCAAACTTTTCAAGTAGTTCTGTTTCAGCAGCTCTCATATCGTTAACGAACGCAACCTTAACTCTATTGACTATATTGTCATATCTTTGAGTTATATTAAATGTTCTTCCTATCTTATATCTCTTTGTATTGAAGTCCTTTGGTTTCTGAACGATGTAAAGTAAGCCTTCACTGCAACGTTCCGTATCGAATGAACCATATGTTATGAAATTATATCCAACAACTGGGTCAATCCAGAACAAAACTACTGGTATAAGACTTTTGTCGATGAGATATGCTCTTGTTCCATAGAATCTTACCGATATCATAAGCTCAGGATTTTTTGTCAAAATTTTCTGAGTAGAAGCATTTTTAACCCAGTCGTGTGCTTTCTTTCCTTCAGATAGTGTTAAAATGTCTGACAAAGAATATTTTTTGTATTTCTTTGAGTATCTTACGTTTAAATCACCTATTCTAACCACCTTGGTCTCATTGTCTATCTTTTTAACTGTTTCAAACTCAGTGTTTGACATTTCCTGTTCTTACATACAAAATAAAAAAAAATATTTTAAAAAAACTAGCTTTTATTTTATTTTGTATAAAAGATACAGTTATATCATGAAATTTGGTCATTTTTTTACGATTTTCATGTGTTTTAGGCGTTCCTCGGTTTTCCGCGGGTCGCAATTTTTTACGATTTTCGAATGGAATCTCTATCCTCGGTTTTCCGAGGGTAGCAAACATATGAGGAAATTCATGAAATTTGTTGCTGAATTCAATAAAAATATATTTTAGGGTAGAAGGGTATATCTACCCCGTTTTCTACCCTCATTTCTACCCCATATGTCCTTACTGAAAAAGTATGTGTTCCATATGTCATTTTACTCAGAATTTTATACAGAATTCAATAAAAATATATTTTAGGGTAGAAGGGTATATCTACCCCGTTTTCTACCCTCATTTCTACCCCAGTTATTTTACAAGCGTTTTACATGGTATATGTTGTGATGGTTCATGACTTTAAACAGTTTTGTAGCTTCTATTTCTTCACGAAGGATATCAAAAATTTTAACTATGCCGAAGGTTTCTTTATATTTCTTCTTGACATCTGAAAGAAGGAAATCGTTAGCAGTTGGATAGTTTTTGTTCAGAAATGTCAACATGTCCATTTTATCTTCTGCTGGTTTCTCTACTTCTTTCTTTAAGTCAGTATGGTCTTTTCGCATACGTTCTATCTCTTTGACGGAGTAGTTATATTTCCTTGTTGCTGCTTTACATTTTGAACATTGTGAGTTCATTTTTGCGTTATATTCTGAAATTTGTCCTGCTAGTATGACTAAGGCGTAGATGGTTTTCTTTAACTCAAAAGTTGCGGGTTTTATCTGTTCATTCCATATCTTACCTCTTCTATCTTTATCTCTTATCTGCAAGACACACTCAGCAACTAACGAAACAAAGTTGTCGTAGGTCTTAAATTCTTCAGATTTATATATGTCAATGACTTTGTGGTTGCAATGAAATCCAAGAAACTCATAGTTTATCTTACGAATGAACTTCTTTATTTCAACTGAGTCAGTCAGTCTGACTTCAATTTCATCGAATTCTGGAATAGTGAGCTTTTGTTGTTGTATTTCAGGAAGTTTAGGTAGATGGTCAATAATATCCTGCATTTCATAAAGATACTGTTCATTTGTTTCATCTTTTGCACTACAGTCTAAATCTCCTTGGAGAAGTTCCTGCTTTATCTTCTGGATTTCTGTTTCGAAAGTATATGAAGAAGGAATGAAGCTTTTCATCTCTACTAACATAGAAGTTGGGTTCATGACTAACGAGTTTGGTGCTGTTGTTGCTGACATGTTCTTACAATAAAAATAAAAAAATATTTTTTGGTGGGACTACCTTTATTTTATTTCAGCACAAAATGAACGAGTTTGGTTTAAAAATACGGTGGAGCCAAAAATGGCTCGACCTCAAAACAAGCATTTTGTGAAGAATATACCAACCCGCGGAAAACGGCGGGTTGCTTTTTTTATACAAAATTCAAGAGTTTTGTGTGTTTTCTACGAGGGTAGAAAAGAGGGTAGAAAACGGGGTAGATATACCCTTCTACCCTAAAATATATTTTTGTCGAAAAAAAATGGTTCATTTACTCACAATATTTTTGTACAAAACGACCCCAAACTTTTAACTTCTTTTCTGCAGCTTCTAATGAAATTTTAGCGAGTTCATATTCTCTAAATTCTCTCTTTAAATCTTCTTGTTCCCATTGGTCTAGTTCGTATGGAGAGTCCTATAACCAGAACATATCTCACGTTCATGTTCTATTTGTTTTTCATGCATTTTTCTAACTTCTTCTTCGAACAAAGGTTTTGCATTCTCTACTGTATCTTCAAGTTCTTCTTCATCTAATTTCTCATGAACTTTCTTGTCTATGGAGTCCAAATTTTTTCCAACTGCTATACAATATTTTGGAGAAGCCCACATTGCTATTAGTTTACAAAGTCTTGGGTCTACATACGTTCCTCTAACCTGTTTGATTTCATCGGGAATTCCTGCATGAACTGTGTATAAAAAGCAACCCGCGGAATTCCGCGGGTTGGTATATTCTTCACAAAATGCCTCAAAATACTCTTCCCAGGACTTATTTTCCAACAACCTTCTAAAGTCTTTCCTAAACTGCTGACACATCTTTGTTGCATTTATATAACCATCCTTGTCTCTACGTAAGACTTCAATACCGTTGTAAGTGCCTTTTGTGAATGTTTCGCCATTAGATTTGTTCGTGAACGTTTTTGCTTCGACTGTCATACTGTTCTTACAATAAAAATAAAAAATATTTTTGGCTTAACCGTCGGACATTCGTTTGTGGCTTAACCGTCGGACCACAACGATAAAAATCTCATTTTAACTCACTTTTTTTCTATCTTAAGGAAATTCATGAAAATTCATGAGGGTAGAAAAGAGGGTAGAAAACGGGGTAGATATACCCTTCTACCCTAAAATATATTTTTCAATACTTTTTCAGCACTTCTCCGTAGTTATATATGAAAGACAATTCGAGATAAAAGTCGTAGTACAATGGAACAATATGTTGCACACCATTTGTTGTGAACCAAACTTGAAAGTCAGAGAAACTGTTACTAGGTGGTTCGTAGAATTTAGAAGCAAAGTCATAAAAGTCCTTACCAATACAAAGAAAACTATTGTTGCTTGAACTAAAACTTGCATGACACATAACATTTTGAGGGTCAAACACGTTTCTATAAACTGTCAAATCTGTTGGTGGGCGTATAAACCAGAACGGACCGTCAGGTGGTAATGGTTCGTTCTGGTTTAGTAACCGAAGAAATTGTGCCCAAGAACGTTTGTCTACTTGCCAAAATAAAAACTGTGTATCTCTTGGAGGGTTATTTTCAATCCTTTGAAATGAAACTGTGGAGTTCATCTTGTCATATTCTAGTTTCAGATAGTATGTTCCATTTAGTAAAGAGTCGTATTTTTCTTGAAATTCCCAGTAGTATTTGTTTATTTGAGTTTGAAAGTCATTTAGAGTTTTTTCAAGATTTTCGTCTGAACGAACTGTAAAGATTCTCATTTCATCAAATTTGTCTAGTAGACCATCATGACCTCTATACCGCCCATGAAAATATACCGCAAACATAAACGCGTTAGTTCTTTTTGAAAACAAAACTCTTCTAAATCCTATTGCCTTTGCATCTGAAGGACTTTGAAGCCAACGAATTGGATAGTCAAAGCGGTAGGAGCCGGATGAAATTTCTTCATCTGATATATTCCTACCGGCATTTGTAAAGATATAGTCTAACGGTTTTGTATCTGCTGCTTTTGTTCTTTGTTTTTCAACCTGAAACATTTAATATATGTAAAAATATACTATTTTAAAAAATGTTTTAAAATGGTATGCCATATAGCTTCTTGAATTTGTTGAGAAATATATGAACGTGTTTTCCATCTGTATCTCTAGTGTTTACATAAGCATAGCCCGCCTTAGTAAAACATACTTGTAATTTTCTATAGTTTACGCCGGTATAAAGGTAGAAAGAGTCCTGTTCTTCGCTATAGTAGTAAAACTCAAACGTATGCTTACCATAGTCTGTAATTTCAATTGCTTCATCTTCTAGTTCGTCGACAAATTCGAATACAATATCTCTAAATTTGCCTATGTTCTTACTGTTTTCAGAACAAGTGACCCAGCGTAAGTTTTCAAGTCTATTGTCGTTTCTTATATGGTTTATGTGGTCTACAAAAGGTAGATTGTTAGGATTCGGTATAAAATGAGTTGCAATGACAACATGTTTAAAATAGTGTTTTCCACCAATCCTCATCCTAGCATATCCGTCATTTTGCTCCCATTCGCTTAAAACTCTTTTTGTCTTTTTGTTTCTGACTTCAAATGACTCACAACAGTGAATTTCATATTTCTCATCTAACAAACAAGTTTCCCAACGGTCTGTTCCAACAAACCCAGCGTACATTTCAAATAAAATAAAAAAAATATTTTTTTGAAAAATATACTGTTTTCCTTTTACTTTACATAACCTCCTGCTACCATAAGTCTTTGACGCCAACCCATACCAGCTAATGAAGGTTGACTTGGTTTAGTTTGGAAACTAAACTTTGGTTTTGGTTTATCTTCAGTTTTTGGCTCACCTTCTTCTATCGGTTTTTCGTCACTTTTCGGTTCCTCGGGTTTTACCCCACCTGCAGGTATGGTTGTGTCGTCAACATCTTCATAAATATCATATGCCATTTGTTTTTGTTTTCCTTTCAACTTTTTGTGTTTGTTGTAAAGTTTAGAATATTTCGACTCTAAGTCAATGAGATGTTCTATAATGAACTGTTGGTCAGTGAAGAATACCTTCCCATCTGTTGTCTCGAAAGCTCCTTCAGACTTCAATATTTTATTTGTGAGAGTCTGTTTCTTTTTTGAGATACTAGCCGTTCCATTTCTATGAAAAGTGACTTTGTAGTTAGGGTTTGTATTTCCAGACCTGGCACTTTCTATTATTGAATTTTTCTCTTCATCTGTAAGTTCTTTGACAGGTTTTGACAATGGTTCTGAACTTTTTGTTTGTGGTGTCAAATCTACCGTTTCAACTTCTTCGGTCATTTCATCTCAGTAAAAAATTTTAGTTTGGTTTGTTTTCAACTGGTTGTTTAGGTTTTTTAAGTCGGTCTAAAACTTCCTGAGGTATAGGAAGAACTTGACAAACACGTTGTGTAACTGCTGGAAGCCGACAAATCCATCTTGAACCCATTTGTCTCAATGCTGTATTGTTCATTTCATCTCAGTAAAAAACTTTACATTCCCCACGTTTGAGGCGGTTGAGGTTGGTTATTGTTTACCCATTGTTGTGCATGGTTATATCCTCTGTTAAAGAATCTTTCACCTTGGTCCATATAGTGTCCTGCTTGGTTATAGTAGTCATTTGCTTTGTTATAGTAGTTTCCTGCTTCTCTTCCTACATTGTCCATCCATCCTTGAACTTTTCCTCTTGTTTCAGGATTTGGAATAAGATTTGCTGCATCTCGTGCTACATCCCAACCTTTCTGTACAGTTTGTATAATAGGCTGAGCTTTCTCTTTCAGTATACCTAATGTACTCAAAATCTTCCTTCCAACTCCAAATACACCTCTGGCTATTGTTCCCACTGCGGGCAAAAATCTGGATGCAACTCCTGCTAATGCGCCAAATAAACCCATTTCTTATAGGATAAAAATGACGAATCCAAACAAGGACCCGTATGTTTCTAAAGCAACAAAGAAAGCACTCATGGTAAAAATCTTTAGTTCAACACCAAATGCTTGGTTTATGGATATCTTGGAAAACATTCCGAGGTATAGAGAAGATGGACCTCCATACTGGCTAATATTTGTCGGTCAAAACACAAGATACTGTGAAGCCATACCATTACAGTCCAAAAATATTTTAGATGTGAAAACTGCTTTGACAATATTCGTTGACAAATACCATCCAACAAAACTGACATCTGACTGTGAACGTTCTTTCAAATCAGACGATATTAAAAACTATCTGCGTTCAAAAAATGTAAACCAATATTTCATTGTCGACCAAAACCATTCTGCTCTTGGTGTCATTGACAGTTGTATAAAAATCTTAAGAGACTTAAACCAAACAAAGTGGTGAGGTAGATGAAATGTCATATGACGACAAGTATAGACACTTCTCCATGGCAAAGATGAGACAAGTTTTAAATATTTACAATAGCCGTAAACAAAAAGGTTTGGGAAACCACTCCCCTGAAGAAATGAAAAACAACCCCGACTTAGAGAAAGACTATATATTTAATAGTTTAGTCAAAAGAGACAAACAAGAAAGAATGCCAGGCTTCAAACTTAAGAAAGGTGACAAAGTAAAAATAGAAATACCTAAACGCGACCCATATGAAAATACTATTGACTATGACAACAATGGGAACTCGACAGGTACTCGCATTCGTGTTCGTAAAAATAGAAGAAAGTATACAAGAGAATATTATGAAGTTTTAGGCAAACATGGCAAAATGTACAGACTGCAAGCAGAAGATAAAACTACTATTGTCAGACCTCGTTTCAAACTTGTCAAAGTTCAAGGTGGTATACTTTCAAAGACAGTTCCTAACAAATATAAGACAACTCCTGACGAATATGCTAAAGAAGTTGAAAATGACGACTAAGCATTTCTATACCATGCGTAAACTGTCATGTAAGGTGGCATGTAGTCTTTACTCTGTCCCGTTGTTTCCGAATATCCTGTAATGCGATGTGTATGGCTTCCTCCTCCCTGCGTGT
Source organism: Trichomonas vaginalis G3 (assembly GCF_026262505.1). Lineage (NCBI taxonomy): Eukaryota > Parabasalia > Trichomonadida > Trichomonadidae > Trichomonas > Trichomonas vaginalis. The sequence continues at coordinate 19,436,206 of NC_067208.1, read as the reverse complement.
CATCCCAGTAACAATTTATAGCAAACTTAACGTCGTCTTTAACATCATATCCTTTACCTTTTGTCATTCCTGACCAATCCCAATATCTATGCTTATGCCAACCTGCTTCAGCTGTAGTTAAATTTATGTAGTGACTGTGTGCAGGTAGGTTTTCACCTGAAATCGTTTTACTTCCACCTGTTTCCTTTGAAGAGTTTGCACAATACAAAAACCTGTCGACTATTTGAGTCCAAGTTCCAAAACCAAGTACTACTTCTGGTTTGGTAGAGTTCATTGACGTGTAAATAGAACCTATAGGATATAGTGTTTGAAGTATTTCTGTCTTTAACGTTTGAAGCTCTGTTTTGTCTGCTTTTTTATATAACTTTTCTTCAAGTTCATTTACGTCAGAGATGCTATGTCTATGATATTTTTGTGGGTATGTTCCTTCTGTCCATGCGAAAATACGTTCTTTTGTTGCATCTACATATCCTTTTATCCATGTCGAGTCTGGCTTTTGTATTCCTTAACTCTGTAACACCTTTCTCAAGCTCTTTCAACTGTTGTCCATCTTCCATTAAACCTCTGGTATGACTTGAAACCGTTTGTGTCAACATATCTACAGTTTCTTTGTCGGCTTTAAGGTCTAAAATCCTGAAACCCACCCTGTATTGGCTTTACCTTCTAAAATCTTCGATGTCCGTTCATGGTACCATTCAACCCTTTTTATAATTTCATTGTCTTTTTCATCCACATATTCCTTATCTGCCTTCTTCACTAACCCACTAGCCATAAGTCCCTTATCTACTTTCTCCTCTAACTCACTGTTGACATATGTTTTGTCAGCTTTCTTTTCAAGGCTAACGTTTAAGTCTGTTATTTCAGATATAGAATGTGTATGTCCAACGTCACTTTTCCTGTTTAAGGTTTCTTGTAAGTTTGTAATATTGCAATGGTATGTGTATGAGTCTTTTTAGAATATTCTTTGTCAGCTCTTGTCACTTCACTTGACATTTTATTGTCAACATATGTTTTGTCTGCTAGTTCAGGATGAGTATGTTCTTTCGTTGCATAAGCTTTGTTAGCTCTTTCTTCTTCTTTTGCTATTGCATCGTCTACATACTCTTTGTCAGCTTTGTTGTCAACATCTGCTTTCAAAAGAAGTTCATCTATAGGTTTCTCGTTTAAAGTTCCTTTTGTTGGATTTATACAAACAGTATGGTTCTTATTGTCTTGAAACAGAAACTCATCTGTCAATGGGTTTAATGTCAGTTTTAAGTTTCCTTCTTTCAATGACTCAGATATCTTAGAATAGTTTGAAAAGTTTGTTGTGTTCTTATTTAGAGCTTGTATAATGAGTTGTCGGTTGTGTTTTATTTCTCTCATAGACGCTGTTTCATTTGACATTTTTATTCTAGATAAAATATGCTTTCAATAGAAAAAGAAAATTCAAGAGTTGCTACAACTAAACCATTAGATGAACTTTTTACTAATGTCGGTCAAAAGTTTGAGACAGAGACCGTAAAACATGAAGGCTATCGTTTTGACTACCCCTTAAGATGGTTAAGAGACCCATCCGTCACAAAAGCTATTGGCTTTCGTAGAATGAAGTTCATTTCAGAAGCCATACATGGTTTCCCATTTACGGTCGCTTTTGAAGTTCGATACTATAACAAAGAAAAACGTACGTATGAGAAATTTGAACAGGGAAAACTTTTACAAGTGAATTTGCTTGTAAACTTAGAAACAACTCTTCAAGCTTTTCAAGAAAAAATAAACGATATCTATCTCGAATATGCAAAACAGTACAACATTGACGAAGGAGAGTACCATCTCGATATTATATATGACAGGAAAAATGCAACTGTTAAAATCAATAGAATAGAAGACCTTGGAGAAGACGTTTATATTTCTACAAAATATAACAACTTGGCATGGTATAGATTTTTTGAGGATGTTAAATCAGCCTGCAGAATATCCAGTACACCCGAACTTTTATGAAGTCGAAAACCCTAATGGAACATATGAAAATGTTTTCGACTCAGATGCTATTATAGTTCATGCTTCATTTTCTGGTGCACAAAACTCTTTTTTATGCTTGGCAAATGACTTTTACGAAAAACCTACAAAGCTATATGAACCACCGAGTGGAAGTATTTCAGACTTTCAAGTATGGTTTACAACAGATGGAAGAAAGAGAATAGTTCCATTATACCATGCGTTTTACTTAGAACTTAGTCTCATATACAACTACTATCGAACGGTAAAAATATAATTTTAATACGGTTGAGGTGTTGGATTTGGTTGCCAACTTGACTGTGGTGCAGGTTCAGGCTGTTGTATAACAGGAGCTTGTTCTTCTGGTTCAGGGTCTTTAGGTATAATACCAACGAACTGACCTACTCTTTTGCCAATATTTTTGACTCCGTTCCAAATTCCTCTTCCGACGGTTTTTATTCCATTCCATATACCTCTTCCAACATTTCGAAAGAAGTTTCCTATTCTTCCAAAGAAACCCATTTTACTATATGTAAAAATCTAATGTCCACCTAGTCTCTTACGTTTCCTTCTGAGTTCCATAGCATTCTTTAACTGGAGCTCATACATTCTATTTCTCCTCTGGTAGAAAACATACTCTGGGTCAACTCCTGTGTTCGCGTCATCTGCATAGAGTTGTTTATATCCCACTTCGGGGTTTGTATAAAACTCTTTCCATCTCATATTTGCATACCATGGTGGTAAGCCTAACGCAGCGTCATTTGACATGGCAGTTTGCATTTGTACATCTGTTGGCACTTGACCATAGTTTGCCATTGCAGTTTGTATTCTAACTTCATTTGGAATATTCTCTGGGTTTGGTTGTCCAGGTTGCTGTGCATTCGCTAAGTTCTGTGCGTCCATTTAATATTAGATAAAAATATCTCTTACGAGTACATATACTGAACATTTGCTGGCATTGGTTCATCTTCATATTCTCTATATCTTTCTGCCACGTCAAATAAGTAAATGACACAATGGAAAAAACCTAAAACAAGTAGTCCTATTTCAAACCACATTTACTTACCAATAAAATTTCTTTGTTATGACACTTTCTCCAGTTTATAGGACCTCTCTCATATTCTATCTTATCGTATCTAAACTCATAGTCATGTATGTCCTCTAACCATCTCATGACACTTTCCAAACCACTTTTATCGGATGTAAAGTAAAAGCATGGATGGTTATGTAAAACGTCTAAAGTTTCTAAAAGAGTCTCTCAAAGTCCAGTCTACTTGGTATTGAAAATCCCATGTGTTATAGAACGGCGGGTCCACTATAAAGAAAACATTTTCCTTGTCTTTATATTTTTCATACAAATCTGTCCAATGACATCTCACAAACTCTATACCCTCAATATATTTTTCTATGTTCTCTTTGAAAACATTTGTATAGTTAAGATATAAAACTTTTGACATAAGTGTTTCAATGTCATGAACTCTTATAGAACCACTATACAATAGTCTAGAAGATATACTATCCCAGTCAATATACTCTGCCTTTTTCAAAACCTCTCTGACAGTATTTTTCTTATCTAATGGTATACGTTCCATCTTACCTATAGGTATCTTTTCTTTCAACTCACTCAATATTTTGTTTGTGTCTGGTATATGTTTGAGACGGTTCATATAGTTGTCGAAGTCATTGCATATAATCTTTGAGTCTGGGAATATTATATGGCACAAATGAGATATATAGAAACTTCCACCGAACAAGTCTACAAATGTTAGACCATTCGGTAGTTTCTTAAGTTCTCTCAATAGAATATCTTTACATTTACTCTTATTTCCAAAGAACGGTAACGGTGGTTTTGTAAAATTCATTTTATATATACAATAAAAATGTTTTTTCTTCGTAAATGAGTGTAAATGACCCAAAAATATATTTTAGGGTAGAAGGGTATATCTACCCCGTTTTCTACCCTCTTTCTACCCTCTTGAATTTTCATGAATTTCTTCGTAAAGACTTTGTCAAGACTTCTTCGTAAAGACTTTGTTAAGACTTCTTCGTAAAGACTTTGTTGAGACTTCTTCGTAAAGACTTTGTTGAGACTTCTTCGTAAAGACTTTGTTAAGACTTCTTCGTAAAGACTTTGTTGAGACTTCTTCGTAAAGACTTTGTTGAGATTTCTTCGTAAAGACTTTGTCAAGACTTCATCGTAAAGACTTTGTTGAGATTTCTTCGTAAATGACCCTAGTAGTATATTTTTGGTGTAAATTTCATGAAAATTCAAGAGGGTAGAAAAGAGGGTAGAAAACGGGGTAGATATACCCTTCTACCCTAAAATATATTTTTGGGTCATTTACACTCATGAACTTTCTTGTCTATGTTTTGTTAAGACTTCTTCGTAAAGACTTTGTTGAGACTTCTTCGTAAAGACTTTGTTGAGATTTCTTCGTAAAGACTTTGTCAAGACTTCATCGTAAAGACTTTGTTGAGATTTCTTCGTAAATGACCCTAGTAGTATATTTTTGGTGTAAATTTCATGAAAATTCAAGAGGGTAGAAAAGAGGGTAGAAAACGGGGTAGATATACCCTTCTACCCTAAAATATATTTTTGGGTCATTTACACTCATGAACTTTCTTGTCTATGTTTTGTTAAGACTTCTTCGTAAAGACTTTGTTGAGACTTCTTCGTAAAGACTTTGTTGAGATTTCTTCGTAAAGACTTTGTTGAGATTTCTTCATAAAGACTTTGTCAAGACTTCATCGTAAATATTTTGTCAAGACTTCTTCGTAAAGACTTTGTCAAGACTTCTTCGTAAAGACTTTGTCAAGACTTCTTCGTAAAGACTTTGTTGAGATTTCTTCGTAAATGTTTTGTCAAGACTTCTTCGTAAATGTTTTGTCAAGACTTCTTCGTAAAGACTTTGTTGAGATTTCTTCGTAAATGTTTTGTCAAGACTTCATTATACTCATTCATCCTCAGGGCTAGAAGGCACGAAGTGCCTGGAAGCCCCACTACCTTTTTTTTTTTTTTTTTTTTTTTTTTTATATTTGTTCATAATGTGAATCATACCTTATAATTCATTTTGAATGATTATGATGATCTTTCCTATTAATGATATATAATATTGTGACAAGTCTAACCAAAATCATATATGTTTGATGTTCGATACTCAAATCTAAAAGAGACTGAAAAATAATTTCTAAAACAAGGTTTTTATTCTTAATCAATAGCTCCAATAACTCCAACTAAATATCCAGATCTGATGATTTTAGATAAAATTAAGTATTGAATTCAAATCTAAATGAATTTGTTGTCAATAAAAAAAAACAATAAAAAAAATTTTTTATTGTAATGGCAGCAAAGCCTCAACCTAAAATTAAAGTTATTTTCCTTGGATCTGCGGGTGTTGGAAAAACCAGCATTATTCAGCATTTCATGTATTCATCGTTTAATGGTGCTTATGAAACTACAATTGGAATTGACTTTTTTATGAAGTCAATTCCTGTTAATGGTCAGCCAGTAAATCTCCAAATATGGGATACGGCAGGTCAAGAGCAGTTTAAATCGCTCACTCCTGGATATATCAGGGAAGCGCAAGTTGTTGTTCTCGTTTACGACACTTCTGATCCAAAAACACTAGAAGCTACAAAAGATTGGTATAATTCAGTTCTAGAAATATTAGGAACCCCTCCAATTTTGTTTTTAGTTGGAAATAAAATCGATTTAGGTAAAAACGTTAATCCTCAAGACGTTAAAGCTGTTGCAAATGGAAAAATGACAACCATGGAAACATCAGCTAAGACTGGTGATGGAATTATTGCTCTATTTAAAGCGATCGCTGAATCTATTAACGCAGAGCCTACACCTTCGCCTACATCGCAGCATGTTGAAATCACTGCAACTCCTGTTCCTGTTCAAAAAAAGGAAGGCTGCTGCTGAATTTAATAGTTTTAAATTATTTTTGTTATCATTTTAAATTCAATATGGTTTTTTATTATGCCCGTTGTACCAAATTAGCGTTAAGTATAATGTTGATATTTGATATTTGAAGATTCAAATTATTGAAAATATTTTCAGATCGATTCAGTAACGATATAAACAGTGAATTTAATATAAAGATTAGGTGATATAAAAAAAACAATATAAGATAAAATAAAAATTATCTGTAACGGGAAAGGCCATTGTTGATCTTATTCACATCGAACCCGAGAATAGTATCTAAATCATTAATTGTCTTCCCTTCAACACGCATAAAAGAGAGTTGTGGGATATGAATAATGTTGTACATCTTGGCAATTTGTTCATTCGAATCAATATCGACTTTAAAGAATGTAACATTGGAGTTTTCCTGCGCAATTTTCGGTAATTGCATTCCTAATTTTTTGCAAGGTTCGCACCATGTTGCAAAGAAGTTGATTACTACTAGACCTGTTTTTGATTTGATTGCTTCTACTAACTCGGAATAATTTCCTTCGAAGCTTATGATATTAGAAGACATTACGAAATAATGAACAACTTAATTGAAATTTTGTGAGAGTTTCAAATTTATCGAAATGGTCTGGCAAATATCATTACACAGATTAATATTTATTTAAGCTTTGTATAGCTCTCACAAAAATTGAATAGTATATTTTTCGGTAATCCATTTTGTTAATTTTAGATAAAAACGACAAAATTAAATAATGTATGTGATTCTATAACATATTACTCTGATAATTGCGTGTCAATCAGAATTGAAAGCTATCTTTCACAATTTACAGGGGGTTAAGGTCAATCATAGTGACTCAATCTCAATCATAGTGGAGTCTCAATTTTGAGACCCCATTTAATTTTTAAGATGTTGCATAAAATAATTGTTAAGGGTGCACACGAGAGGATCATGTAAACTTCAGAATTTAGAACCTTATTTTTAGGCATTATCTTGGCTACCTATTTAGGCTCGAAAAGCAAAAAATATCAAAAAATACAACTTGACTCCATTCTGACCCTTTCATGGAGGTAGTTTTTATCCGCTAGTATTTTCCCTTTGAATCTCTTTACAATTCGAAATCAAATTCAAAACTCAGTAGAAGAAAGGAAGAATCAACTTACTACGGTTGTAATACGAATAAATACATATATTTAATTATTTTTATTTACATAATAATTGTTTGAAGCTCATATTCCAACAAATTTTTAAATAAAAACATTAAAATGTTGAAAATGTTCATATATTTTAATAGGGTTTTGGCACTTTATTGAGGAATTACTACATACATAGTCGAACTGAACTTGATATTTTGAAATTTAAATTATTTATCAAAATTAAAATTTAACTTGAAATTTATAATTATTTAGTCATATTTTGCATAATTCTAAGTAGATTTTGTAAAAAATCAAGAAAGAAAAAAATTAAAGTGCTTTATTTTTTCTTTTTTATAATAATACATATTATTATATAATTAACATATTCATAATGAAAAAAAAAAAAAAAAAAAAAAAAAAGGTAGTGGGGCTTCCAGGCACTTCGTGCCCTCTAGCCCCGAAGATGTTTAGTATAAATGAAGTTCTTATATACGGGTCTTCCAGGAGCTTTTCACAAAATATATATGTTTTCATGTTTTGTCACTTTTCTGTCACTTTTCAGGTAAAAACATTTTTATTATATATATAAAATGAATTTTACAAAACCACCGTTACCCTTCTTTGGAAATAAGAGTAGATGTAAAGATATTCTATTGAGAGAACTTAAGAAACTACCGAATGGTCTAACATTTGTAGACTTGTTCGGTGGAAGTTTCTATATATCTCATTTGTGCCATACAATATTTCCTGACTCAAAGATTATATGCAATGACTTCGACAACTATATGAACCGTCTCAAACATATACCAGACACAAACAAAATATTGAAAGAGTTAAAAGAAAAGATACCTATAGGTAAGATGGAACGTATACCATTAGATAAGAAAAATACTGTCAGAGAGGTTTTGAAAAAGGCAGAGTATATTGACTGGATAGTATATCTGCTAGACTATTATATAGTGGTGCTATAAGAGTTCATGACATTGAAACACTTATGTCAAAAGTTTTATATCTTAACTATACAAATGTTTTCAAAGAGAACATAGAAAAATATATTGAGGGTATAGAGTTTGTGAGATGTCATTGGACAGATTTGTATGAAAAATATAAAGACAAGGAAAATGTTTTCTTTATAGTGGACCCACCGTTCTATAACACATGGGATTTTCAATACCAAGTAGACTGGACTTTGAGAGACTCTTTAGAAACTTTAGACGTTTTACATAACCATCCATGCTTTTACTTTACATCCGATAAAAGTGGTTTGGAAAGTGTCATGAGATGGTTAGAGGACATACATGACTATGAGTTTAGATATGACAAGATAGAATATGAGAGAGGTCCTATAAACTGGAGAAAGTGTCATAACAAAGAAATTTTATTAGTAAGTAAATGTGGTTTGAAATAGGACTACTTGTTTTAGGTTTTTTCCATTGTGTCATTTATTTATTTGACGTGGCAGAAAGATATAGAGAATATGAAGATGAACCAATGCCTGCAAATGTTCAGTATATGTACTCGTAAGAGATATTTTTATCTAATATTAAATGGACGCACAGAACTTAGCGAATGCACAGCAACCTGGACAACCAAACCCAGAGAATATTCCAAATGAAGTTAGAATACAAACTGCAATGGCAAACTATGGTCAAGTGCCAACAGATGTACAAATGCAAACTGCCATGTCAAATGACGCTGCGTTAGGTTTGCCACCATGGTATGCAAATATGAGATGGAAAGAGTTTTATACAAACCCTGAAGTGGGATATAAACAACTTTATGCAGATGACGCGAACACAGGAGTTGACCCAGAATATGTTTTCTACCAGAGGAGAAACAGAATGTATGAGCTCCAGTTAAAGAATGCTATGGAACTCAACAGGAAACGTAAGAGACTAGGCGGACATTAGATTTTTACATATAGTAAAATGGGTTTCTTCAGTAAGATAGGAAACTTCTTTCGAAATGTTGGAAGAGGTATATGGAATGGAATAAAAACCGTAGGAAGAGGAATTTGGAACGGAGTCAAAAATATTGGTAAAAGAGTAGGTCAGTTTGTTGGTATTATACCTAAAGACCCTGAACCAGAAGAACAAGCTCCTGTTATACAACAGCCTGAACCTGCACCACAGTCTAGTTGGCAACCAAATCCAACACCTCAACCGTATTAAAAAATTATATTTTTACCGTTCGATAGTAGTTGTATATGAAACTAAGTTCTAAGTAAAACGCATGGTATAATGGAATTATTCTTTTTCTTCCATCTGTAGTAAACCATACTTGAAAGTCTGAAATACTTCCACTCGGCGGTTCATATAGCTTTGTAGGTTTTTCGTAAAAGTCATTTGCCAAGCATAAGAAAGAGTTTTGGGCGCCAGAAAATGAAGCATGAACAATAATAGCAGCTGGGTCGAAAACATCTTTAAATAAATATGGTTCATCTCTTGCATATCGACTGTAAATATTTGCTAATGGAAGTTCGACTTTCTGATTTAACATTCTTTGCAAATAATACCATGACATTGCAGTGAATTCTGTATATATTTGTTCGTCTTTCTTTGGATTGTCTTCGTAGATTTGAAATGACACTTGTGAATTTTGTTTGTCATATACAATTCTCACATAAAGTGTGCTCTCGGTATTTGCATATTCATCAGCATATTTTGCATAACATGAATTTATTTTATCTTCTATATTTTTTAACGCAGTCTGTAGAGAAGATGAAAGGTCAACTTGTATTAGCTCAATTTCTTCCCACATTTTTCGTTTCCCTTCAGATATATAATCTATATGAAACCTTACAATAAATGGAAAACTTTTATCTTCTACAGACACAAACTTCATTCTACGAAAGCCAATAGCTTTTGTGACAGATGGGTCTCTTAACCATCTTAACGGGTAGTCAAAACGATAGCCTTCATGCTTTACGGTCTCTGTCTCAAACTTTTGACCGACATTAGTAAAAAGTTCATCTAATGGTTTAGTTGTAGCAACTCTTGAATTTTCTTTTTCTATTGGAAGCATATTTTATCTAGAATAAAAATGTCAAATGAAACAGCGTCTATGAGAGAAATACAACACAACCGACAACTCATTATGCAAGCTCTAAATAAGAACACAACAAACTTTTCAAACTATTCTAAGATATCTGAGTCATTGAAAGAAGGAAACTTAAAACTGACATTAAACCCAATGACAGATGAGTTTCTGTTTCAAGACAGTAAGAACCATACTGTCTGTGTAAATCCAACAAAAGGAACTTTAAACGAGAAGCCTATAAAAGAACTTCTTTTGAAAGCAGATGTTGACAACAAAGCTGACAAAGAGTATGTCATTGAAAAAGTTCAAGAAGAACATGACAGAGCAGATGCAACATATGCAACAAAAGAACATACTCATCCTGAACTAGCGGACAAAACAATATGTTGACAATAAAATGTCAAGTGAAGTGACAAGAGCTGAAAACGAATATTCTAAAAAGACTCATATACATACCATTGCAAATATTACAAACTTACAAGAAACCTTAAACAGGAAAAGTGACGTTGGACATACACATTCTATATCTGAAATAACAGACTTAAACGTTAGCCTTGAAAAGAAAGCTGACAAAACATATGTCAACAGTGAGTTAGAGGAGAAGGTAGATAGGGGTTTATGGCTAGTGCGTTAGTGAAGAAGGCAGATAAGGAATATGTGGATGAAAAAGACAATGAAATTAAAGAAAGGGTTGAATGGTATAATGAACGGACATCGAAGATTTTAGAAGGTAAAGCCAATACAGGGTGGGTTTCAGGATGTTTAGACCTTAAAGCGGATAAGAACATACACATACCATTGCAAATATTACAAACTTACAAGAAACCTTAAACAGGAAAAGTGACGTTGGACATACACACGATTTCTTCGCAACTGTTGGTATAGAAATATTGAAGGAACGGTTGAAGGAGCTGGTGGGGATGTATTAGATTGGAAACCTCCTAACTTTCCACAAGGTTTAACATCGGAAGAAGACATAACAACGATGAGATACATTAGATGTAGAAATGTCTATGTCATGGAGGATGAAAAAAAAGTTAAATTCACTGCTCAAGATTTATATGACAACAAAGCTGACAAAACATATGTTAACGATGAGTTAGATAAGAAAGCTGACAAAACAGAAACGTGAGTTAGATAAGAAAGCAGACAAAACAGAGCTTCAAACATTAAAGACAGAAATGCTTCAAACATTATATCCTATAGGCTCTATTTATACGTCAATGAACTCTACCAGACCAGAAACAGTTCTGGGTTTTGGAACTTGGACTCAAATAGTCGACAGGTTTTTGTATTGTGCAAACTCTTCAAAGGAAACAGGTGGAAGTAAAACGATTTCAGGTGAAAATTTACCTGCGCACAGTCACTACATAGATTTAAGTACATCTCAAGCAGGTTGGCATAAGCATAAATTTTGGGATTGGTCAGCAATGAAAAAAGGTAAAGGATATGATGTTAAAGACGACGTTCAGTTTGCTATAAATTGTTTCTGGGGTGACACTCAGGGAGATGGAAACCATACACATCGCGTTACAGGATATACACAAACAACGGGACAAAGTAAAGACTACATGCCACCTTACATGACAGTTTACGCATGGTATAGAATTGCTTAGTCGTCATTTTCAACTTCTTTAGCATATTCGTCAGGAGTTGTCTTATATTTGTTAGGAACTGTCTTTGAAAGTATACCACCTTGAACTTTGACAAGTTTGAAACGAGGTCTGACAATAGTAGTTTTATCTTCTGCTTGCAGTCTGTACATTTTGCCATGTTTGCCTAAAACTTCATAATATTCTCTTGTATACTTTCTTCTATTTTTACGAACACGAATGGAGTACCTGTCGAGTTCCCATTGTTGTCATAGTCAATAGTATTTTCATATGGGTCGCGTTTAGGTATTTCTATTTTTACTTTGTCACCTTTCTTAAGTTTGAAGCCTGGCATTCTTTCTTGTTTGTCTCTTTTGACTAAACTATTAAATATATAGTCTTTCTCTAAGTCGGGGTTGTTTTTCATTTCTTCGGGGGAGTGGTTTCCCAAACCTTTTTGTTTACGGCTATTGTAAATATTTAAAACTTGTCTCATCTTTGCCATGGAGAAATGTCTATATTTGTCGTCATATGACATTTCATTTGCTTCACCACCTTGTGGTTGTTTAAGTCTCTTAAGATTTTTATACAACTGTCAATGACACCAAGAGCAGAATGGTTTTGGTCGACAATGAAATATTGGTTTACATTTTTTGAACGCAGATAGTTTTTTAATATCGTCTGATTTGAAAGAACTTTCACAGTCAGATGTCAGTTTTGTTGGATGGTATTTGTCAACAAATATTGTCAAAGCTGCTAAGATATCTAAAATATTTTTGGACTGTAATGGTATGGCTTCACAGTATCTTGTGTTTTGACCGACAAATATTAGCCAGTATGGTGGTCCATCTTCTCTATACCTCGGAATGTTTTCCAAGATATCCATAAACCAAGCATTTGGTGTTGAACTAAAGATTTTTATCATGAGTGCTTTCTTTGTCGCTTTAGAAACATAGGGTCCTTGTTTGGATTCGTCATTTTTTACCCTATAAGAAATGGGTTTATTTGGCGCATTAGCAGGAGTTGCATCCAGATTTTTGCCCGCAGTGGGAACAATAGCCAGAGGTGTATTTGGAGTTGGAAGGAAGATTTTGAGTACATTAGGTATACTTAAAGAGAAAGCACAACCTATTATACAAACTGTACAGAAAGGTTGGGATGTAGCACGAGATGCAGCAAATCTTATTCCAAATCCTGAAACAAGAGGAAAAGTTCAAGGATGGATGGACAATGTAGGAAGACAAGCAGGAAACTATTATAACAAAGCAAATGACTACTATAACCAAGCAGGACACTATATGGACCAAGGTGAAAGATTCTTTAACAGAGGATATAACCATGCACAACAATGGGTAAACAATAACCAAACCGCAACCGCCTCAAACGTGGGGAATGTAAATTTTTTACTGAGATGAAATGAACAATACAGCATTGAGACAAATGGGTTCAAGATGGATTTGTCGGCTTCCAGCAGTTACACAACCACGTGTTTGTCAAGTTCTTCCTATACCTCAGGAAGTTTTAGACCGACTTAAAAAACCTAAACAACCAGTTGAAAACAAAACAAACTAAAATTTTTACTGAGATGAAATGACCGAAGAAGTTGAAACGGTAGATTTGACACCACAAACAAAAAAGTTCAGAACCATTGTCAAAACCTGTCAAAGAACTTACAGATGAAGAGAAAAATTCAATAATAGAAAGTGCCAGGTCTGGAAATACAAACCCTAACTACAAAGTCACTTTTCATAGAAATGGAACGGCTAGTATCTCAAAAAAGAAACAGACTCTCACAAATAAAATATTGAAGTCTGAAGGAGCTTTCGAGACAACAGATGGAAAAGTTTACTTCACTGACCAACAGTTCATTATAGAACATCTCATTGACTTAGAGTCGAAATATTCTAAACTTTACAACAAACACAAAAAGTTGAAAGGAAAACAAAAACAAATGGCATATGATATTTATGAAGATGTTGACGACACAACCATACCTGCAAGTGAGGTAAAGTCAGAGGAACCGAAAAGTGACGAAAAACCGATAGAAGAAGGGAAGCCACAAACTGAAGAAAAACCAAAACCAAAGGTTAGTTTCCAAACTAAACCAAGTCAACCTTCATTAGCTGGTATGGGTTGGCGTCAAAGACTTTTGGCAGCAGGCGGTTATGTAAAGTAAAGAAAAAACATTTTTTTATTTTTATAAAAATGCCCCCGTATAGAATGGATAGAAGGTCTGCTAGAATAAAAGCAGAGTTGCAAAGATATGGTTGGAGAGTTTCGAAGAAGTTTAAATATAAGAAAGGAAGACCCATAAAAGTCTATGACAAACTGGCTGGTCTGACCTATGAAATGGACTTAGAAACAGCACGCGCAAATTATCCAAACAGATTAGAGAGGTTAGAAGAAGAACGTCTTATGGACATGCCTTTCGATGTTAGTGAGCCTCAAGTTGAAGGACACGACGGCTTTGCCAGATTCTACTGGAAACATGACGAACAATTGCATCCTTTGAGAAGGAAAAAAGGAAAAGGTGAAGACAAACATGCTCCCATGGAAAGAACAAGATATGCATATGAAAAGTACCGTGAAGTTAGAAGTCAAATTACATCTGGTCGAACCTTTACAGTAAACTTTGACGAAGGAAAGAACAAAGAAGGCTTCATGGGTGTACTTGCTGCCATACAAGATGGAAATAAGAAAGGATACAATCTCAGATTGACCATAACAGATTTGGACGGTCATATATACTATGCGCATGGCAATGTCACAACAGCCGCACAACTTCTTGACGCTTTCAAGACTACAAAGAGAGAACAAATGTTTGACTCCGACTCAGACATTTTGAATGCAATTGAAGGAATTGTAAGCGTGAAGTTCGAATGGTACCAACCTAACCCTCAAGCAGTCAGACAACATGCTGGATACTTCCCGTTCATAAATAAGTCTGACATTGACTTGACAAGGTATGGAATTTACAATTCAATTGAAACAATTGTCAATGAACCTTGCATTCTTACATGTCTCAGGAACTCTGGTCTTGTTACAGAAGAGAAGATGAAGTATCTTGAGTCATGTGTGAAGACAAGGTACATTCTCAGAGGTCAATTGGCAAAAATTGCACCGTTGGCAAATGTCAATATCCGAGTCAACATACCTACAGCTAAAGGTTCTTCACATGACGACTATGTTGTTGAGTTCAATTTACCATGGTTGAAGATTGCAATTGTCCACAACCACTTCATGTTGAACGAAAGTCTTACAAACCCATTGTTCGGAAAAGGCAAGTGCAACATTGTCAGAGCTGTAAACATTCTTTTCGAGAAAGGCTTGTTGGAACCAATTCCAGATGACAAGCTGACAGAAACTTTTGTACCAAAAGACGAAACAAACTTTTCATTGTTAGCAAGACCAAAAGTTGTTCCAGACAAAGTTCTAGCACAAAAGAAGTACACAGTTCCAAAAGGAGTTGGATTGTTCGGATACCAACCTGAACCAGAAGAACTTCCAATGAGGTTGCAAGAACTTCAAGATGCTATAAACAAACTTCCATTGAGACATCCAATTGACGTCAAATTGTATTGGAGAGCATCTGAGTTAGGTCAGAAGGTTTTATATGAAACAGGTTGCTTCGACGATGTTTATGAGATAACAGGAGAAGTTTCTCAGAAGATAAGAGACTCTTGAATTTCCACAAACTGGACCGATTGGTTGCGACAAGTTCGACTCATATGAAAAGATATACTATGTCGACCTTAACGCTGCATACATGAGGTTTGTCCAATATATCCCGACTGGAATTCCAAACGAAGACGGTGAGTTCCCAGGAAGGAACTATACAGTTGGAAAAGTCATACAACAACTGTATGATATTAGGAAAGCTTCAAACCCCAAACTTGCAATGACACTCAAATTGCTTATGAATTCGACATGGGGATATTCCATAAAGAAACCTCAAGAGATGAAGAGTAAACATTATGAGAAGGTCGACAACTTTGTTGAAAGGTTTTCTCCTTTTGTTTTGAAGTACGAATTCACTCAAGGTCAAAGTGGCTTAGTAACCACATTAAAACCTATTGTCGAACATTGGTCTTACCCTCAGTTCGCAAAGGCAGTCCTTGACAACTACAACAAATTCTTCTCGGAAGTCAAATCCAAAGTGAAGGTTTACTATGAGAACATCGATGCACTCATGACGAACGAAGAAGGCTATAACAAACTCATTGAAATGGGCATGGTCGGTGAAAAGATGGGTCAATTCAAATTGGACAAAATTTTCACCGAAGTTCATGTCCTCTCCAAGCGTAAGTACTGGGGCATACTTGAAGACGGCACAGAAATAAAACATTGCATGAAGTAAAAAATTTTTATTCGAATTTGAATCGGACAGGTCGAGTTACACCATTCTTGGTCTCAAACTCATATATAACCTGTTTGTTTGTATTTTCGTCGACTATGACACGAGACACGAACATTGACCAAACGGACAAAAAGTGTCATTTCAGATGGTCCCGCAGCCAATCGCATTCGAGCACTTCGAAGAAGCCTTACGTTCCAAGGGAGAGGGTGTCTGGTGCAAGGCAGAGGTCATGAAACTCTACGAGCAGTACATCCTCAATGCCTGGGAGGACAAATCGTCCTTGGATTGGCAATTCTACCAACTCCTCTGGGACGACCTCCTAGGCAACTGGGATGACGAAAGAGTCCAATTCAGGGGTCAGGAACTACTTGTCCAAATTACCCTTAATTTAACCCACTTAATGAACTAAACACCTAAATTTACTCGGGGTTTCCCCCTAAAATAAAATTTTTTTACTCTTAGAACCACTCGAGGTTCTCCTTACGGTTGTTGAGCTTGTCACCGTCAATGTGTCTGACCCTCGTCTTCTTGTCTGGATTTGGAACCCATTGAATTGCGACAAGCTTGCCCATGGAGATTGAACCGCGATTCCGAAGGTTAAGGTTCAAGTGTCCCAAGTTGTTGAGGACTGGGGTAAGAACCTTGCCTGTCTCCTTGTTGCGGATTTGGTATGGGTAGGGTTGGGAAATTTCGTAAGCGTCATCGGCAACAAGGGTTGCCCAAACTTCCTCTTCTTCGTGTTTCTCTTCTTCATCTTCTTCCTCTTCTTCTTCGTGTTTCTCTTCTTCTTCGTGTTTCTCTTCTTCCTCGAAAATTCCTTCTTCAATTTGGTACTCACGAATTACGGTGTTGCATGTTCTGTCCTTTCCGAGTACCTTCCAGATGGCATCTATCTCTTCGAAGAAACGGTAGATGAGTCTGGCAAGGTCTCGGTTCTCTCTCGCGTAAATGCGCAAGGTTTCCGTCAAATCATTCAGGACTTTCTCATTGGAAGCTTGGTTCATGAGGAACTCACCTTTAAGTCCCTTCATCTCTTCCATAAGACTACTTTGGAGAGTCTTAACGGTGTTTGTCAGATGAGCTTTCAAATTCAAAATTTGAATTTGAACTGGGCGCTTGTCTGGCAACATTGAAAGGACATCTGCCATTGTGTTCGGCTTCGGTGCTTGTTCGGACATCGAAAAAATGAAGTGGTTTGAGAATGACGGTTTTACTTCAAAAAGCTTGTTATGACGGTTAAGTCATACAACAAGTTTAAAATAATATCTTGTTCTTCTTCTGAACGTTTGTTGTCTCTTCCGATAAAAGTTTCGAACATGAGAACCAAAAAACGTTTTTTGAGATTGCGGAAGAGTTCAGGCAAACGTTCATATTCTGGATATGTTGGGAGCAGTTCAAAACATCTGAGCTGACTTTCGGACAAAATTGGGACAATGTCAGAAAATTCATCTTTGGTCGGACTGCTTGAAGGTAAGTCCCTTACATGTAAGTAGCTCTGGTAAAGTCTTCTCATTTCTGCTAACTTTTGGAGTATAGCTTCGTAGTTTAGAAGTTTTAATTTTAATTGTCTTATTCCACTCTTTACTTCTAAACGGTAAGTATCCATGAGGTCAAGAGTAGCTTTGGTAGCTTTAAGTGGAGCTATCTGTTCCTTGACTTGTGCAATTTTGGTTGCAATTGTGGTTTGAGCTCCTTCAAGTTCGCCGTCTATGTCGTTCTCAACGCCTTCAACCATGGCTTGAAACTCTTCATCGGTCCATTGAGATTGGTGTGGGACGAATTTAACTTGCTTCATTCAAAAAATGAAAAAAAATGTTTTTACTCAAAACGTTAAGGTTGACTGAACTGGTTGGATGTCGCCTTCACAGGTTATGTAGAACGGCTGACCCGAGAAGTGAAGGAGAGACTGAATTGCCAATTTCATATGGGGTAGGGGGTTCTCCTTGTTTGGTATTTTTATCCAAGGACGTTTGTTTAGGAACTTAACAAGAGCTTCTCTTTTGGCGTCCTTTATGTCGTCGTAGGCTGTCCCGTCTGGTATTTGAATTGGAATTCCAGTCGAAGTCTCGAGCTGAAGTGTAGACCTTCCAGAAATACTGGTGAACTTGACCTTGGGCTTCATTACCCTGCGCAAGTACTGCTTAACAACTTCATTTATCTCTATAAGGTAAATTGCCTCGTCAAATCCTTCTGGCATTCCGAGTCCTTCCATCCGACAGGAAAATATTTTCCCGACAACTGGAAAAAATTTTCCCGACAACTGGAAAAAATTTTCCCGACGACAGGAAGAACTCTTCCAGTTGTCCGTCCGTAAACCATTCAAATTTTCGAAAATTGAGAACTTTTGGTCGAACTTCAGAAAAAGTTTTTCCTTCCGACAGAAAAGTTTTTTCCTTCCGACAGGAAAGGTTTTCCTTCGACAGGAAAGGTTTTTCCTTCCGACGGTTAAAGCACAAACAGATGTCCGACGTCCCACCAACCGAGCCCATATCCCAACCAGAGAACCGAAAGCTGCAAACCACAACAGTCTCCCAGCAACTCAGTTCCAGCAAGTACCTCCGATTTACTACCAATTTCACCTCAATGTTACTACCCCACCACAAGCTTCCCGAACTACCCTCCTCCTCAGCCTATGCCTTACTTCCCCAACCCTTGGATGTTTATGCAAAACCCTGCCCCACAATTCCAATCTCAATCCAAGAGAGACAAGAGTTCGAGGAAGGTCTGAACCGCTTACGCAAAGAGTATGCTAACTACCCCAATGGAAGAAGACAGGCTCTCACTCTCTTCCCTCAAATCGACCGATTCGACTCGTACCACAGATTCGGTTCGTGACCGTGAAGACTACCTCAAGCAGTCTGAGAGACTCTTCATCCTACAACCATTTACAGTTGGAGCTCTCAAGAACATGCGCAATTACGAAAGGTCAGACACCAGCTGGAGACCGCAAAACAGACGTACTCGCAAGAGCAGTCCAGCTCGTCAAGACAAAACCGAGATAGTCGACTTCATTCTTGCAGCTTGCCCATACAAGTAAAAAAAATAAACAATTACGAGTTAAACTTTTTACTCTTTCTTTCTGAGTTGTTTAGAGCTGGTTTCTCTTGTAGGAACCTTTCGTACTCTTCCATGGTCATGTAATTGCGAATTTGTACGCAATTCCAGGTTCGTTGTTTTGAACCTTACGTATGTAACGCTTCCATCCTCCTCAGGGAAGTAAGCTGCTAACATCTGACCAAGTTTTCTCGGTGACTCGGAGCTCATAAAAATGTCACTTTTTAAACGTTAAGTTTTTAGTCTTATTTTACCCTTTGTTTACCCTTTGTTTACCCTTTGTTTGTCAAGGTAGTATTGGAGTGCAATTTCTCCAAATTCTCTGTGTCGGAGTTCTTCAGCATTTTCCAAGGTGTTCCTGGAGAACTCAAAGAAGTTGTCAAGAACATACTGCCATGCTGCTCTTCTGAGTTCGTCGGTATTTTGGAAGTGTTGCACCTTCGAGTCTTCGGACATGAAAAAATAACACTTTTTCTATTAAACCGTTTACAATTTGAATTTTGTTGCTGAATTCAGCAAAAATATAATTTAGGGTAGATGGGTATATCTAACCTCTTTTCTAACCTCTTTTCTACCCTCTTGAATTTTCATGAATTTATACAGAAAATGCTTGTTTTGAGGTCGAGCCACTTTTGGCTCCACCGTATTCTTTCAACCAAAACTCATGAATTCGCAAAAATATTTTAGGGTAGAAGGTTAGATATAACCTCTTTTCTAACCTCTTTTCTACCCTCTTGAATTTGTCATGAGTTTTCCCGAAATAAAAAATAAAGTTGGTTTTTTTAAAAAAATATTTTTTTATTTTTTATTGTAAGAACATGTTAGCAACAACAGCACCAAACTCGTTAGTCATGAACCCAACTTCAATGTTAGTAGAGATGAAAAGCTTCATTCCTTCTTCATATACTTTCGAAACAAAAATCCAGAAGATAAAGCAAGAACTTTTAACAAGTACTTTGGACTGTTGTGCGAAAGATGAAACAAATGAAGAATCTTTATGAAATGCAGGATATTATTGACCATTTACCCAAATTGCCTGAAATTCAGCAACAAAAGCTCACTATTCCTGAATTCGATGAAATAGAAGTCAAAGCAACTGACTCAGTAGAAATAAAGAAGTTCATACGAAAGGTAACTATGAGTTTCTTGGATTTCATTGCAACCACAAAGTCATGGACAAAGATTGCGATATGGTATATAAGAACATCTCTGACATATACAATCTGGGGAGTTTAAGACCTACGACAACTTTGTTTCGTTAGTTGCTGAATGTGTATGCAGATAAGAGATAAAGATAGAAAGAGGTAAGATATGGAATGAACAGATAAAAACCCGCAACTTTTGAGTTAAAGAGAAAATTGACGCCTTAGTCATACTAGCAGGTAAGGTTTCAGAATATAACGCAAAAATGAACCCACAATGTTCAAAATGTAAAGCAGCAATTAGGAAATATAACTACTCCGTCAAAGAGATAGAACGTATGCGAAACGACTATGCTGACTTAAAGAGGGAGGCAGAGAAACCAGCAGAAGATAAAATGGACATGTTGACATTTCTAAACAAAAACTATCCAACAGCTGACGATTTCCTTCTTCAGATGTCAAGAAGAAATATAAAGAAAACCTTCGGCATTGTTAAAACATTCGATGTACTGACAGAAGAAATAGAAGCTACGAAATTGTTTAGAATTTCACGAATTCACAATGTTTACCATGTAAAACGCTTATAAAAATAACTGGGTAGAAATGAGGTTAGATATCGGTTAGATATACACTCTACCTAAAATATATTTTTATTGAATTCCGTATGAAAATCGTGAAAATAACAGAGTATTTTGACAACTTGCAGAGTATGAACCATTTATTTTTATTGACTTTTTACAATTTGAACTTTGTTTGCGTAGATATGAATTCTGAAAGAAGTATGAGGGTCTTGTATGACTTTGTACTTCTCCCATAGTTCATGTCTGTCAAACTTACCTGCCATGGACTCTTTCATAAGTTCCATGAAATCGTCTTCGGACAATCCAGGGAAAAGTATGATATCAGTAAGTATTCTTTTACATCCTTACTTAAACTCTTTGCTGTCTGTACACAAATGACAACTGAGATGTTAAAGTGTCTGAGCTTCTTAAGAATTCGACACATGTCTTGTTCTCTGTTCTTTAACAAAGGATGAGAGCAAAGTCATCTAAGATAAGAAGACATCTATGAGGGTAAGTCTTCCAATCGTAAGATTGCAATTTCTTCGAAATGTATTCTATCTCTTTCTGTTTGTTTCTGAAGTGTTTCTTCTCTAATATTCTCTGCATTTCCTCATTTGGGTCTTTAAACTTCGAATTGACATACTCATGCATTATACATTGTACTTCAAAACTCTTCTTTGACTTCTTTATCCAATCTAACAACTCAGAGTCTTTTATACATACTAACTTAGACTTCTTTATAATATCTTTGAACGAATTGACGGTTTGGTCAAATTGACCAGAAGTACTACAAATGAACTAACTCATAGAATGGGTTCTTCTCATCTAGTTCTTGTTGTTGTGCAGCCATTTTAAGATAAGTGAAAGTCTTACCCGACCCAGGTGGTGCAATTAGACCTGTTATACCATTCTGAGCAAATAAGAACTTGTCATGTATAGGCTTTATCTGAGCATTTTCTAACTTCCTCTTGTTCTTGTTTAAAACATTCTCAAATTTCTTGTCAATGTCAGCAAACTTTTTTTCTAACATATTTTTAGAAAATTAAAATTTTATCTTTTAGAAAATGTCTAGCGATTTCGCTATCTATATTCGAGACAAACTTTTCGACAGCAAAACATCTGTCGACCATAAAATCTTACATAGTGTAAACAAGAAAGGTGAATTTGTTCTAAAGTTCTGTTTCTGGGAATATGACAAGAACCATAAAACATTAAGCAGAGAAGTCTTAAGTTTGTCAATGACAGACTTGTTGACAGAGATGACGCCGATTGGAAAGATGAAGTCCAACAAAAGTTCTTAGAATGCAAAGAAGACACATGCGCTGTTCTTGAAGATGAAATAGAAAACAGAATAGAAGAGCTATTAAAGGACAAAGACCTTTTACATAAATATGGTTCGAGAAATTTGACATAACTCCACCAGAGAAAGAAGAAGAAGAGAGAGAAAGAAAGAAAAGAAAGTAGAAGAAGAGAAAGAGCCAGAGCCAGAGAGAAAAAGAAATTTGACATGTAAAAATAAAATTTTATTTTTAGAACATTTCTGGGTCAATGTCAATGTTCTCTTCCTCTTTAGGAGCAAACACTGGCTTAGACTCTAAAATCTTTTTACCCAATTTACCTTGAACTTCAACTATCTTAGACTCATAATATTCATAGTCGTCTGCTTTCTTTGGTTCATAAGGTATAACAAGTTTGTATGCTTTGCCTTCTTTAAGGTTTGAAAACCTTCTGTCAAAATTTTCTTTGACTGCTAACAAACCTTCTATGTCTAAGTCTTCAAATTTCGCACCATTTTTAGTCACAATAGCAAACTTAACTGGTTCGATGTTCCAAACTTTGTCAAATGTAGACTTTTCAAAATGGTAGAAGTAAACATTCAAATAAGCGAATGGGTCTAGTTCTTCTTTGACTTCTGTCATGTACTTGTTGACTGAAATATATTTCGTCATCTTTTCTATCGGATAAAAAAATATTTTTTTTAAATTTACTCATAAAAATTTTTCTTTGTATATACGCCGTTCTGTATGTCTAAAAGATTTTTGACATTTGCCAAGAATGTACGTTTAGAAGCTGCCATATAACCATACTCTTGACAATATTGTTTATATGAATCGTACAATGACCTTTCATCTAAACACTCAAAGTTAGTCTCATCTATGAACAGTTCATATACACTCTTGTTTGCTTCTAACAATGTTTGTCTCTCTTCGGTATGTGGAATTTGTCTTGGATTGAACTTTGAAATATCTAATGTCATGAAATATGAGAACAAGTGGTTGTAAAAGTTAGGTGTCAAAGTTTCTGCTAAGTCGTCAAAATATTCTGTATCTTGCATATGAGAATCTGACGTTCTGACAACTACATATCTTCTGTCAGAACTTTCTAACTTCATCGGAACAGTTGTTTGAAACCATAATGAAATTTGCAACATTTTCACAAACTCTTTGGTCTTTATACTTTCTTTCAACAACTCCAACTTTGTCTGTTATAAGACTCTTCAAAGCATCTGAGTTTAAAACTTTTGTTGTATCTATACTTTGAAGTTCGTTACATACTATAAGTTTCATATTCTCTATTGAAGAGTTAAATTTACCGCAGATGTTTTCTAAGTTTGTCATATTCGGGTTCGAATAGCCCTCTAACAGTTTGCATAAATATCTGTAAAGAAAGTGTTCTTACCTGTTCCTTGTTTTCCAATTATAATGAGAGCAGTTTCATTTTTAGCACTTGGATGTTGTAAGATGTTTGCAAACCAACATAAGATATACTCATAGACTCTTTCGTTTCCATTGCATATAATTTCTTTGACATGGTCTAACCAAGCTTCTATAATTTTTCTTTCCATTCTACTTGTTCGTATTTATATCCAGTGAAGATAGAATAGAAGTTTGGAGATGGTGTATAGAACTTTATACCACGAACTGAAAAATCTTCTAACTTTGACAATAAGATATCCCAAGCATCTAACATCTTCATACCAACTTGTACGACTTTTATTTTCTTAAGTTTCTGTCTACATTCTTGTTCTGAAACTATTGTTGCTCTTGGTTTGTTAAAGACAACATCCCATTCTTTCATGACATAACATTCTGGGGCAGAGTCGACATAAATGACTAAACGTTTCAAATTCTCGACTGCTTTGTTATAGTCTCTAAATGGACACATATTTCTGAATGCTTGGAAGTCATAAAAATCTGAAACATCTATTCTGTACATTTTTATAAAAATAAAAAAAAATATTTTTTTTTATTCTTGACTTTGTTGTTCCATTTGTTGCATTTGTTGTTCTTGAGCTATTTGTTGTTGAAGTTGTTCTTGTAATACAATACTTTCACCAGTTGCATCTTCCAATTCGAAACTTTCTGCCGTCATTGACAAATACATAGGACATAAAAGTTTTACAGGAACAAAGTTTGCGTCAACTAAGGTTAAGTTTATGTTTGCTAAAGTGTTTGAGTTTACTAAAGCTGAAAACTCTGCATTCGAATGAACAATAGGCAAACCAGCAGAGAAAGTGTTGTTTATACGCATGAGTATCTTTTGGTCATAGTAGTTTCTGTCGACATTCGAATAACACTTTGAACCTAAGTTTGAAACAATATATAAAATAGGTGTACTTAAAGTCAATGGAACAGACAAACCTTGTATGACACCTTTTCCTGTTATAGGAAACTGTTGGTAGTAAAAACCAGATATAAGTTTTGTATTATAGCTCATATCGTTTATAGTAAACTCAGTCGGACATCCAAACATAATGAAACCTGCTCTAGTTGCAGCACATGTTACATCCGTCCTTAAAGTATTAAATAAGTCAACAAAACCTGTTGGTGGTATATCTGAGTAAGTATCTTCAAAGAAGTATTTTTTACCATTCACAACAACAAAGTCTTCTGGTGTCAAAAGAGCAAAACAGGCTTTAGTCGTCATCGTGTTTAAGGTTAGTTTACAATATCGTCCTTGAGGACTTTGTAAGTTTGTTGTTATAGAATTATATGACTCAGGGTTTTTAGTCGTAATAGTATAAACCATATGTCTTCTGCCATTTACTTAGCAAATAAATTTTAATGAAATGTTGTGGTCGTCAAATATTTTTATGACGTCTGGGAAACTATATTTTAAGTTCAACGTTTCACCTCCTTTCATAACGTATATCTTGTCAATGACATTATATGAAACACCACAGCAACTAATGTCGGGTTCTATTTCTTTGATGTTTATATCGTCTGCCTCTGTCAAAAGTTTCAATAGTTCTTTCAAAATTTCATGAGGTGCGATGACATATGAGTTCACTTTTACAGGGTTGTGTTCGACCAAGTTTAACATTATACCAAAGCTTGACAAATCTTCTCCTGAGTTTTAAGTTTGTCTTTAAGTTGTTGGTAGTCGTTTCGAATATCTGCAACAGAACTTAAGTCTCTGCTAACTTCAGGATATGTTGGTTGTTCTTTTACAGGAACTATTGTTATACCATCTTCGTCTTCGTATGGTTTCCCCACTTCAACATCTCTTTCTTTGACATTGACAACAACACTTTGACTGTTTGTTTGAGTTGGTGAATTTAACTTCACATCTGCCACCGCCATTAAACCTTTTGAAACACTTACGCTTCTATTTTTCGGAAATGACATTTTACTTAGAATAAAAAGATGGACGTATTCGAGTATCTCTTCGAATTGAAGCAGAACAAAGTTTACACACACAAACAATACAAATACATTGACAGAATAGTTCTTTATACAAACAATGGAAATGTTATAGAATAGCAGTCTTTGCTGAACCAAAATATTTTCATAAAGCAAAGAAAGTTGGTATAACTGAAATGGTGAAAGTTCTTGAAGCAGACAAAAATATAACAACAAAACTGACCGATATTTCTAAAGGTAAGTTTATAATACAATACTATGTCAAAACTGGCGTACTGTCAATATTTGACGGAGAGAAGTCAGTTCAAGAACAACTTACTGACCTGCTGCCAAAATCTGCTCGATGGAAGCTGTCGTTATGCCAATCTGAGGAGCCCCAGCAGGTTTCATCGAACGAATCTTCAAAAGAGCATCTTCCGTGAAAAGTGCTATTGGTTTTGTAAACTTCTTTGCTTTCAATTCATCTGGACCGTCTCTGTCACCAGTATATTGTATTTGAACTGTACCAACAGTTGAAATACCACCCATAAAGTCTTCTGAGTCAGCAAATGGAATGCCAAGCCAAAAGTTTGAACGGTCTCCATTTGTATATTGAGTTTTTTGACCTCCTGTATGAGTCCATACTTTCACATATGGCATAATAGAACTTTGCATTTCAGGGTTAATGGTTGTTGTGAAGTTGTTGTTAAAGTTCATAGCATCTAATGTCAAGTTGTATGACCTCATATCCTCAACTGTAGAATATTCTTCTCTTGGATAGTATTTGCCATCTATGTTTATATGGTATTTAATACCAGGGTTGTAGAAGCAAGAATAGTCATTTATAGTTCGTCTGAACAGTACAAACATAGTATCTGCATGTTTCATTGCAGTTGTTAAAGCAATATCTGTTCTTGCACCTGGGTCAGCACTTTGGTTTCCAACTTCACCTGCAAAGTCTTTGACAGATATTTGGTGTATAGGGAACATAAGTGGAACTGCAATATATTTGGCAGCTAAAGCATTTGAAATATCTGGGTCCAACATATAGACTGCAAGTCTGCTTTCTATTCTCTTGCATTCAAATTTTTCGCATGTGAACTTAACTGGGTCCCAAGCATCTCAGCAGCATTGAAATAATAGTTTACTTCAGTGTTGAGGTTTGAGAAACCAAAGTCTAAGTCAACTTTGTTTTGCAAAAGTCGGCGAATGACATTTTACGTTCCACTACAGTAATAGTGAATGGGTCTTGTGTTGGTGCAATGACTAAGTTATTTTTGCTTGGAGTAAGTTCGATAGAAATTTTTCCTGCCCAGTTTGGCAAGTATCTTAAAAACCTGAAGATGAGGAAAGATGACAAAGGAACTCTAAGTTTCAGTTTTACTTTGTTACTGCTTCATTTGTCCAGAAAGGTTAACATAAACTCCTGGAACGTTAGGGTCAAGTCTTCTTATTTTCTCAATAGTTGCATACTGGTCTGTTTGTTCTCTAGCTTGTGGTTGTACTGAGTTTCTCAAAGCGAACCATTCATAGTTTGCCCATGTTACTGTTTGAACTAAGTCAGAGTTAGAATATATCTTATATCCCATGAAAACTTCTGGAGCATATTGGTATCCGACATAGAAAATTCCATTGCAACCTTTCTTGTCAGACAACTTGGCAGAAGGTTTTATTTCAATGTCTTGTTCCACGTATAAGAAAGAGTTGTCAATAGAAATTATATGAAACCTGTCGCAAGCAATATCTACTGTTGTTGAAGAACCTTCTCCAAACTCACCTACGTTTCCATAAGAAACAGCAGTTGTATATTCGTAAGTTCCAGGAACTATTTCTGACCTTCTAATGGCATTGTCGCATTCGTTATACCATTCGGAAACATTTCCATTCATGCATCCAAAACTGTTGGCGTTATATTCTGAGCGGCGTACATTTCATATGAGTAAAAATATAGAATAGTTGGATTTATATGTCATAATAGAACCCACGTGGACCAAGCTTTACTTTCTTCCTGACTGAGTTTTTAACTCTTCTTTTTCCTTCATTGCCCTCTGCTTGAAGTTGTTGCATCTTTGCATTATGTTCATCTAGTATGTTGCAAATTTCCCATGTCCTTTTTGCCTTTTGGCTCTGGTCGCCCATCTCAGGTAACCTATATCCTAGAAAGAGTTTGTCATAGTCTGTATTTGAGTCTTCGCGTATTGTTTGCATGACTCTTTCCTGAGTTTCAGGTTCAAGCTCTTCAAACAGTGCCTGTCCATATGGAATAAGCTCGTTTCCAAATATATGTTTTTGTAGCCATTCTGGTTTTCTTTCCATGTTACCAACAATATCTTTTGTGAATGGGAAAGCTTTTACCCAATCTTTCAGTCTTGCGTCGTTTATTTCTGTAGTTGGTTTTATTTTGTCAAGGAACATGTTTTTCAATACTAACATTTCATTTGGTACTGTCCATTTGAGTTTTCTTAAATATTCATCCCTTCTCGTTCATTGTCTGCAAAGTAAGTTTTTATGACATTTTGTAAACTTTCGTTTGCAAGGTCATGTACAATAGGTTCTCTTCCTTCTCTCTCCCTAACTTTCTTTCTAAACTCTTCACCAAATATACCATCTCTATGGTTCTGTGTAGTTCTTTGAGATAAATGTTCTAGAACGTCAGGTGTTATATTTCCATCAGCCATGTTCATTTCATACTGGTCCAAAATATCTGCATCTTTCATATCTTTCAATGGCATTAAAGCCGCGCTGAAAATACCAGCTATATCTGTTCACCATTGACTTCCATTGCGTCTACAACTTCTTGGAATTGTGGTTGTAAGTTTATGAACCACCTATCTGGATTAGCTTTATGACCCCATCTCATTGTAGTTCCATCGTCTGCAGAAACAAAAGTAGGTTTGTTTCCATATTGGCTAGGTTCTGAATGAACTTTAAACAATGTTTCATTTCTATATGTTTTCTTGAAATTTAACCTTTTATCTTCACCGAGTTCATCCGAAGATTGAACGTTAAATGCTCGTAAGTAAAAAGGGTTGTTGTATTTGTGTACATTTTTTTTCAGTACTTCCATTCTATGCTGAATATTTTCATCTGGTGTTGGAGTCTTTTGTATGTCGGCAAACATTTTTCGATATTCTTCTACTATGTCAGCCGAATTTTTTAGACTCTTGGAAATATTCCATATTCTCCGCATACTCTTGTTGAGGGTCAAGATTTTTCGGCTGTTCCAAATCTTCATCTAGTTCTGTGAAGTTAGTTTCCAAAGGAGTGACTTGTTCGTTTCCTTCAGGCTCTTCTAGCTGTTGTTGCTGAACTATTTCTTCCATGTCTGGTTGTATCTGAACTTCTTCCTGTGGAGTTTCTTGTACCTCATCTGCTGGCATTTCATATATTCCGAGACCGTTTTCAACAATTTCCCTATCTACGTCATCCGCATTCATAAGCTTTTGTTCTTTCGTTCCGTCTCTATTTTTTACGCGTTTCATGACGAAAGTTGAATTGTCATTTAGCTCTGACATCAAATATCTCGGAGTAAATTCATCCATGTCATTTGGATGATATGCTATTAAATCATATCCCTTAGCGAGCTTGTATTTTCCAGGTTTGAGATTATATCCGTTTTGGTGCTGAGCCATAAAGCTAAATAGGTTCGGGTCAGTATTTCCATCCTTGAACTTTCTAATAGCTTCTTTATATCTGTCACTAAAGTCAACAGTATCTGGGAAACCACACTCTTCTTTAAGCATTTTTAAGAATTCTTGGTTTCCTTGTTCTCTACTTCTTTTATGTCCTTGCTCTGTTTGTGGTTGTTGTTGTGCAGGGTTTTGAACTGTTGGTTGCTGTGCTGGTTGTTGTGTTGGTTGTTGTGCTGGTTGTGGAGGTGGTTGTTGTGCTGGTTGTTGTGCATGCCTGTGTCTGTGTCCATGTGACGATGTAAATGTTCTAGGTAGTCCTGGTGCAGGTGCTTCTCTTGGAGGGTTTGGTGGTATATAAGTTCCACCAGCTGGCACATATGTTCCATCTGCAGCGTAATGTCCTACCTGACTTTTCGTTTTTAAGAAAGCATTTACTAGGTCTGTTTTGGTCTGTTGTAACTCTTTTTCTTGACTTTTCACAACAGTTGCTCTAACGGCGTCATAGGCACTTTGAACTGCCTGTCTCGTTGCTGCATCTGTTATTTTCGTCATATTTTGTGCTACTTCTCTTAACTCTTTGTCGAAACCTTCAGACTTCAGTTTCTTTCCAGATGAGAAGTCGTTCACTTGTTTCACCTTACTATGAAGAGCTTCGAAGGCGTTCTTAAAGTCAGCATTCATTAAAGCTTCATTTGAACTGTCTTCATCCGCTTGTATTTTTGTCCTTATTGACCCTATGAGTTGGGCTGCTTTAGCGTTGGCTTGGGCATCTAACCAGTCATTGTTAGCTTTTATATATTCTGCGCTTTTCATTGCCTTTTGCATGGCTGCGTCGTTATTTTTACTTTCTTGTGCTAAGTTTTCATACTGTACGGTTTGGTTTTGCAACTGTAAAAGTTTTTCTGCCTTTACATTTGCTTCAACTTCTTTTTTATACTCATCGCTATCCATATATGTCTTCAGGGCTTTTTGTTTTATCTCTTCATCTTTCAGTATTTTATATTGAGTAGTATGGTTTTTCAAATTTATGACATCTTGTTCCATTTTTGCTACTTCTGCTGCTTTTTCTGACACTTTTTTCGCATATTCCTCTGTACTTAGTTCTTTCAGTTGTTCTTCTTTCTTCTTTTTCTCTACGTTTAACTCATTGAGTTTCTTTGTGTGTCTGTCATATTCTAGTTTCTTTTCGTTTTCACTTATTTGTTTCTGTATGTCTATGTTTGACTTTTTGACATCTGTTATTTGATTTTTGAGTGAACTCAAATTCATTTGACTTTGAGGGTTATAAGCTGTTCCGTCTGCAGCTCCACCATAGCCTGCCATTTTCGCTAAAAGTGCCGCTCTTAAACCTCCACTCTGTGCACCAATAACTCGGTTTAAAAGCATAGGGTTGCTTGACATTTGTTGCAACATAGTGGGGTCATTCAGCATTTGTTGTTGCAACTGTTGTTGTGGTGTCAGTTTTACTATTGGATGTTTCAATGCTCTCTTCCTCTTACGTATATTCTTACGTAGCTTACGTGGCATTTTAAGTGAAGTTAAAAAGCGGTTTTTGACAGATGTTTATATGACACTTTTTGTTCAGCACAAAAAACTACTCGGTCAACAGCGACGACTCTCAAAAACCGTTGTGTAAAAAGTTTTACCGTTGGACAAAAAAGTATATATAGAAAACAAAAAACGTTTATAGTTCATTCAATATTTGAGATGGAACGGTTTTCCAACGGTAACTATTAAATAAAATAAAAAATAGAGGGGTCTCCGTTGACGAAAACGGTTTATTTTAAACTTTTCTATGAGTAGTCCGAAAAAAACAGTTTATTTTTGTCTAATGGAAGGAAGAAAAAGTGTCGCAAACAATTCGTCGACTACCTCTGCAGTTAAAGTTCCTACAACTTATGTCTCACCATTCTCAAAACCCTTACAACCTCCTATAATACCAAAGCAACTTCCTCATACAATTGCAAACAATTCGTCGACTACCTCTGCAGTTAAAGTTCCTACAACTTATGTCTCACCATTCTCAAAACCCTTACAACCTCCTATAATACCAAAGCAACTTCCTCATACAATTGCAAACAATTCGTCGACTACCTCTGCAGTTAAAGTTCCTACAACTTATGTCTCACCATTCTCAAAACCCTTACGACCTCCTATAATACCAAAGCAACTTCCTCATACAATTGCAAACAAATTGTCCAACAATTTGAGTTCTTCTTCTCAAAACACAACAGATACAGCTCAGCCAACAGGTCAAGCAACAACAACTATCGGAACAGAAGCATTTTCAGAAGAAGTTCATACCAATCAGACTCCAATCGAACATACAGAAACACAACCACCCGAAAATACAGAAACACATCCAATCGAACATACAGAAACACATTCTGCAATGACCACTAGGTCGCAAACACGATATCTCGCCTTTTGCAAACAATTTAAGTCTCAAATTCAAGACACACAAGATAGCGACACTCCTCTTTCAGAGAAAGTTCGTAGAAAATACGCAAAGCAAAGGTTAGAATTGTTAGATAAGTTAAATGAACAGTGGGGTTCAGAAGACAATCGAGATTATAACGAGATGTTTCAAGCTGTCATGGATGCCATTCAGCCTCTTGAAAACGAAATCAAAGACCCTGGCGTACTTGTTGACATGTTTGCTTCATATTTACCCGTTACTGCCAATCTCATAGCGTTGCAAGCTATTGACCAGTTCATTCACTTGTTTCCAAAGAACTTGCAGAAGCATTTACAAGAAGTTAAAGTTGCTGAATTTGTCCGTTTATATCCAAATTCATACAATTATTTGGAAGAATTGAATGAACATGGTGAAAGGTCATTCTATTTATATTTCTACACAAAAGACAACCAGTCAAAACGACTATACTGCATTGAACCTATGCCTCAATTCGTAGACAATTTCCACGTTATAACAACTGTTGCTTTAGATATTCCTGCCAGAGTTCCATATGGAGGAACAGTAACTATCTCAAGCTTTCCCAAGGGCTATAAAGGAAAGCCTCTCACAATTGCAAAATTCACACACAGCAGTTGCCAATTTGTTCAAGATGTCGAGTTCCATTTCCTCAACAATACGACTTTCATCATAGAGACTCCTCAAGAAGGTATATACAAAGTTTTCATTGCAGGATTTGTTGATCCCAATGGCGAAGAAGAAGAAGTCGAAGAAATCCTCACCTCAGAGAGCGAAGAAGAAGAAAATTTCCAAGACATTCAAGATTCAGAATATACCGAATAAAAAAACAATTTAAGACTAAAAATTTAATTTTATTATAATATTTTATTTTTTTCATCTGGTCTTTGTCTCATTCCTCCTCTAGTTTCTTAGGGGCTAGAGGGCACGAAGTGCCTGGAAGCCCCACTACCTTTTTTTTTTTTTTTTTTTTTTTTTTTAATGTTTCACCCTTTCAAAAATATAATCCTCCTCTCAAATAAACGTACATACGGGTGGCCTCTTTTTTCAAAAAATTAAAATTTGAAATTTTGGGCTCAAATATTAGAGATTTTTTCAACCTTCAACGATATATGTTGTCTATATCAGACCTCCTTTCTTTTTGATACTTAACATTGTTCCTAAATCTTAGCCGTTAAGGCTGTTCTGAAATATTTTTTTTTCGAAAAAATTCGAAAAAAATTCTTAAAATTCAAAAATCCCTTAATTCCTGAGGATTTTGGAAAAAAGTTTTTACATGAACATGTGTATATTATATGAAGTATATTGATAAGGTAAAAATCAAATTTTATTGCATATTCATCGAGAAAATAAACTAACGAATCCCTCAAAATTGAGAGGGTAATCCTCCTCCTCTCAAATAAACGTACATACAGGTGCACCCTTAAGGGACTATGATTGCTATCTCAAAAATATGCAAGTCCTCAATCAATTTTTTGTCACGGTAACTATATTTATAATTTTTAATTGTTTATTCGTAAAGAATTTTTATTATCTACTTATTTTTGCAAAAAATGTATTTTTAATATAATGGTAATAATGGCTTTGTGAGGTAAAGCAAATAAACTTGGATTTTTGCTTTAATTGTGAGTAATTGATTAAAAATTTAAATAAATTGCAAATTTTTGTCGATTTATAGCTAAATTTCATGATGGATCGAACTATCATTCTTTAACAAGTCTAATAATTGCAGTTAAATGCAATAGAACGAACTTTTGTTCCATGATTTTGGAGCTCGGCCATCTTGCCCATTGAAAAATTGAATAGGAAAAACGAATTTTTATTTTATTTTGGTGAAATATAAATAAAATATGATTACCATTAATATTCTTTTTGTTTGCTTCAAAATAAATTGAGCCACTATGATTGAATTTG
The DNA here is from genome assembly GCF_026262505.1 of Trichomonas vaginalis G3. Classification (NCBI taxonomy): domain Eukaryota; phylum Parabasalia; order Trichomonadida; family Trichomonadidae; genus Trichomonas; species Trichomonas vaginalis. The sequence continues at coordinate 19,402,827 of NC_067208.1, read as the reverse complement.
AGAGACTTGGATTCAATTTAACCCCCTTTAGAAGATCTCAATTTTAATCTCTTATGGGTCTCTGTTTCTATCTGATGAAGCTTTTAATTTACTGATTATAAAAATTGTGAACTTCGACCATACAAAAGTGTAAATTCAAATAAAAAAAATCTGATTAGCCAACGTGGTATATAATTTAAATATGGAGTATAAAAAAAAAAAAAAAAAAAAAAAAAAAAAAGGTAGTGGGGCTTTCCAGGGGGCTTTGCGCCCCCTTCTAGCCCTAAAAAACTAGAGGAGACTAAAAAATTATATAGTAAGAATTAAAGTTTTTATTCGATAAGAACGACATGCGCTATCCGTTTTCTTCTTCGCTCCTCCTCTTTTCATAGTCATTTCTGATGGCTCTTTGTCAGCCACATGACCAGCAACAAATCATTGAGACAAATTGTTTCTTTGGTTTTTGTTAGCAGGAAACTTTTGGATGGTCGTAGAAAACGAATTCTACATTTTTGAAAATGTTGTGCTGAGTAATTCTGTGAAATGGGAATTGGAATTGGTTCTCCATGCAAAACCAAGCAATGGCGCGAACAAACATCGTCTTCGACTCTTGCAGGTTTTTGTCAATTGCAACAGTAGTTATGATGTGAAGGTTTTCCTCACATCCTCAGAGATTGTACATCGATAGATTGCTTTTTCTTTCCCTCAGGATACTGAAAGTGTGAAATGGAATGAGAGTTCTCCATATTCATTTGCTTCTTCGTAATAGTTGTATGTTGTGGAATTACGATTGAAATTTTCCTATGCTTGTTCCCCTCAGGTGTATGTCTATATTGCTTGGGAAAACAATAAAAATAAATTTTGCTCTATGAGCTTGTTTGCTATTAGATTGGTTGTAACCTGGTAATTTTGAGGCGAAAAGGTCTACAAGAACCCGGGATTTTTTATGTCGTTTTCAATTGGTTTAACAGATTCTATGACTTTGTTAAAATATTCACTATATATCTGAGTTGTCAGCTTCGATCTCCATTGTTAAGAAGTTTATACAAACAAATATTCAGTCTTCATGGGTATATTTTCTTTGACATGGAATTCGGGTAGCGAGAGGTCTCAGTCGTCGCTTTGTGTTTCCGTCGTGTTTCTTCGAATATTGTTCAAGTGTTTCAAAAAGATTATAAAAAATCTTGAAAATTGTGGGTCTCTTGTTTTAACATACTTGTAGAACTATGTGATAAACTTGTTCTGGGTGCTGGTTGTAAGATAGCTGTTTCAGATGTTTCTGTTGTGTTTGAGAAGAAGAAGAATCTCAATTGTTGGGACAATTTGTCTTGATATTGTAAGAACTATTGTTGAAAGACTTGTTCTGGTGGCTGTTTGGACAACTGGTTATCTGTTGTGTTTTGAACGACGACCAGAAAACTCATTGTTGAAGACAATTTGTTTTGTCAATTGTATGTA